>NC_139927.1:5718040-5823040 GCF_963514095.1 Eutrigla gurnardus
ATCTGCAGACACACGACTAGATAAGACTAAAGGAACTTTTTCCTTCACAAACATTTAAGAAACTGCTGTTTGTGTTTTAACTTTTAGTAATTAATCCCAAATAATGTGATGAGTTAGTGATCAAAATGTTACGCTATCTTATTAATTGTTAATGACATTCGGTGTCATTTTACATACTTAAATACAAACTCAGACCTCAGGAACTCTTTTAAACATTTCTATAAAACTATATAATATAGTAAATGGGACTGTTTTGGACATTGGTTTCCATCTGGAGAGCCCGCCTGCTTGTCAACTGTGTTCTCACACCAAAATGATATTTAATGAGTATATTTATAATACCTTGTACTACATACTTCCCACGTCAGCCCTGTATGTCCCTCTAAACCTTCTTCATTTGCTTTAACAGGGAGGGCAGCCTGACGACAGCTTTGGAAACGTGCCTTCTTTCCTCAGGTCGGTCCGCTATCTTCTCATCAATATTATAATATCTGTCGTCATTATTCCCATTATTAGTATTTCATGGTAATGCGGTTCCCTGCAGTGATTCCCAGGTGCAGGCTCAGGCCGAGGCCATCACCGAAGACGACCTGAGGCTGATCCAGGAGAGGGAGTCGTCCATTCGGCAGTTGGAGGTACAGATAAGAATTAAAAGGTGTTTACAGGCATGGCCACTGATGTGTGTTTCCCTTTCACGTGAGAGCATCTCTGTCCTTTCAGTCGGACATCGTAGACATCAATGACATCTTCAAGGACCTGGCGGTGATGGTCCACGAGCAGGGAGACATGATAGGTGAGCGTACATTTATTTTCTGTCCCTCTAATAATGGGATAACTTACAACGCTGACGTGAGGACAGGACTAAATAATAAGAGGTGAATAATGAACAAACAAAAAGGAGAATATGACTTTGTTCCAGTAATCGTCTGTGTTGACCTCTCTTTCTAATGTCTGGGGAAATACAACTTCACTTTCTCTTCCTCTCAGCTGCTGCATGCAAACTGAGTGGGTTTCCTGTGTGTGTGTGTGTGTGTTGCAGACAGTATAGAAGCCAATGTGGAGAATGCAGACGTGAATGTCCAGAACGCCACCCAGCAGCTGGCTCGTGCTGCAGACTACCAGGTACAACTCATTACTCAAATGTCGGAGAAGTTAGCTCCTATCCAGTGGAGCGATTAATAAACCTGAGTGAGAGTGATTAGCAGAGAGGCAGCAGTATGTATGACTCCTCCACAAGGTCTCCCTTGTGTAACCAAGTCAGTTTGCTTTGGTAAGTGAGACGTAGATAACGTGAAGGCGTGAAGAAAAAGCTGCGTCACAAGGTGATCTGATTCATGCTTGTGAGTCACCACCAATCCAAAATAAGATAATAACTCGTATTTATTCTCTCTTTGTTTTGCCCAGAGGAGCTCCCGGAAGAAGATCTGCATCTTGGTGATAGTGTTGGCTGTAGTCGCTGTGATTATTGGACTCATCATCTGGGGTGCTGTCAAAAAATGAGGCCTCCTTCTTCTTCTTCTTCTTCTTCCACTCCTCCGCCATCAACCTGGACTAAAGATGGAGCACAGTTCTTCCTCTTCCCATCCTCCTCCTTCTCTCACCCCTCTCACGAACTTAGCGCTGGTAGCTCTATTGTTAGAATCGGCTTTCATGTAATTAGTTGTGTCTGATTGGGGCATGTTAACGGGAGAGCTCAGGACAAATGCTTCTGGGTGCAACGAAGCAGGGAGTTGCTTTAGGAAGGCAAGAGGAGGTCCACCTTCAGATCAATCATATTGCTGCAGCTGCTTCCTTTCATCAGGTCAGATATTTAAAAGAAAATTGGCTAAATGTTGGCACAAAGAAGCCAAACTGCAGCGCTCTGAGTCACGAGTTCCCGCTTTTTTGCATCCTTTATCTCCTGTAATTTAAGATATAATGAATTAAAGTAGATTTCTATTCAAATTCATGTGCTGTACTAATGAACAATCAAGAAGTACTGTACATAATATATTACTATATTTCCTTACACTCCACTGCCAGACATTCCAAATAATTAGGAGATCTAGTTCCTACTTTAAGGAGGCAGCGTGTTTCTTTGATTTTTAAATTGTGCAGCCTTAAGAGACGAGAAGAACAATCCTTTTTTTTTTATCAAAGTGAATGTTGTGACATCGCAGATGATCACACGCAAAGAATGTAAGTGCAACTGCGACGGACATGTAACCGACTTCATCTCTTTAGCCATGTTTGTTGTAAAAATTAAAGCAAACACTAACAACTATTTGACCTATATGTAAAAACATGTATATTCCTAATACTGAGATTTAGCTGCCTACCGTGTGTCGAATAAATGACCTGAATGTACTGTGAGAAGATGAGAGTGATTTTTTTCTGTAATTCTGATGTTTAATTTGAATTCTGAATCAACACTTAAAGTTACTTTTCCATCACAACATCACTCCAGTCCAGTTCTTTAAGTATTATTGCATGATAACTATTCCTCATTAATAGTAAATTCTCATCATTTACAAACTGGCAGTATTATTTAGTACAATTTTTGCTGGGAAAACTTACTTGTAGCTGTTTAAACCTGATGGTATTTGTTGGGGAAACTTTACATTAGTTGTTAAAACTTGACAGTATTTGTTAGGAAAACATAGTATTACAAGTTAGGAAAACATCTTATTAATTGGGGAGACAAATATGCATTAGTACACTGAACACACTTTTTTGTGTTGACACCACCACTGGAAGAGTAAAGTCTAAATAATTAATGCAACTAGTTCACTCATTTTTTTTACCTAAACAGTATGTTAGATTTGTTTTTTTGTTTTTTTAAATAATCTCACGTTACTTGATCAAGACATTTAAATCAAGTGCTTCAGTTTGAATACCCACCAGCAGAGGTCAGTATATTGAGTGAGTGTTTCAAGGTTTTTAGATGGATCTAAATGTGATCTGGAATAAAAAAGAAAGGACAAATAGCATCGTGGTGAACATCATAATGGGGTCTGCTCAAAGGGATAATGGCTAAGGTGGTGTTGGTGATGTAGTACAGCATAGCAGTGATGCAAGAGCATCTTCCTGATTCTTGAGAACCGCATTAAACTCAGCATTTTGTCAGATAAGAACATGTGAAAATCGATATTTTACATCGAACATGAAACACATAGAGGACCAACAACAGATCCCTGTGGTACCACTTTTATTAAAACATTTTTTGAAAACCAAAAATAAACTAAAATAGATAATATATGTCATCTCCCGTTTTCTCCACATGGACTGAAAAAGGTTTCCGGGCGGCCGTGAGTGGGTGAGATCAGGGAGCAGACAGGACTTAGCTTGTATGTGTCAGAGCAGACAGTGTTGGGGTTGGATCGGGTTGTGGGAGTAACAATCTGCCGTGACACAGAAGGAAGAAGCTTCCTGGGCAAGATAGTGAGAGATGTGGAGGATTTGGACACAGTGTTGTGAATACAAGGGCAGAGAACAGGTTGGACTGGGCGTCAGTAGGACAGGGAGTATTTGGGGAAAGTAGCATGTTGCTGCAAATTAGGCAGGATTTTCCTTCCAAGACAGAAATGTCAGGGCTGTGAGGGGGGATGAGGAAAATATGACCAGCTGCAGAGTCACTGCAAAGGAAGTGAAGAAGTTTTTGTTTTTTAAGGTGGATGGACACACAGGTTTCAACATTGCTGCTTCTTTTCCATAAGTAAGATGGAAGTAGGTCATCAAATTATGTCATTTTAAACAAGTTAGTTTACCACTTTGTCTCAGAATTAAATATTTTTTTAACCCCAAATTAAGTTTTTCTTTTAATTACATGTCATTTTTTGTATTTTTGCACTGTACAAATATGAGCAACCACATGAGGCTCTTCTATAATAAAAAGTCATAGAAGAGTATGGCATGAAAATGTCACTATAGTATGCTATTAAAAAGTAAAAATCATAAAAAGATGTTGCTCTATAAAATAATTGATGTAATGTAGTAGACAATGCCATAAAAGGTCATAATATAGCATGCCAAAAAAGTCATAAAATTACATAAAAATGTAATACCACAGTACCAGAACAAGTCACATGCCATAAAAAGTCATGCCACAAATATGTAATAAAATGTTAGTAGGCCTATGCCATAAAAAACTTCATTTATATTCATAAAATTGTAACAGTAAGTATGTCATTAAAAAAGTATTTAATAAGTCATATCATTAAAGTTCAAATATATTGTGTCATAAAATGTTATAAAGAAATCATAGTTTTTATGCTATAAAATGAATTTAAAATTATAGTATGCCAGAAAATGTCATAAAAAATACATACCATGACATATTTAAAATTATAATTAGAATATGGCATAAAAATAAAAGTCAGTCGGATTCAGAAATACTTACTAGGGAGAAATTGGGTTGGATGTGGATTCACAAATGTGAGTAATATTCCATGTGCAGATATTTGTACACAGTCATAAAAAATCTAAATCATAAAAGGCTAAAAGGTCTGTCTTTTTACCTTTGAATATTATCAAATTAGATTGAAGTATTGCTGCCAGTAGGGGGCAGCACTGGTCTATTTACATAACCCTCATACATCCCCAACATACAGTATGTACAAGTAAGTAATGCTCTTATATGACTGTTATTGTAGGTGAGATAGGTAGGCTGCAATTATAAGCCACACTATTTTTCAAATATACCATCAGATCTTTATCACAGACACTTTGATCGCTCCCTCTTTTCATCTCTTTTTCTGGTCCGACCCATGTTAATTAGCCCACATCAAAGTCTGGACTCTTCTTCAGTGTGGCTGCTCGCGTTTCTAGCCCTTCAGCAGCAAGAGTGTCCTTGAGTGGGACAATGAACCCCTGTCTGCTCCGGGCTGCACACCAGCTAATAATAATCCTCCTCGGACGGAGCAGTAATGGATAAGGCTGAGTACATTATTATTATTATTTCAGCTGAAATCATGTGCTTGTCCTCTGTTTCTCCTCCCCTCACCTTCCCTCTCCATTACAGCACATCTATACGGCTGCTGATGTCCTCACTATTTTTAGGGCTAAAGCTAAAACCCAGCACCTTATCCCAGAGAGCTGATATCAAAGTTGCTGAGTCATCTTTTTCTTTTTTTTCTTTTTTTTTACATTTATTACATTTTAATATAATTTGGGGCTTTCAGAATCACAATGCATTGCAAATCTTTATTTTTAACAATTCAAAGACATGAGTTGAGTTCATTGACTTCTATTAGACATGATTATTTAATCATTTTTGAAAGGAGAAGCATATCACAAAAATGGGATGCCGAGTTGTGGTTTTCTTTGATTTCATGAGTAAAGATTGACTATTTTTCATATATATTTTATTTTCTGCAATAGATTTTGTACATTTATGTATGCATGTATTCATGTTTGTTTGTTTGTATGTAAAAAAAGAAAAAGAAAAGGTCCTTAAATAGCAAAAATGCTGATTGTGTGCAAATTAAGCCTCATCTGTTGTTGCTGAATACTCCACTAACACTCATTTAATACACATTTAATCAGACATCATTTTCAACACAAAATCATAAACTCAGTATTTATTAGATACATTAAAAAACATTTCCACAACCAACCCGGTGTCATAGTTCCCATGAGTGACAAAGTGACCCAAAGGTGCATGTAACTGAGTCTCCATCCATGATCCCTGACTTGTAATCCTCGGGTCTGGTCCAGAGCCCCAGAGGGCAGCATTCCTCCCAAACAGCCCAGGAATGTAAACTTTACTTTGGAGTCCAGCTCGGGTCCGGCAGGAGGAATGCCGTTAGCCTCGCTGAGGTGTACTCTCTCTGAAAAGGAATATCTGGAGGGGCAAAAAAAGAAAAAAGAAGCATAAATAAAGATGTGGTAGAGCTGGCATTGGTGGGATGACAACTGGCACGAGAACAGAAAATCAAACCCGCAGGGTAAGGGTGGTTTTTCAGATTTAGAGGCTTCTGTGTATTCTGGTAAATATTGATGTTTTTCTGAAGAGGAAGTAGCTCTCAGGTATGTGACAGGATGTTCCACGCTGAGAGGAAACGGTAGGCTCACCTGCCGTTTCAAAGTCAGAATTTCTCACTCGTACCCTCAGTCCACCTGTGCAGAAGTGTTTATTCCCTCTGAGCCAATAAACCAATAAATACCTGACATCCAGTAAGCATTTGAACTCGGACGCCCTTTCATATTTAAAGCCTATGGAGCAGTTACCGTAATATGTCGGTGGCTGCGGGTGGGAGCTCGTGGCGAAAACCAGAAACCATGACGGGAGTTCAGTAAACAGCGTGCAGCATCCTCGTGTTTACAAAAAAGTGGCTTTTCATACCAAAAGGACACCAAAGGGGACAACAAAGTGGTGCATTTAGCATCCAAAAAGCCAGATATGTATCTCAGGAGAGTGAATATTGCACTTTTGATCTCCAGGGGATGAAAAAAAAAAAAGACTTCAAATGAACGCTCATGTTGATCCATCACTGCTAGATGTGTAAATAGGCAACTGGCTAACACAGCGACAACTTTATAAGGTAATAATGTGTTTACAGCTTGGTCCTCGCCCTGGAGTGGCCAGGAATAACTTTTTAAGTCATTTTCAAACACCTGGAAGTCCACTTTGATTGGCCACGACCAGGGCCGTTAACCTTCAGTCAGGCCAGTTGTCATATATCTGCTAGCAGTTTGTCAAGCTATTACTGGCTAGCCCTGCATTTGTTCCACATATATTTCAGTGAAAACTTCTTTTTTTTTTTGTTAAAGTCCTATCCTTGCTCTGCTTACAGTCTGCAGCTTGCAGGACTTGTGCCTTGTGGTTTCTATGCCGACGATAAAACTCAAGGATGAGGTGGAAGCCGATATCGTAGGCCGATTCACCGATTGCAGCCCAAATTGATTTATTCATTTGGAACGAGGGAGAAAGTAATGGAGGCCTTCGTCAAACTCCACCCTCATATATATCTTTTTTTTGCTTTTTATGTCCCGTGTGAACGAGTTAAAAGACCATCCGGCGTTTGCTCAGCCCCAAATCATCATCCTATATGTGTTTGGGACTGTTTGGCAAACGTAACCATGAGGGGAAAAATGCCAGAAGACAAACTACGGTGACCTTTTGTAACACAACAGACGTCATAACCTCCATCCGCCTCGCCGTTGGTGGGAAGGAAGAACGAAAGGTGGGGACGGAGGGAGGCAGGGAGGTAATTGAGGAATGGATGTGTGTCTCCTAGGTGGCCATGTTGCTCTGGAAGGATGTGGGCACTGGTCAGACCACACACACACACACACTCGGGTACTAGCAACAAGGCCTCGCCAAGCTTCCACTTTTATTATTGTTATGTAGTGGTAAGGGTTCAACTCTGGAGGGACCAGAGGAATTAGAGTCTGGGTTAGTCCGCTGGTAGGTATTTGACTCTGGGGTTCTGTAATGGTGGGTATTAAATTGTGGGTGTTTGTTATGGTGGGACTGGAGGAATTTGGCTCTGGGTTGGAAGTTCCTGTGGAAATGCAGTTACGCTTGGTGGATGCAGAAGAAGCAGGAAAAACATGCCATGATTTTAGGCGATTAGGGAACCGAATCCACATCGTTCTCTGTGCTGGTTGTTCTTCCAAGGTGATAGTGAAATGAGGTCTAACACAGTTGGCTATTTAGATTGATAGCAAACTATCAAATGGAACAGAATAAGAAGAGAGTAAGGAGACGTTGTACAGAACACCTTGATAGTCCAAGTGAAGTCTAAAAATAATCCAAAGCTTTGATTTTTAAAGCCCCTGACTTGGTTTTTAATATAACACTAAATATTCAGGACTAAAAAAATCAGTTAAACTTCTGAAAAAACACCAAACTGTCAACAAAATCCAATGCAAATATTGTTAAATCCTGATTAGTGGAGAGAAATGCATGACGTCACCCTTTTTCCCAATCGAACCCTGCCCACTTACAATAAAAAATATTGTAAAATAATTGAAACAGTTCAAACTCTGGAAGAAAAATGTGTGTTCATTGATAGTCCGAAGCAGATTGAGGCAGGTACTGAACTATTTACGCTATTAAATATATTATATATATAATATTAAATACTTGAGTATCAGCTTAATCAATCTTGCTTGTCACCTAAGTAAATATAGTAAATATAAGAGTTTTCTTAGTTATCAAAAATCAATAATCACCCTGGTGTGAGTAATTAAATAAAGACTGTTAACAGTATTTACACAGCAGACGGCGCTGAATGATTAATTCCTCTAAAGAGTGAAATTTTATATTAAAGACAAGTTGAAAATAATAGATTGAGATTTAAAAACACTCGCTGACATGCATTATTTTTCGATTATTCATCTCAACGCGGTCGATTTACCGGACGACACCTCACAAGCAGGAATGCACGCCCATTATTTACAGATCCCGGCCCCTGAGGCCCCGAGGCCCCGGGCCCCGGGTGAGTTATACCTGGTAATCAGCTGCACCGAGAGGCGTTTGACGTCAGAGCTGGACAAAGCTAACAGAACGCGAGGTGTGAAGAGTGTGTGCACGAGGCTGTTTGAGTTGGCAGGTGGGGCTGTCGGGGTCAAAGGTTAAGAGGGGCTGACGGGTGGAGCAGCGGCGGCAAACACAGCCTGCTGTCACAAAAACACAGCAGATGCTTCAACGGCCTCGAGTCTGCGAGGGAGACGAGGGGAGGACAAGTGTGTGAGAGAGGAAGGAAGGAAGGAGGGAGGAAGGAGGGAAGGAGGGAGGCCCTCGGTTTACTCGCAGTGTTGTGATATGTTCGTCATGTTTTCACACCGGGGGCATTCTCACTGCTCGTTTCCATTTCACTGTCTGGGATTTCTTTCCTCGACTGTCAGGACGCAGTCGGGTTTAATGAGAGCAGAGAAGACCGGATGAGAGGGAGTTTATGGATTAAATAAAATGAAACAAGATGAATTTATATGGCAAAATCAGATTATTATATATCTGATGAGACACAACGAGAAGATTTTATTACATTAAATTAGTTGAATTAAGACGAGATGACAAACTTAACTGAGGTAAAATGAGACGATAAAACAGACAAAAAACAATATTATATGGGATTAGAGAAGACAAGGAAAATGTGAGATTAAATGAGATGAAATTCGTTTTATTGATTAGATGTAACTGAGATAGAATAAGACTTTTAAAGTTGAGATGAAGAGAGAATAGTGAGCTAAATTAATAATTGTATTGATGAGATGTTAGTGGAAAAAATTCAACACGAGATGAGACAACATTAACAATAAAAGAGATTAAATTATATGACATTTCATGAGATGTGATGAAACATAATAAGATTAGATGAGACTGACATAAAAGATGAGTTAAAGTAACCTACTTATTTAAAATGAGTTGAGACAAGAAGAACTTTACTAATGAGATGAATAAAGAGATAAATAGGTTTTCTGAGGAGAAATGTGAAATGGGATGAATTTGAGATTAAATTAACATCATCAGCTTTGACAGGCCTTAACAGGATTAATTGATGCATTTTGCTGACCTAGCATTTTTAGATTTTCGGTGTGGGCTACAGCAGGTTCAACCAACGCTACACAACAAGATAAACTCAGGTAAACCAACACCTCCCTGCGTTTCTGTCCTGTGACCGGTTCAATCCCACCCTCAAAGCACAAATGTGCCGCCACATCAAACGTTTCCTTGACTGTAGATCTCAGTATAGACTTTTTATCCATTTTTTTTTCACCTTTATTTATCCCGTGAATATTTGCCAAGCACACACGCTCTCTTTCATCAACACCCTGCTTCACTCATACAGAGTTACACACATTCATAGCTGGCAGCTGCCCAGCGTGACCACAGTCTTCTAGTGTTGGTCCACTGGGCAGCTCCGCCAGAGCAATTTGGACATTAAGAAAATGTGCTCAGGGACATTTCTACGGTGTTTGCTGAAGACGACGAGAGCCGGCTTCATTAAACCTCCCCGAACTCGAGGATCCGACATCCCAATCTTCTCATCAGCCCACTGGTCTGAACGTGAAACCTGCACATATTGGAACCAGACCTTCGGTGCAATGAAGAGACACAATCCAGTATCAAAGGGTTTTGTAAAGCAAATCAATGAATCAAATAAACCCATTTCATTTATTCTACGATAACATCTGAATTAAACCATGTTTTTTAATTATCATATTAGTCATTAGAGTTTATTTTTAGTGTTTCCTTTTAAAGCTATGGTCTACATTCTGAAAATCAGAATCAAAACAGATTTGAAAAAAGCCCCCCCAACCAAACCCTTCTCCTCAGTGTTCCACGATTGGACGAGGCGGGATGACGAGGAGCAGGGGAGACAAGGGGATTGGATGGAGGGTATGAGCCAATGGAGGCCTTCCGGAGCAATGGCTCCCATTGGTCAATTTCTATCCAAATCCTAGACTATAGCTTTAATTGGATTCTAAAGACACTCAACTAGACAAGAGTTCGCTGCCATGCCAGGCTCTGTGAGACACAGCAGTGAGCTAAATGCTAACATCAGAAGGTCATTTAGAAGGCTTACCTTCTTAGTTTAGCGTTAATAAGCACAAAACACAAAGAACAGCAGAAGATCATGTGAACGTAACCCATTTTGCAGGTATTTGGTCATAAGTGCTGCACTCTCGATCTCATAATGGAGTTTGGTGGAATGTTAAGGGGCCTCAAATGTGATGAGAATTCATCCTGAGGGGGGCGTGAATGTCTGTATAGATTTAATGGCAATCACCGATCACAGTGTGGTCAACAGAGCCGTCCTGCTAACGTGGCGAAGAACAGCTGAGTCATGTAACAGCTCATCTACTGTGTCTGAGTACAGTCCTTTATGCTTGAAAAAATGTCACGTTTTTTCAACAGTATTCTCATTATATAATCACACAGTGAAGTGCCAGCATGGACGGTCATCCTCGGCGCTCCAACTGTGGCTCACTGTTCCGGGCATCTTCATAAGAGCCCTCCCTTCATGCGGCGACATGTTGCTCCGCTCAGACCAGTCTGAACTGCCCCTCGCTAGGACGCGGCCACTCCAGCATCAAACGATATTTTTAATCAAGTGGTCAAACGCTATTGCACAAACATTCTAAAGTAGCTTAGGTCAACAGTGTCCCAGAGCCTGTTCTGTTAGCTGGAATGCTCCTGTACGCCGCGAACAGGCCTCTCTTTGTGTTCCAGTCCAGCAGCCTCACGCCACACCGCACCGCTCTGGAATCCTGTTTGTTTTCTTTCAAATTTCTCAACCTAGTTCACTCCGATGTAGAAGCGCAGTGTACTGTGTGTGTGTGTGTGTGCTTAATGTGTTTTAAGGTGTGCGCTAAGTGTGCATCTGTGTTTGTACCCATGCAGCAACAGTATGGCTCATTGAGCATGTGCTCATTTTAAGCCCGTGCCAAAGTTCACATGCTTTTAAGTGGAAAAAAAAAAAAAAAAAAAAGATAAACTTTGAGCCCGTGCGTATCCAGCCAGTTTCAGTGTAGGTTGTTAATGTGAGGAGTTGCAGATAGATTGGACCAAACTCTGCTTTCTTTAGCCAACAGGCCTAGTTTTTTTTTTATTCAATCCAATCAATGTGAGATTTTCCTTCAGTTTGCTTTGGTATTTTAATGTGTTTGTCTTCCTGAAGACTAATGCATGTCCACTTTCCTTGAATGTGTTGTTTTGCATTTCTGGACACCCCCACACATTCATTTCTAGTCAATCCACTTATCCAGTAATCCAGCAATTATCCACAATGCTGCCATGCTGATTGGACAAACACCTTCCCTTCTCATACTTGTAGTCCTACTCCCCCTTTCTCCTAATTTCTTCTGTTGGCTGACCAAACCAGAGGAATTCATTATCCTGGAATCTGTCTGGAGAACAGAGCGGGGCCATTCTTCTTTTCTGTCCTTCCTGATAATGAAACCATGGCATACAACCAATCCGTTCCACTGCCGTGGATCATTACTGTTCTTTTGTCAGATGAACTTTAATCCTGACTGGCTGGATATTGTTGTTGTAGCTTGATCAGACTGGTTGTATCTGTAAAGAGGATACCTGCATCTACTTCAGGAGCGTCACACCATTGTGGGATTTAATTATGCCATTAAAATGTCATAAAAAGTACTGAGGCCAAGACCCATCCCACTCCCCCTTTCATTCTCATGCTATCGCAATAAAAGGCAAAAGGGCGAAAAGAACGTTTAAAAAAAAATAAACATCGCAAAGTATGCCTTTAAAATTTAATTTAAAATGTCGTATATAGTATTGCTTAGAAATGATATAAGAATAGTATTGTGTCATGAGGGTGAGAAGGACTGGGGCTGGCAGAGGGTTAAGATGGGAGTGTGACAGTGATTCTGGATTTGTCTTGGCAGAGGATAAACCAGGTGAGCTGGCTGGTGGGTTTGTAGGAATAAGAAGGCAGACAGGCAAGTCCCTTTAGGACAGGAGAATGGAAGTCAGGCAGGCAGATAATAACTCAACCTAAAGTCAGGCAGCTAAGAAGATAAACCAGAGCTGAAGCACAACTGAAACACAACCACATGGCCCAACGGCCCAACAAGAACTGGCTGTTGGTGCAGTGCTCTTGTAGTGAGGAGTTGATGATTGGATGACCGGCAGGTGTGCTGATTACAGATCCAGCGCAGGTGTGTGGGGAGTGAGAGAGACCGAGGGCAAGGGGGGAGGGGAACAGATAGGCAGACACAACCAAAACCAAACTTTTTGAGGTGTGTTTTGGCATTTGTTATGCAGATGACACACAGCTGTATGTCCTAATAAACCCTGTGACCACCAGCATGCTGTATTATGTCTTTCCTTGCAGTTACAAATAAAACAACTAAAGCTTTCCTGCAGTTGAATGACTCATTAGCAGTTTCTCCTTTGTCTAGGTGTCTTTTCTAATAATGTCAACAATAAGACTGTAAGCTGGCGGAAATATTTTACTCCATGCTTTTGAAATGCAGGTGACTCAATTGGCACAGTTTTGGCACATGTTTCTGCATTGTGAGAAAAAGAGTAAGAAATAAAGGTTAAAAATATGATTGTGATGTTTATAGTAGGTTCAAGAAATGTTCTTTGATCCCTTCATTTCCTAAAATATACTAATAATGTGATGGATTGTCTAATGCATACTGGGCACTCTTGTTGTTCACAACGTTGTTATCTCATGATGTTTTTCTGAAAATCCATCTTTTCGCCTGTCCTCAAATCCTTTCTCACTCTGATGTGTTTGACTTGGTTTCAAATCCATTACTACCCCATTTCCAGTAACCTGAGGAAATGCCTTTTCTGGGCTGTCCCACCAAAATGCCACATATAGGCGGCCCCTTCTAATACTACAGGATAGGCCGCTCTGAAAAGCCCCTCCAAAATACTCAGCAGGGCGGTGTGTCCTGAATGTCCCGCACCTGCATAAACACACCAAGCCAGGAAAACTGCCCTGACAGGCACGCCAAACCACATGTCCAAGCAGGAGAATAACATACCTGGGAACAGTTACCGTGAGAAGTAGGGGTAAAGTAGAATACAGTTAACCACAAAAAGTTTGCAGTCAAATGAGAAGAAATGTGCAGCCTTCAGCTTATACATGCTAAGTGAAAGTCGGAGTGCAAAATTAGATTTAAATTTCGCAAGTACACACGAAACATACCAGGTAACAAAAAAAAGGACAGCAACGAAGCAGTAAAAGATCCTTGGCTGTAAGACAAGGGAAGAGAAAATTGAGAAACCAGATGGGTGGAGGAGACCAAAAAAACAAAAAAACAGAAAAAGGTAAAATGAGCATATAAAGGGGTAAAAGGAAAAATGTGTTAGGACCAGAGAGAGTACAAATCAGGCCCCTGAGATACGGCTGCATATTGACCCACTGTGACAGAACACCTACCTGTCAGACGTTGCCCGGTAAAGGCTCTCCCTAGTGGGACAAGGCTTCATATTCATACAGCATCACACGACACCTCGTAGTTACGTAACTGTCGCACCCTTCAATCATTGAACTGTAACTGAGGCCTTACAAGGGGCCCTGGCCATAACATGCTGCTTTATAGCACAGGAGTCTGGGGTTTTGCTAGCAGGCCCTCCAGATTTGATTACGGAGGAGTCTGTGAAAATCTCAGAAACAGAAGTTAAAGCAAGAATTTAATGCTACGATTCAATCGGCGCAGTGAAAGTGCCCCAAAATACACAAAACATTCAGCTAATAACTGGTCATTATTTTTGCCACATCTACCAAATGCATTACATGCATCGTAAAAAAAGAAATCCTAGTTTGCTGCCACAGATTTGACAGATACCAGCATGATAGCTCCTTCTGCGTCATTGCCTCCTCCTCCTCAGCTGCTGATGGATTTATACACTGAGCAGGACTGGATACAGCTGGAAAAATACCAGTGAACTCACACTTGATGATGTATGAGATACATTTAGTGTAACACATGTGGCGGTGATGATACTTTCACTAAATTAAGAATCTGACAAGCTAATGATCTCTAAAGCAGACATGACAGTATGCGGCTGTGGGGTTTGGCTCTTGATTAAAACTGTTAATCAAGTGAAATATACTGAAGGGTAAACCGAGTTTAAGTTGCTTTGTAGTTGAAAGCTAACAACCTCTTTGAAGTCAATTTGTAGAAGGAATACGTTGACATTTAAGAAAATACATTTGCTCTTGCTGAAAGTGCAAAAATGGATACCAGTCTCATATCTGACTACTAGCTTAGCATTAAAAAACAGAACTAGGTGAAACAGCGAGCCCTTGGTTCCCTTAACCCTATGTTCCCTCAGCCCTGTGTTCCCTCAGATTAATAATCAAACAGTTAATAATCAAAATAGTGCAGGTGGGAGCGTGTCTATGTTGCCTCAACCCTGTGTTCCCTCGAATCTATGTTGCCTCAACCCTATGTTCCCTCAGCCCTGTGTTCCCTCGAACCTATGTTGCCTCAACCCTATGTTCCCTCAGCCCTGTGTTCCCTTGAACCTATGTTGCCTCAACCCTATGTTCTCTCAGCCCTGTGTTCCCTCAATCCTATGTTGCCTCACCCCTTTGTTCCCTTGACCCTATGTTGCCTCAACCCTATGTTCCCTCAGCCCTGTGTTCCCTCAGATTAATAATCAAATAAAGGATTTCCTAACCCTAACCCAAGTGCAGATGGGATCGTGTCTATGTTCCCTCAACCCTTTGTTCCCTCAATCCTATGCTCCCTCAACCCTGTGTTCCCTCATGTTGCCTCAACCCTATGTTCCCTCAGATTAATAATCAAATAAAGGATTTTCTAACCCTAACCCTAGTGCAGATGGGATCCTGTCTATGTTCCCTCAACCCTGTGTTCCCTCAATCCTATGTTGCCTCACCCCTTTGTTCCCTTGACCCTATGTTGCCTCAACCCTATGTTCCCTCAACCCTATGTTCCCTCAGATTAATAATCAAATACAGGATTTTCTAACCCTAACCCTAGTGCAGATGGGATCGTGTCTATGTTCCCTCAACCCTTTGTTCCCTCAACCCTATGTTGCCTCAACCCTATGTTCCCTCAACCCTATGTTCCCTCAGATTAATAATCAAATACAGGATATTCTAACCCTAACCCTAGTGCAGATGGGATCCTGTCTATGTTCCCTCAACCCTGTGTTCCCTCAATCATATGTTGCCTCACCCCTTTGTTCCCTTGACCCTATGTTGCCTCAACCCTATGTTCCCTCAACCCTATGTTCCCTCAGATTAATAATCAAATACAGGATTTTCTAACCCTAACCCTAGTGCAGATGGGATCGTGTCTATGTTGCCTCAACCCTTCGTTCCCTCAACCCTATGTTGCCTCAGCCCTTTGTTCCGTCAGATCAATAATTAAATAAACCTTATAACCTATGTTCCTTCCACCTTAAATTCCCTCAGATTGATAATAAAATAAAGAATTTCCTAACCCCTTACCCTAACCCTAACTATATTAATACTACGTCTCACTCTCAGCAAGAAAGCAAATAAACATATCAACATTTCAACTATCCTTTAAATTGACTAATGCTGTGTAATATTACCATTTTTAAGAAAGAAGCAGGAGTGTATTAGTAGAGGAAACAATTAGCCTCCGGGCATTGCCTGTTGTCCACATTGTAGTAAAGTCTCAAATGGACAGCATGGTTTAACCGCCACTACTTTACCACTAAACTATTTCAAAACTTTTGTGTTTATGCTGTGATTCACTCCTGCCGAGAGTGGAAAACATATTTCTTGCCTGTCTGTGCTGAGGTAGGAGAAGCATGCGAAACTTGGGTCTTCTGCTGCCGGTTTGACAGCTAGCTGAGCAATGACTCCTTCCTGCGTCATCACTTCCTCCTCACATTGCTGAGAAATCCAGCTTCCACTGTTCCAGCTGGGGAATATTCCATGTTGTTGTGAAGAGGATGATGGGAGCATAATATTTTCCACTGTCAGTTTGGAATGGGCCGGTATGCTGCAAGGTATAGAACGCTCGTACGGCATTGTGCATTGGGTCACGTTGCTCGGTCTCTCTTGGTTAACATTAGCAACCATTCGACTAATGGAGAAATAATGATAGGTCTGACTGTGCAAGCTACTTTTAGAGAAGGAGAGAGAAAACAGTGTGCAAGAACAGGCAAGCCTTTACCTTCAGACACATAGACAAGCACCGAGGGGTCTGATTCCCACCAGGCAGACGGGCAAACAGACAGACAGACATGAGGTGAGGGTGTAGGCTGCAGTCTGACCTTGCAGCTAGCACACAGATGGGGAAAGGCCTTTTAGTTCCAGACACGCAGACAGACAGGGAGGGGTCCAGTTAGCCACTGTGCAGAAACTTCATATCTGGAAACAATTAGAGCAGATGGGGAGTTATGGCAAGGCTGTTTCTATATGGCACAGCACAATTCTATCAAGAAGTTATTGGGAACAGTTTGCTCTCCTAATGACCAAAAACCACCAGTCGCTAAAGCGCAGTTCATTATTCCGTCAACATCTTATGAAGCGGGAGCTGACAATATTGTTTTTTCAATCCTTCACTCGGTTCGGAACACATTCGTGTTGACGCTGACAGCCTCGCAAAAAAGGGAAAGCCCTTGAACAGTAATATTATCACAGCTGTTTGTAAAGGAACAGTCACCCTCGTGCTACCCTTTTGTTCATTTTGATTAGTCATCTGAGAACGGCGTTCCCTTTTGCAGCCTTCAGCACTAACAGCTCCATCAGAGGACAGATCCACTGTTGACTTTGAATGTTCTTTTCAGTCAAGACACCACAAGGACGCCGGCTTCGCCAAAGGGTTCGACTGGGTTTTCTTTGGCGGAGCCAAAACTCCAGCAGTGATGAGAGGCGCTCATTGCACACTTCCCTAATAAGAGCGTTTGTGGCTTGAACATTGTTCGGTCAGATTTAAGGTTTTTTGTTGATGTAAGTGCCAGTATGAGAAACCAAATCTGTGGTCTGTTTTTTATGTTCAAACCACATACACAATACTTTGAAATGTAGGAGTATATGCCATTAGTCATACAGCTGATATAGTCATATGTTACTACTACTACTACTTTATGATTACACAAGAAGAGACACTGTGCAGAAACGCTTGTTCAGCTATATTTTTACATAACCATGTGGAAGGGGACGCTCGCCCCAAAATTAACCCATTATGCGCTACCTGTCCAGCACCAAACAGCCGGTACACACAAGTTAGCAGCTAGCCGTTGAACACAGTGGAGTATATAACAGCTAGAGCCAGATATTTCCTTCAGGAGGAGACCAAAACGGAGCTCAAAGGAGAGTGAATATTGGACTTGCTGCAAACTGTTTGCCAACAACAACAAATCACATGATAAGTGATATGATCTGCAATACCACTTGACCTTGGCGTAAAATTGTCAAGGTCAAGAATGAACTTTGAAACTCAAATGTATCAATTATGACTATAGGCAACAATCCTATAAAAGTCTCCACATGCAGAGGCCCCTCTAAATAAATACATATTCATATATGAGGTGATAAACAGCAAAAATCTGGGAAAAATCAGAAACAATCTATGTAGCAGGGACTCACTGTTTCTGACAGAAAACCAACAAACGGTAAAGTTAGCTTCTAAGCTTATGAAACTGTATGAGAGCACAGTTCTCTTGCTGAAAACCAATACATAACCATGCAGTAAAACAGACAGTAAACACATGCTTTCAAGACCAGCTTGGCAACCTCAATTTGAAAGAAAAAAAAATCACATGAATTTAAATGAAAGCCTTTAAAAACGGTCCAACGATAGAAAAACAGTCTGAGTTTATTTGATGTTGAGGAATGTTAAGGTGAAGTCTTGACCTGAATCGCTGCACATCACGGCTTGAAACACCTGTCTGGGAAGCAGAAAACCCACAAAGCAAAAATGTCTGTTTTTTTCTCTTGCTTGAATTAACATTTACCTTGGCAGCCAATGAGACAAAGCAGCAGCGTGTGATTAAAGTCGATGTTTTCATTCAAGGCTTTTACAGGAAGCTAATTAGTCGAGGTATGCAGTCGTGTGCCAAGCTAATAGGGGGAAGCTGACATTCCTGCAGGGAAGCGGTGGCCTAAGAAAGCTACAGAATATGTATTTACATTCACGGGCTACTCTGTTTGAGCCACAAGGCCTTCAATTCAAACACTTCATGACATGGATTTTCTTCTCTTTTTTTTCAAAATTCAAATATCATAAAAGTTAGGATGTGGTCTGGCTCAGAGAACCACGAGGTGAGTACATTTGAGAACACTGAAAACCTGCAGAGCTTATTTGTCCTGTTGTAACTGGATGATGAAAGTCACTTTGAAATATATATATAAAAAGCAATATTGACTGATTCGGGAGCTTCAAAGACTCACGTGTGTCCACTTCAAGAGTGAGGAAAACCTACCTTTGAAAAACAGTGGTTTGTGGGGAAAATGCTATTTGGTTTCCTCCATAAGGTTATATACATTTTGTATGTCCCTTTATTTGCCAGTTCTGCCCCCTTCCACTGTATCTTGCAGCTTCTCAGTTAAGACCTAGCTTAGCATAAAGGCTGGACAGCAGGGAATCAACCACATGGCCCTCTAAAACTCACTAAATAACACTTTGTACCTTGTTTTATAGAGCCATACACAAAGAGAAATGTAAAATGCTATATTATGTGTTACATGCTGTAGGAAATCATTACTTCCGGCTATAGGAGTTTTTCAACGCGCCGACATTTTGACTCGTCAAAGCGCGGGTGTTAATAATAACATTAAAGGTGCATTATTATAGCAGCAAACATTTTCTATGTAAAGATATAGTGGAGGAACAAGTAGGCAATCTGGTATATAGCACCATTAAAATCATGCTGAAAGGGTAGAAACAGAAAAAGTTAGGAGGGACATTGGGAGGAATTTGGTTTGATGGTTCAAAATATTGTCTCTCAACCTTCTCTAGCTGTGTGCGGAGCCACAGTTGCAGGTTGGTTGACTGATATTGTTTATTGTTAATAATTGGTTGGTAATACCTGATGAAAGCATGCATGAAACATTGGATTTTTGATATAAAAGTACAAATATTGCAAATATTGTTAAAAAGGGGCATCAATATGACAGTGGATGTGATCTGAAAGCGTTTAAAATTATTTTTTAATAATGGCTCTGTTCTATAAGTATAAGTGATGACAGCGAACAGAACCCCGGAAATGAATCATTCCTTTTATTATCTAAACCCATGATTTGTCTAATGTGACCCGTCAAAATGTTGAACATAAGACCACAACTTGTCACTTTGTTTGTTTGCTTGTGGATTAAAGAAACTGAATATAACATATTATTTAATAAGGTATGTTTTTTAGCTTTGGGCGGAGCTGAGCCAGCTGTTTCCCCCTACTTTCAATCTTCATGCTAAGCTATGCTAACTTTCTCCTCCCGGCTCTAACTCCACACTTAACATGCAGCCATGAGAGTGGCATCGATCTCGCCATCTAACTCCTGCCAAGAAGCAAATAAGCAAATTTCCCCAAAAATGTAAAACAAACAAGCTGATTCTCAATGTGCTCCAGTTAAATGCTTCCATTGTAGCTGCACTGTGTGTGGCAGGACCCACGCTATATTTAGACACCATCACCTGTAAAAAATAAATAAATAAAGCAGACCATCTTAAGGGGTCACAGGCACTACATGACCCCCCAAACTTCGCCTGGTTTCATCTGACCATCACTTTCAGGAGAGGAAGCCCCCGGTGAGAACGCAAGGCGTGATGTCTAAGATTAGAAATCCCCCTCGACCTCCGGCTGAAAGGTCACTGCAACAGAACAGAGGCCACGCGGGACCCAACACGGAGCTGTGTTTAAGTACAGACCGCCCGACTTCCACATCCATGTGTGTGGCGGCGAATCCACAGCTGAGATTAGTTTCTGCTGTTTGTTGAAAGAGCAACAGCCCAAATTCTCATCAGCGTCTCCAGTCTAAACACTTTCCAGGACACAGGTTTTAAAAAAGGCACTTTACACTCTCTCCCTCTCTGCATTTGTCATCCCAGCCATCCATTAATCCTCCTTGTTATATCTGCACAAATGTTCCCGTGCACTATATCAAGCGCTAGTTTCCACCTGTGAGCGTCTGCCAGCCAAAAACAATGCTTTGTCCAAGAGAGATGAAAGCAATATCTTCTCCCTTGTTAACACAGGCTGGCGAACGCATTCCCCTAGACGTCCCTAACTCAATGATTTATGAGATAATTTGACAAAAAAAAAATGCACTTCACCTTCCAACTATGCCCCTCTGGCATCTAACGGTCAATATATTATACCTCGGCCCATTACCCCAAGTAATCCTAAACCCAGCTATTTCGTGCAGGCCGTGCCTAAAAAAGATTGAGTCTCATGCATGTTTCCAGTCTGAACATTTTCCGCCACCGTAAGCTTTAAATAGACACAGTTTCCATCTTGACAGTTCATCTGCCCACCAACCCCATTGTTAAATCTCAACAAATCATCCCAGGCTCCATTATTACTTTCCACTGCTTGTCTCTTCATAGACCCACTTCAAACAAAGTTTCCAAGTCTTTCATCTCAAAGTGATTGACCTGTCCCTTTTCTCCATTGTTAAATTTCAACAGATCACCGTCCCATCCGTTTCAAATTTTCATCCCGATTGTTTTTGCAGATGGGCTGCAAACTGTAAAAAGAAAGCATTTCCCCCGATACGTCTTTATTAGCCTATTTGCTTCGCTGATGGAGCACATTTTGCAGATGACAAAGTGTTGTTTTGCACTTATTCTAGCGTGTTGTCAGGGCTGTTGGCTGGTATTTCTTATGGCTCGTGTGTTGATGGAGATATATGTGATGATTTATCCACTAGCGGAGAAGGCGACATGCCTAAAATGTCAATGAGTTACAAAATAACTATTTTCTCTCCTGTTTGGAAACCATGTTGTTTTCAACTCCTCTGCCCTCACCGTCTCTTTCTTTCTCCCTCTCTCTGCAGGCGGGCAGCCCAAAAAGTTCAAAGAGGCAAGAAATATACAGGCAGGAAAATCATTTTTAAGATTTTGGTTTCGTGTTCAGTTTGCACAGTGGTATATAGATGGTTGGTTTGATGGCTAAAGCCAAGGAACATTCCTCGAATAGTCTGCCAGCCACCACTAATGGAATTCAGTTTAATGGACAGCTGAGTGCAGATAGCACAACCAAACCTTCCAACGTGGACCTGCCCAGTTTGGGAAAAACACTCCGGGTTCGCCTGCATAACCATATGCTGTACATACTCATATACATGCATGTGGTAGCTTCAACCTAAAGTGAATATTTTCATGCATATCCATGTTATTTCGGTGCTGCTGCCCCATTTGTTTTAATGAATAAAGTCCACTTAATCTCACACCTCCTTTTCAAACTGGCATAAAATGTATAAAGTACACAAAAGCAAAATGAAGGACAGATGCTTTTAAGAAAACGCCACACACTGTGTTAAGTTAAAATTCTATATCCGTCCCAGGGTGGGACAAAAATGCGGCCTCGCTGCGGAGTATTTGCCGCGACTGACTGGCCTTTTTCACATATGATGTTTATCTGCCTAATTGGCTTTAAAAGTGCCGGGAAGGGTATGACTGGGGCAGTGTGTGGCAACCATGGAAACGGCTAGAAAGAGGCCTCGTCTGTGACATCAGCAGCAGGTATGACATCGTGGAGCGTGGCGTGATGGAGCTGCACACTCAAGAGTCGTCAAAGAAAACAGGGAATGATATTCAGTTTCCAGGACAGTAAACAAGGATGATGTCGTCACCGGAGGCCGATGTGGGCATTTAAGAACGCCGACTCAGACACCGCCTTTCATCTTCACACGTCCTCGGGTTGGAAACTCCCCCCGGTTATGAACCACTGGTGATGTCACACGGCAGCTATGAAACCGGCAGTGAAGTAACGAGGCTATAAGCGGCGGGCAGTGATGTAAATCCAGGACAGAAGGCAGGCCTTGACCTGGAATGACTACACGGGTCACATGACTGTGACTGCAGGGATAAATTAGGCACATCACTCGTTAAGGGGTGGAGGTGCTGAAGGTAGATTTGGTGTTTTGGAAAAATAATCAGCCGTGAAACAATACGTGAGTTATCAGTTAATTACAGCGGAGTCAGCAGTAATCCAGAGACTGGATCCTGTGTTGAGTGTCACTCATGTCCTGCTGACGTGGTTTATGTCACAAATTAGGTATCACGGTTTAATATGCCAGCATTTACACTTTGGCATTGTTGCTTTTGTGATTTTCTAGACTAATGTTGGTACAAAAAAAACACTTTTTATGTGAGAAACACAGCGTTTGATACCGCCGCACAGAGGCACCCATTGGGCGTCTGCATGCTGCCACCGGGCTTTCAACTAACTCCAATGTAAACCCACCCACGTCATTATCAGACGGTGAGAGCAGCTGACGTGGTATAAAGAGCAGGAGGGGGGGAAGTACAGGAATGCTGTCCGTGTGAAACTAAAAGTAAATACAGACATTTTGTCATGTAAGTCATTAATCATGAAGTAAAACATCAACTTTTCCTCAATAAGTGGTTTTGCTGTCAAAACTTCCTTTGAAGAAAAGTAGCGTTTTGGTTAAAGAGACATTTCCCCTTAGGAGATGGTGGAGACCAAAACAGAGCTAAAAAAAAAGAAGACAATTTGGACCCAAAACCAGCTCTAAATGAATGCTAATGTGGCTCCATATCTGCCAGATGTGTAAATAGGCAACTGTTTGCTAACGAGTTAACCACGTCAACTTCACGAGGTGTTAATAAGCCATTGTTCTGTTTACAGAACAAAAAAACAACCTGTTTATGGAGATTTAAAGGAAATCAAGGTATTTTATTTTGTAGGGGAGCTATTTTGTAATGTTTTACTGGTGTCTATTTTGGTTGGGTTTTATATTATGTCCACAAAATACCTACCAGTCTTACATAAAAACATTATTTTTAAAGCTGCAGGTGTTTACTTTTATCAACGAATCCCATCATCACCAGCGTACTTAGACTTTGCATGCATTGGTTCGATTCATTTTTCAAACGGGTGAAATTAAGAGTCTCAGCCACGGCGATGCCAACACAAAGCCGTACAGACTCCTCCCCCTTCCCTCCGACATTGTCTCGCCGCCACAGTTCCATTACTCGTTTGAACCCGCGGCTACTCTCCTAAACAAATACCTTGGTCTATACTTAGCCTCCACATATCTGGGCCTACCACACACAGAGCCGCGTGTTTCCTTTGGCCAACCCGTCCACTCATCCAGATCGGCACAACAGTGAAGCGTGTGGCCCCTGCCGACGTTCAGCAACAGGAAACCCCAGAGACCGACAGAACAGTCAGCCTGACAACGAAAACAAACCGAGCGCATGACAACATCCCGACCCACGCTCCGATATATGACCGAGAGAAACCATTTTCACTTTGTTTTCTTATAATCCTGCAACTGATAGACGCCTTTATCGTAGTATACCTTCAGCACTCTTGATGCAAAACAACAGAATTCCACTTTATCTTCAAACAAAATCCGGACAAAATTGCCTGTGATGTGAGATAAATCGACTTAATAAACAAGCCGGCAGAAAAACCGCATTACCGAGCACGTACAATAAAGTGTGTTTTGTTTTGCAGCGTGGCCGGAGCACGTTCCTCCATCAGGCTGTTTCCTTTAGATATCATGGAGTTGACCTTTTGGGCCCCCGAGGCTGTAATGACATGACGACACACACACACACACACACACACACACACACACACACACACTTTCTCTGGTCTGTTTGGAGAGACAGAATCCACACACACTCACCACACTTTCACTCACTGCTGTGTTTTTCCTCACTCAGATGGTCTAATAGGAGTTCCTACTGTACTGAGCCAGCATGGAGAAATAACATATCCATATTAGGAAAAGAGCAGGCGCCCTTATATGGAAAAGCTTCCTCTGTAGTAACAGCCCTGTCTGCTGGCTTCTCACTCACATTCCTTCAACTCCAGGTTTCTCTGGGAGTTTTTCATTTCCGATTCGCCGGCTCGAGAAGGAGCAGGGCCGCCTTTCATAAGAGTCTGGTGTGTGATCCCCCTTTTTTGTTTAAAAAAAAAAAAAGAGAAAGAAATACACAAACCTCCGTCTAGTCTCTTTCCTGCAATCCTCTGATGTAGTAAAATGTGCCAGGGACAGGGCACACCTGGCCTTTTTTAACTCCGTCACAGACTAAACCTCATTAGGCAGGTGAGAAGCCGGAGAACATGTAGCCTTTGTTCCCGTAATATCGGCTCCTCGTGCCTTCAACTTACACTCACGTCGACTCAGGGTTTTTAATCACGATTAGTCCTGACTAAGAGCCCTGGAGTCAAAACGTCCAGTCAAATGGGAAATGAAATCCTCAGCCTTTGTTTTCAACACAATCCTCTTTTTGTCAGGAAGTGAAGCAGCCTAATGCATGAACATTAGCCCCGAAGTACCTGTCCTGCATACCTGGGCAAGGTGATGCATTCAGGTACCTCAGGGAAAAGGACCATCGGGTTCAAGTTCAAATTATGTCATAGGACTTTGATTATGTATTTGTACATGTTAAAATTATGTATTTTAATTGACGCTATTTTATACATTTATTACTTTCCAGATGACGATTTTACATTAATAATATAAACGTAAAAAATGTAAAGCATTGTTAAACATTAAACCTTTTTGGCAAACAACACTCGACTGCTTGTTTGTTGCCAGCTGTTTGTTGTTAGCGCTAATGATAGACTTCCCCTGTAAACTTATCAGATGGTGTCATTTAAATAGCTGTCTGCATCCTAAAGAGGCAGACGTTCATATTTTAAAAGGCTAAGATTAGAAAAAAATGTGTTTATCAGAACCCATCAATCATCTCACGACCCCTCAGATTTATCTTTATGACCCTTTGGAGGGGAATCACAACCCTAAAGGTTGGGAAACCTGTGAATATAAAATGCTATCTATGCAGATTAATAATATATTTTGTAATACGTGTGACTATGTATGTATTTAATATGATTTAAAATGCAGGACTTTTATTATAATGGAGTATAAGTTACTTCTTAATACTTCCAAACACGACTACTGTATCTGGTGTGTATATTATTAATCACAAGGGCATAAAATCATAGCGAAAAAAACAACAACTCTGCATATTCTGTTTTTCATAACAAGATTGGAGGAAAATATTTGTGAAGCAAATGCTTCCCTCATGCAAAAGAGATCATAACGTGCTCATAGTGTGTTTTAATGTTCAGTGCTTAAAGCTGCCGCTGATGTCAGAGCACAAAAATGCCACTGCAGCATCCCAGATGTAACCGCACAAGTACACAAGACCGAGTTACAAGGAGTGTATGAGCACCTTGTTAGATAACTTAATGACTCAAATGAACCAACAGTTTACTAAAAGTACTAAAAGTACAGGCTGTCTGTGCCGACCGGACGCAGTCACTGTATTAAATCATCACTTGCTGATGCATCTTTAATAGTTTCTACCTGTCGTCTACTTTTTAAAACTGTGGTGCCTTCACTTTTGAACTGTGCTGATTTTTTTTTCTTCTTCTTTTTTTAAATTAATATTTATAGGTACCGGCTGTCTGTTTGTGAAGTCAGTGTTCAGGAATTCCCAGTGTGGGGTCCCAGGCCTCTAACCAGACTTAACCTCCCATTCCAGATGAAAGCCGCTCTGAGAGAGAGAGTGTTGTTTGGCTGAGCAGCAGAGCCTTGCCTTCAGACGGCAGGAATGTGGGATGTCTGGAGTGGGGGTCAGGAAGTGAGGAAAGAATGCCAAGCATGTCCATGTTTGTCCAGGGCTGGCTCTCCATTCAGCCCCCAGTGACGTGCAGCGAGGGCCAGCGAGTATAAAGGGAGCCGGGCTCCGCAGTCAGAACTCAGATCAACTCCTCTACCGAAGCTAAACTCTAGCTTTCACCAAGACAAGGGAAACAAAAAAAAGGGAAGACTGTGAGCGGGACGAAGGCGAACGCGACAAGAGATCAACTTGATCAGAAAACGGTTTTCTCTCGAGCTCAAAACTGTGAGACTACAGGAAGACTTCCTCAAGGAAAAAAAAACTAACTAGAATCTATATTTCTACAAGGAGAAAGCAAAGATGTCTGCTGGAATGAAGAAAATGATTTTGCTGCCTTTCCTGTGCATCACGCTCTCATACATGGTGAGTTAAAACCTTCACATTGCTGTCGAAGCAGTTAAACTGCAGCCTTCTCCGTGTGCTGGATGTGTTACTATGACTTTATGGGCATCGTGTCTAACCAAGCGTGTGCCGGTGTGTGTTCAGGCTGCAGGTCAGGAGTGCAGCAACCAGTGCTCGTGCCCCTCCGCCCCCCCTCAGTGCCCCCTGGGGGTGAGCCTGGTGCTGGACGGCTGCGGCTGCTGCAGGGTGTGTGCCAAACAGATGGGGGAGCTCTGCACTGAGAAAGACCTCTGTGACCCACACAAGGGCCTCTACTGTGACTTCGGAGCCCCCATCAACAGACGCATAGGCGTGTGCACAGGTGAGGCATTGAACTGTGGATTCGCCCTGCTGTAGATCATTAACTGTCCTGAATGCACGAACCGGATCATGACCTTTTTGGCCCCCCCCTTGCTCCACAGCTCGAGAGGGAGCCACCTGTGTGTTCGGAGGCATGATGTACAAGAGTGGAGAGAGTTTCCAGAGCAGCTGCAAGTACCAGTGTACCTGTCTGGATGGAGCCGTGGGCTGCGTGCCGCTTTGCGCCATGGACATCAGGCTGCCCAGCCCCGACTGCCCCATGCCGAGACGCGTCAAGGTGCCGGGGAAGTGCTGCGAGGAGTGGGAGTGTGATTCTCCCAGCAGACACAGCTTCATGGGCTCAGCTTTGGCCGGTAAGTTAGTCTCCTTTCTCGTTAAATCAAACAAGCGTTGGAGATGAAACATAATCCAGTTTTTCTAATCCGGCGTTTGCTTTCCTTTCTACAGCCTACAGAGAAGAAGAGACCTATGGCCCAGATCCCTCCATGATGAGGGAGAACTGCCTGGTTCAGACTACTGAATGGAGCGCATGCTCCAAGACTTGTGGCCTCGGGGTTTCCACCAGAGTCACCAACGATAACCGCGACTGCCGCCTGGAGAAACAGACCCGGCTGTGCATGGTGCGACCGTGCGAGTCCCAGCTGGAGCAGAGCATCAGGGTGAGTTTTTAGTTTTATTAAACTGCACCGCATTCATGAACTCTCCAGATGACACAGTATCCACACTGGAACATAATTATAATGAAGTTGTTTTTTTTCTCCTCCTGCAGAAAGGGAAAAAGTGCATCCGTACTCCCAGACTCTCCAAGCCCATGAAGTTCGAGATCTCCGGCTGCACCACCACCAAGTCCTACAGGCCAAAGTTCTGCGGCGTCTGCCTGGACGGCCGCTGCTGCACCCCGCACAGAACCACCACCCTGCCCATGGAGTTCAAATGCCCCGACGGACAGGTCATGAAGAAGCACATGATGTTCATCAAGTCCTGCGCCTGCCACCACAACTGCCCCGGGGAGAACGACATCTTCGAGTCCATGTACTACAAGAAGATGATGGGAGACATGGCGTGAGCCGCTGAAGGACAGCTTATGACTTGAAAAACAAACAGAACTCCATCTCATTTTGCAGCTCAGTATAATATGTGTTTTGTCATTTTCTCATTGTTAAAGTAGTCCAGACACTTATCTAAGGGTGTGTTTTGTACGGCTGGAGCACATCGGCCAACTAGACTCAGACAGAGGGTTGCCTCGCAGCTCCGAGAGATTCCTGCACTATAACTTCCATTTTTTTTTTGACAAACCTACTGTCAGGTTGCCGCCCCTTTCCCCCCCTTGAATCCCCTTTACAGACCCGTCCATTTTACTGTATTTTTAAACCTTATCTAAACCTTGACGTCCCCTAAATGAGGGTTTAATAACCCCCCCGCCCTCCCTTTGAGCCCAGACCAGACCTGGAAACTCTAAGCAGCTGTAGATGGAGCACGCAGACCACAGCGGGCCAGTGTTCCCCTGTGCAAACAGGTCTGAATGTGTGCTTGTGTGTGAGAGTGTGAGTGTGCTTGTGTCTGTTAGCAGGTCTGAATGTGGGCCCTTGTCTCTGCCTCCCCCCCCACCACCACCTCTACTCCACACCGAGTAGAGGAAAGGTCAGAGTTTCCGCCCAGCATGTGGATGAGAAGGCAGCGTGCTGAGTTTAAGGTTAGATATGGAACACAGTTGGCGTTGCCACGGCACTGAGAACAAAGAAAATGACGTGTTGACTATTCCTGATTCAGGTCAGAAGGAAGAAAAACCAAGCGGTTAAAGGAACAAAGTGTCTATTTTGTACAAAAAAAATAGAAGAAAAAGACTGGAAGAATTGTTATTTCATTCCTTTTTGTTATTGTTGATGTGTAAATGGTGTATATATTTTGTACAGTTTAAGTTAATTTAAAAGCCAAATTCCTGTGCTTCGAAATGTATCGATAGTGTCACTTTTTTGTCGACAGTATTTTTTACTATTTTATTGAGAAGTGTGACAAAAATGTTACATGTTTCACTTTGTAGCTGGAAATAAAATGTTATATTTTTTTATACAAGCATGAGTTCTCGAATGTTTTCTGTCGAACACAAACTGAGACACATCGTCACATGTTCATGTTCAACTTTTGCCAGTTCAGGTATCAATACATAATCAATAGAAACATTGGAGCCAGAGAGCAGGAAATGGAGTCTGCAGCTGGAGTGAATTAAAGCACAACGATTGTTTTACTCCCACCACAGGAGGAACATCAAAACCAGGGTTTGTTCTTTCCACTCATGTAAAATCATTTACTCTGATGCCGTTTTCAGTAAACAAAGGTTTCAAAAATGCATGAGTTCTTCCAGCAAACAGCATGAATAATGCACAGAACCGCTTTACTAAATTGCTCCCTTGCTGATTTGTTGGATGAGTCGGAGGTGGATTCAATTATATTAGTTCACGCGTCGATGAGAAAGCATTCCTGCTTGTTTTTCCCTCTATCATTGTTACATAAGACGGGATGGAAACAAGTGAATGTGGGTTCTAGTGAGGAGCAAAAACAAACCAACACAACTTTGGAAAAAAAAGGCAGAAGCAGCCGAATGTCGCCATCTGGTGCCTTTTTCTCTTAGTTTTCATGGATTTCAAATACGATTTCCATCTTGTTCTGGCTCTCACACAGAACCTCTCTGATCCACATTTTTAATATTAGTCATAATGGTTTGCTGCAGAAAGTTTATTAAGTAATAAATAATAAGTATTGCCCCAATGGGAAATAAAATAGTCAGCCCGGGATGTAATATATTCTGTTTCTTCATCTTTTGCAACCATTTCCTTCTTGTGTTGAATTTTCTATTTATTTTCAAATAGTTTTAGTATTTTAACTGATGTTTCACCTGATATTCAGACTTTTTATGTATTTGTATTTGCCTAAACTGGCTGGTAGATACTGTAGCCTACATACACACAGATCTTCTTTACAGTGTCAGTGTCTGCAGCATCTGTATTATTAGATGTTATTATTCAAGCTGCCAGAGGAAGCAGCATTTTTATTTATTTTTTTTGCACATTCAATTCCTCCTCTGCCCACATTCTGTTTTTTTTTGTTTTGTTTTTTTAACCTTGTGTTCAAGGGCTGTTGGCAGTTTGTTGTCCAAATACAAATCTCACTTTTATGATTCACTACACCGGCTCTTTGTTCCATAAATGACTGTCGTGGAGGCAGCACTGAGGGTTAAATCACTGTCGTCTTGAATGTACAGTAAACAGCTTGTGTGTCGGAGCGATGATTCATGAGCTTCTTCGCCCACAGAGTGCAGACTAACTGCAGTGTTCACTATGGGCTGGTTTAAAATACACTGCATGAAAATGTCACACCGTGAATAAATCTCCACTCTAACGCCGTTAAAGCAGCTTCACTCATTAAAAAAAGATTAAAAGTGATGCAAAACCACGACATCGTCTTTTAACAAGGATTTACCAAGACACAGATTTCCATTTAAACTATTCAATTTATTGGTTTTCTTACGTAAATTAATTACAGTTCATTAATCTGCTAAAAATATTCACTTATTGCCTTGGCTTAATTAAACTGTATCCACACAAAGTAAACGTCTACACAGTTCTTCTTCAGCTCCCCGTTAGTAAGCAAAGCATCCCAGAAAGAGCTTTGTACATGTATACATGCCGTTACTGTACAACCTGTGTGTGTGTGTGTGTGTGTGTGTGTGTGTGTGTGTGTGTGTGTGTGTGTGTGTGTGTGTTCCTGTATCACATAAATCAACGTGTTGAAATCATTTGAAAAAGCAGGCGAAGACACGTTTGCAGAAAGAGAGCGGGATGATTGTCGGAGAAACGGGAAAGGTTTTTCCTTCACATGTTCTGTGTGTGCGTGTGTGCGTGTGTGTGTGTGTGTGTGTGTGTGTGTGTGTGTGTGTGTTCTAGTGCACAGGACCGGTGCATTGGTTTGTTTCTAGGACGCATGTCTAGCTGCAGTGTGCATCTACTGTCTGCTAATCTACGTGAGGGACGGGATGAGGCTGCAGCAGCGCGGTGGAAGTGAGCACCCTCCGGGAAAAACACACGACGTCGTCACTTCTTCAAACGCTCGAACCGTTGAAAACCAGCAGCTGGTAAAGCGGAGGAGGCAGAGGAGGTTGCAGTGTCAACTTCTTCTTCTTTTTTTTCAACCAATCGATTCCCGTCTCAGCCTCGCCGCATCTCATGGAGTTTCTGGGCAACGTTCTCCAGCTCTGACTCAATGGCTGCCAGGCTTTCGATCTCTGGCTCCTGCAGAGATAATGAGAGGACAGCAAGTGAGAAAAAGGACAATCAAATATACAAGAGCTCTAAAGTATCCGGATACATCATCATACATCAAACATGGAACAATGCGGGGCCGCTTCATTTGAGCTTTTTATATCTTTATGGGATTTAAGTCGTAGGGAGGATTCTGCTTTATTAGATTTTAGTAAAAAAAAAAAAACACAAGAAACCTCATCAGACAGGTTAGCCTTGATATGTAGAATTTAACATAATGCATGGAGTCCTTTAGTAGTTTAACAAAGTGGGGAACACATTTATTCTCTTTCTTTGTGAGAGTAAAGCAAGAAGATGAATATCTTCTAGTTAAACTGGCAGGAAGAAAGTGAATAAACGTCTTTCCCAACATGTGGAAGAGCTGTTTTTATTGCTTGTTGGGAGATTAACAGACGGAGAACACCTCTGACTTCCGGCTGGCGCTCCCCTCTTCCTCCGACCCCCTCCTCTCCTCAGGCGCCCTCCTAGCGATCATCTGCAGCTCCTTCTCCTCCGGACTCCTCTGCGTCTTCTTCTCCTCCTCCACTGCCACCTCTTTTGAGTGATGCGGCGCCTCCTCCTCTCCGACTGCTTTCTTCTTCAGTGGCAACAACTTTCCCCTCTTGGTCCATCGCTTGGAGCTCTCCCTCTTCATCCCCCCTTCCTCCTCCTCCTCCTCCTCCTCCTCTTGGTTAGGCCTATGTGAGAAAAATGCAGATCTCTTGTCTTTCTCCAGGTCATCTTCTTCACCAGACTTCTTCCCTTTTGATTTGATTCTGGGTGCGTCTCTCTTTTCACCGGATCCAGCAGCTGAGGAATATAAAGAATGAATAATGAGAGATGTTTGTACACCAGAAACTCTCCACCATTAGCAAGAGTCCACTTCGGGTAATGAAATATTTCTTGCCAGCTGGCACCACCACCACCACCACCACCACCAGGACTGCAAGCTGTGCTTTATGGGGATTAAAAGCATCACTGGAGCAATCAGATAACTTGGCAGAGGCTGCCTTTAAAACAGAACAGGTATTTCATTGTACTTTTTTTTTTTAGCCGTTTTTAGTGCAAAGAAAAGAAATCATTCTCCGTGAAAAAAGGGATAGCTGTAACCGTGCAGCTCATTTAAAGTCTGGGATGGAGGCATTTAATCATTGCTGTTGTTGTGCTGTCAGCGTGCCAGACATGTTGGGGGGGGGATTTCATCATGTAGATGGGAGCACTTCCATCAATCACCTGCTCTTGTGGTGGCAGGCAATTTTAATCTACAAAACTTTGCACTCGCTCGATCGAGATGCTGCTTAATTCATATTTTAATTAGCTTGGATGTCATTTATTTTCTTGAATAAAACGTCGAGCACTGAATCTGAATCTGCACGTTTTATCTTATTGGTTTCTTTAATTGGAACTTTATGAAGAAACCACAGAAAGAAATGTGATACTTGCCTTTCTTATCCTTGATCATGTTTTCCTCTGAATGAACGTTCTTCTCTTCGTATTCTCCTTCACTCCTCCTCTCAGCGTCGCTCCTCTCAGACTCATGACTTCCTGGACTCTCCTCGTTTTCCTTCTTCTCGTGCACCTCGTCCACGCCGCCGTTGTCGTGCCGGGACTCTCCGTCTCCCGGGCTGTCATCCTTTTCTTCGCTTCCCGTCGTCCTCTTCTTCTGGGACAGGATGGATCGTTCACCCGGGCCTCCCAAAGCCTCCAGCATGGATCGATCTGAGAACCGGGAGGGGGAGATTTGATTTACTCCAGGACATTGATTTTCCCGTGTTGTTAGAAGAAGCAGTATATTTCCGTGTTCGTTGTGTGTCGGAACTGAACAGAACGGTGTACTAAGATTAAAAAACAGTTAGCTTAGTCAATTTTCATCACAAATACCAAATATTAAACGGTTACAGCCTCTTAAATACTAATGTTGTCAGTGTTGTATCATCAGACATCAAGTACTGACATTTCAGACTAAATACTTAACTTACTTAATAATCAACAATGGAAATAACTGTTAGTTACACCTAATAAAAAGTAAATGCATCCTAATGTTATATATAATTATATGAACTACAATAACATACTATAATATATACAATTCTATTTACAGTTATAAAACAATATCCCTAGATAAATAATCAGATTGAGTCCATATAAACTATAACTAACATTTTTTAAAGCTTTTTTTCTGTTTTGACTCAAACAATATCATAATATGACATTTTGATCAGAGCTGAAATGATTCCTGATGCATCATTGATTCGACACAGCAGGTCAGAATGAGTTCACTTCTCATTAAATATTCATTTTACAGACACATTGCCAGTTGCTTGAGTCCTCAGGTTCACGTTTACTTACATACTGTACTTGTACGTCATTGGTTGGAGCCCCTATTAGTGGCTACTGTACTTGTGCTTGTACTTGTACTGCTAACCCACTGTGTGGGAGTCTGGCTCTAACTCAAACACTAAAAAGCAGGCGTGCTGTCAGGCAGAAGGACCTTGTGTTCGTCCGGATTCTGTCCACAGAAAGCATCAGCGGAGTCTAAATACCCCTCAGCACATCTCCTCTGTGTCAGCTCGGCTTCGCTGACGCCATGAAACGGGAATTAATGGAAGCCATACATCATTTTGACAGCTGGCGCGTTTAAAAATTGTTGATTAGAGAACTGGAGCGACTGAATGTTGCTGAAATACAAGAAATGCAGAAACGCAGGGACTCACCAGCGACATCGGCGGCGGTCGGAGGAGGAGTTTTTGTGTTTGGTTCAGGTTTACCAGCGTCTCTGTGCAGCTGAGCTCTCTCATGACCACCTGCAGTTAATACGAGTCTATCAAACGTTCTGTCGTTGCCATATTTCTGGTCTGTATGAACATATGAACGAGCGTGCTCAGCACCCAAACCTGTATGTGTGTGAGACTCACCTCGAACAGCGATCTCCTGCAGCTCCTTCAGAAAGTTATGATGGCGAAGGATAGAAACCAGTCTGTCGTCTGCATCACACACACACACACACACACACACACACACACACACACACACACACACACACACACACACACACACACACACACACACACACACACACACACATCAAAATAAAGCAAGTTAGTGGTTAAAAGTCTAAATAATAATAAGAAGAAGAGACCAAAGGCAACCTTGGGATCCTTCAGGAGGTAAAACACAGGTATATACATCTTTTTCACAGCGCTCAGCGACTTTGCTTCAGTGGTTCATCAGAGTTAATCACCCTGAAATTCACTGCCTTCAAAGCAGGAGCTCAATGAATCATCTGGCCGACAGTGAGTCGCAGCAGCAGTGAGCGCCGGACTTTCTGCTGACCCACAAACTGCTGCAGCATATTGTACGCCGCGAGCACAAAAGGGACGACTAAGTACGGAGCTGCGTGCTCTGATATCGGTCAGTGATCTTTCTTTTTTTTAACACATTGACTTTGAACCCCCTCCATCCCTCTGGCGGTGTACGGTTTCCCTCTCTCGAAGGCTCGGTGAAGTAATGCTCCGATTGATTTCTTTCACAACAAGGGCAGCATCAAGGTAACACACCGGCTATGTAACTGAATATTCCCCACTCAGCGCTAGTGACCCCCTGCTGCTAAAACGGAGCCAGTTTTATACCCGGCAGCCGTCTCATCAATCCATTAACCTTATGAAGTGGGCGTCAAGCCCTCGGGAGGAAACGGAGAGCGGGGATTGGCTCTCCCAGAAAGGCCACGTTGCTCCAGGGAGGGCTGGTTTGTTTCACTCTGCCTACAAGCCAAGTCCTTTATGAATCATCACTGTCTGATTGTTATACAGCCTTACATTATAAAAGACAGCCTGGGATGGAACGTGCAGAAACCATTACATGGGATTATACGGTCAGATTAAGGATTACAACACGTGAAAACACTCCAACTAAACGTTTCCATCATCATTAAATGGATGAAAAGTGTATGTTCTTGTTGAGTTTTGTGTGTTTGTATTAATTGGACCATACTATAAAAAAAAAAAAAAAGTAGATATCCTGACAAAGGAAGGCTGTTAATCTCAAATGTAAATTAAGTATTTGCACGATCCTCTTTTGCTGCTCTAACCCTGTAAATGTCCCCACTATAAAGGATAATAAAGGAGTATTATATTATCTTATCACTATGGAATACTGTGAGATTTAGTGTGTTCTCTTTTGGGTGGGGCTCACCTGTCTTCAGTGTGACCAAACACTCCTGACTGACAGGCTTGGGGGGGTGGGGCCTTGATAGCACATCTGCCAACGCCTCCACGATGCATTTCATCACCTGCAGACACACACACACACACACACACACACACACACACACACACACACACACACACACACACACACACACACACACACACACACACACACACACACACACACACACACACACACACACACACACACACACACACACACACTCCTGATAAGTTCCTAACATCCAAGAGTTGCTCCACACGGATGCTTCATCCTAAAGATGCTACAACAATCAGAATTATTCAAAGATGTTATGATGAAAGAAAAAGTCCTTCCATGTGGGAATTAATTAACACGGCATTATAGATGGAAAAACTCATCCCGCTTCTCTTTGAATGCTGCTCTTGTGCCAAAGTCACCCAGTAATTAAAAAAAAAAGATGTGAAACGCTCCAAAGAATCATTTTCAGCTCACATTGTGCTTTCAGTGTCGAGCCCGACCGTTTCCCTTTTTCCATTTCAAAGCGTTCTGCTTCTGCCTGCCAGGTCGCTGAACCTCACTCAGTCCCATTTCCCAAATCCTCTCCTCCTTTCATACAATGTCCCCCTCGATGGTCTCATCTCTCTGAACCCTAAACCCCCCCTCCCTCTCTATCTCTCTCTGGAGATCTGAAATGGATCCAACAATACTAAATCCTGGTGGTAAGGCTCCATTACTCCCAGAATTTACCCTAACAAGGTCATACTGAGATCCCCCCCCTCCCTCCCCCGTAGAGAAGGCAAGTGAGTTAAATTGCTTGGATTTAATTTTCATAATCACTGCAAGTGGATACACTAATGAAGCAGCATATTCGTCTTCTGCCACATGATTAATAATAAGAAATAGTGCAAAACGCTGCGTTTACCTTCACGTCCTCATTCTCCAGCTGACTCGGAGTCACTGGCAATGACAGAACTGCAAGAGAAGAAGGAAGAAGAAAAGATGCATCATTCTATCATTGTCCCCGGGGGTGGAGGGGTGGAGGAGGGGGGCTGAACGTGGAAGGCTGCAGGTGGATCCACTCCATCTTCCGCCGCAGTTTAAACAGCAGCGTGTCGCTGTCCTCGGTGCTGAAAGCAGGCAGCCGCACATCTCTACTACAAACACAGCAGCGTGACGTGGTCTGCTTACCGCAGCTGGACAGGACGGTCAGGAGGAGCAGTCCTCTCCCGGTCATGTTGGGGGAGACGAGGAGCATGAAGCTCTCCAGGAACAGAAAGATAGCGGCGCTTATGTCGAGGAGGTGCGTTTCCAACACTTTTGGAGGAGACAGCGCGGTGCCTTCACGGACGCATCCTGGACTAAACTCGCCTTTCTGGGTTTCTGGAGAGCTAGATTTCCTGCAGCGGCAGCAGCAGCATCGGTGAGCCGGCAGCCGTCGTCCTCTCCGGTCTCTCACACCGACACCCCGCTGCAAGAGCGCCCGCTTTTATAGGACGACGTGAGAGGGGGGGGGGGGGGGGAGGAGGAAGTGACATCATCATCATCCCATAGGCAAATGATCACTGGTGTACCTGCTCATACCTCCACGGTTGTCAGGGCGTGTACAGGTTTACACAATCAGGTATCCATGGGTGCTCCTGGAGCAGATTATGCAATATCAGTATTTATTTTAGGTTCTAAAACAAGACATAAAATATATAAAAAATACATTTTATTTGTCACCATTACAGTATGTTCCCAAACAAAAGCTCTATCAAAGCTTTCCCTGATCAGTGATTGATTAGTTGATTTAAGGATCAGACACTTTAAATCTCGTGTTACTACCAGAGACGTGCTCGTAGTTTCTGTTAAATAAGTAATAAAGCATGTGAAAAGTGTAAAAAGCCTCGTCTCCGTCAGATTAATCCGTGTCAAGTAGGACCAAAGTGAAGAAGGGGCAGCTCTGTCTGTATTTGCTGATCTTGTCTCTGTCTTGACGTGTTGCTATGGTGACGGTTTATTGAAAATGATTGCCATCATGGTGACTGTGATCTGGTGGCTTGAATGGATAAAAAAAAAAAAAAAAAACGTTTCATAACTCATGACGATGCAGCATTCACTGAGCTGTGAGCTTCATATATTATATATTCCATAATTATGAAGCTTATGGTTAAATATTCATTGATAAATACTTTAAATGCACTCCAAAGATGTTCGGCACAGGCTTTGCCTTTTTGAAAGTGGTTATTAGATTCATCCCGAACAGATCACTGTAGGAACGTTTAAGATTAAAATAGCATTATTTTCTAATAATGGAAAAATACAACTAAAGGGTTAAATATGACAGATTAAGAACATTCAAAAGACAGATCGGCATACCAAGGTTCATGGTTACCAGTTGATTTTACAAATTATGGGACGGCAATGCACGTTTTTGTTTTTATTTACCATTTATTTTATATCTTAGTACTATTGATTATTTTGGATTATTGGGTCACATGACAACATGTAGATGTTTGCATCTGAAAAGCTCCCGTCTGTGTAACTTGGTATAAAATAAGCATTATTAATATTGTATCACTTAAGCATGTGTGTGGGAACCTGTTATAAAGTGTTTCATTAAAATAAAGAAACACATGCATGTTTTACAGTGTCATTATATAAAGGTCTACATATACTTGTACAACCGATGGATCCTCAAAGTGATAGCCGTTTAAATCATAAGCCAGATGTATTTGAGCCTATAAGGTCGTTTTCTCTATTGTTAGCGACACAATCATTTAAAAACCCGACGGACAAAGAAAGGTTTCCACGGCGTGGGCTTGCTCTGTTTGCCGTTTCAAATTTCCTATTGGAGCGTCCACCCGGATCCCAAAGACCTCATTGTGCTGTTGGAGACACAATAAAAGGCCACATATGCGTCAGTTCCTATTTGTCCCACATAAAACGGCAGCAGGCGGCTTTGTTTAAATATGAAGAGGGTTTTCTTTGAATGCAATTATGAGATCCAACAGCTGCGGGAAAAAAAAACCTCATTGCAATTCTGAGAGCTGAATTACAATGAGTTTCTAGTAATAGAAGAAGGCACACACTCGAGGAAAATATATATTTCACATCCCGGAGTGTTTGGTTAACGACATCCTGGGAAAAGTGTTCACTTAATAAAGACATTAGAACGGACCTGTCCCCATTCAGTCTTATGTAAGAGGGGTTCTGGTTCTGCCACCATGAGTAAACACCACACGGCTTTCATCTCCATTCAGCGGCTGAATTAACATTTCTCAGCAAACCACAGTAACCGGAGCGAATCCAGCTTCCACCTGCCCTCCAAATCACACTAATTAAACAGAGTCAATACATGAGGGACTGTACACTCTTAGTGGGATGAATAGGGAGGGAACCGCAGCATCTGCAGATGAACAACAGTGACCCTTCGGTAGGAAGGCTGCAGGACATTTGGGTGGTTTGGCTGTAAAAACTCGGTTACTTCGCCTCTTCGTGAATAACAATGCAGTGATTTGGGAGGACGGAGACGTGGAAAGTGGGCCAAGCAGCAGCCTGGAGATCTGAGCAACAGACGTGTGACTAAGCAGTCGAAAAGTCACACATAATTTAACATGATGCTATTTGATAATATCATAGGAGCTGAAATAAAGAAATAACATTTAAAAAACACATTATTTTTGGGGCAAAGTCTAATGAGTTTAATGTTTTAGGTATGAATGTATAAGTGTCACAAAAACTGATACTTCTACTACAAAATCTGCACTTTATGAGTTAAACAGTGAAGTTAAAAGACACTTCCTTCAAATGACACCTAGAAGATAATATTCTAGAAACAGGAGATCTCATCCTCACAGTTAGTCTGAAGTCAGAGCAGGAAAATCATCATTTTTAAAAGTAAAAATAGAAAAGCTGCTTTCTGCTACGATCCGGATAAAGCTTCTCAGCAACAAACCGACTCCAACTGCCTCTGAAGATGAAATATTTAAGTCTGCAGGATTCGCCGTCACACATGCACGGCGCTTCGGAGCTTAGAGCCGAGTCATTTCCTGTATGCTGCTGCGAGGGGGCCGCAGGACACGCAAAGTGTGGAGCGGCTCGTAGACTCTCCTTTGCAGGCGATCCGCTGCATCACCTCACCAGCGAGCCGTGTTAGCGTGATTGTAAAAAACAGCACCGGTTAAAAGTGGAAAAACTACACCAGTCCGAGACACGTGGAAGCCACGAGGAGCAGCAGGACGACGGACTGGAGGGGAGGCTGACCTGAGCGGGCTGCTATGGGCCGGGTGAAGATGTACGGGTGTTCCTACGGGGGAGACATGGAGAAGATGGGGTGTTAGAATATCATAATCACCTTTATTTTTTGCTGCTGAAAGCCAGACTCCAAAAAAAAAAAAAAAAACAGAATACAGACAATGAGCAAATATGTGCACACACACAGGGAATTTGGTCAATTCGACATTCAAAGTTTGAAGGCCTGACTTTAAAAGACTCAGACACAAAAAATGTGTATAAAATCTAAACTAGGGCTGAGAACGTATCTAAAGAAGGTTTCAAACATTTTCATTCCTTTCCTCTCCGACAACAACGTCCTTTAGAAAACGCAGCTGAAGACCAGTTCCCTCTTGTTCAGTTTAACTCCATCAAAAGAATTCCTGAACCTTTCAGGTTAAAAAGCCACAGGTAACTGCTGCTCTGGTGCCATGGCAACCGGACTTACCAGGGAGGGACAGATGAGGCTGATGGGATCAGAGAAGCTGCTCACGATCATCTTTCCTCCCTCCGGCTGAAACTGGGACGGAGAGACGAGATCAAATAAAACTTATAGTACTACATTTTCTTGAGATCTACAGCTATAAATTATTAGATTATTCATCATCTTTTCATCATTTTGTGACATTTCTGCACACGTGAAATCCCTCTGGATGGGAGTGATTGTTGACCTTTAACCTCCCGTGCCATTAAATACAGTCATTGTTCACCATGTTGTTCCACAGGCCCTTGGCCAGCTCCTCGTGCCCCTTGATGGTGAAATGGAAGCAGTCGTGAGTGAAGAAGGTGGTGTCGATCTTCCCGTTCTGCTCGGAGAGACCAAACACACGTTTACTGACCGAGCATCTCGGCTACAGCCGTCACACTCGGGATCTTAACGAGCCAATCATTACTGGAGGACGGATTACCGGGAGGCGGGGCGGGTCGGCGTGTTTCAGGAAGGGCTGAAGAACGACGGCGAAGTCGCCCTTGAAGAAACGGTCGCTGTTCAGCAGCGACTCCAGTCTCTTCTGTGGATGAAAATCCATTCGTAGTCGGTTATTGTTAATGTGCTATTTTAGGTTCGTGCACCACTTTGTACATTATAGTGAGTTGCAGGATGGTCGATGATGATTTTTTTCCCTCCCATTAAGGATAATATGTTTAAACTGGACCTGGAACTCCAGATTGACTTCGACCAGCTCTCGGAGCTCGGCAGACCTGGCTTCTGGCTCTATCAGGCACGAGCAGAAGGATCTAGAGAATAGGACAGAAAAATCAGTTGCAAAATGAATATAAATGGTGTGCCGTTTAAATGCAATGAATTCCTAATACTAAACATTGCATGAAGAGCACAAAAATGACTCAGGCTACATTTAAAGAACCGATACAGGAGTTTAATGCTCCTGCTGCAGGATTTAGTACTTGAAACTTCAAATTCTGAATATGTCAAGATGTCTCCTGTAGTTTGGGTTCAACTTTCAACAGCACCCTTATATAAAGGTAAGGTAAGGTAACTTTATTTATACCCGAGGGTAGATTTGGTTGCAAGTAAAAAGAGGGCTGCATACACACATTACACATAGGCAACATTGACAGAAGACAGTGACGTAACAGCAAGGTGCTTCAGACATGAAGATATAGATAAAAGGAAAACAATATTAGTGTTAAAATACAGGGGATAATAAAATACAGAATAAGCCACCATGTAATATTCAAGAAAGCTGGGTCAATAACTAAATAAATAGATTAGGAAGGCTGTGCAGTCCATAATAAGTTTCTAATTGGACCACGAATGGCTTCCGAACCAGTCCTTTTATGACCAACCTCTGCAGAGTGAAGGTCAAAACATCACGTAACGGTGTGCAAATCACTGAAGAATGAACGAGGCTCACCTTTGGAGCAGGCACCCCGGGGTGGGCTTCTGCACCTCCCTCAGCGTCTGCATGGGCAGGATCTGCGCCACGTTGACGATCATGCGAGGAACCTGGAGGAACACGGAGGAGTGACTTCCAGCGGCTTCCACGCCGACACCTCGCCAACAACAAACCGCTTTCTGTTTTTACCTCATTCATCAGCATTTCCAAGGAGACGGTGATGTAATGTATGAAGTTATCCACTGAAAACAGAGCCTAGAGGGAACACGGAGACTCTGCAGATATTAATGACGTGTGTCTGTAAAAAGCCCTTTTTTAATTAACATATCTTTTTTCTTTGTTTTAAAGAAAAAGACAGACCGTATCTTTGCAGTAATCGCAGATGTCATTCATTCCCATGAGAATGGTCAAAAGCTTCCAGTCCTCCTCGAAGTTCAGACCCTGAAGGAAGAAACCAGAAATCTGCTGCTTAAAAGACACGTTCAGGGACGGCATGTTCTGCAGGATATCTCAGCTTCCTTCAGATTCTAACAACTCTAACTCTCAGGCATTGCTGTACCTCGTAACCTCGCAGCGTGTCGATCAAATGTCTCGTCTGGCCGGGGAGGTTGCTAAATAATCATGAAAATATAAAACAGAAGGTCACAGAGGGGTCGCCGTGCACATTTACAAAGCGTTGGTCACTCTGACGGCTCGTTACAAGGTGTTGTGTCCGGTCACAGCCAGGTTGAAGCCCGTCTCGCTGATATGAGCCTGCAGCCCGTGAACCGTCTTGCCGGGAGCGGCGCCCAGCAGTTTGGGATTAAACAGCTTAATGATGTCTGGAATTACAATAAGAAAAGAAAAGTGTTAAAACAACATATTGGGTTTGTTTAGCCGACTTATATGGAACACAATGATGTCAAACCATTAGATTAAAACATCTTACTTGCCAAAGTAATGACTTGCTGAAATGAGCCGTAGCCTCCGATGCTGCAAGATGAAGAAATGCCAAAAACTAGCTGTTTATTTATAATTTGTGATAATTAAACGCTGGTTGGAAAATGAAAATCCCCCCAAAAAACAACATTAAGAACATTTAAAAACGTTTTTAAAACCATTTAACGAAAGTATGCACATAATTATGAATTCTATCAGAGCCAGTGATCCATTAAAGGTTTCACACATGATGACATCCGTTACCTCCACGACACGTGACGAAACTCAATAGGAATCCCGAGGACAGTGGTGGCGTTGGCACCGATGGCAGTCTGAAAGGGGAAGACACAACAATGACATTTAAAGGTATTGTCGACTACATTTTTAAAATACACGTAAATACAGATATTTAACAATCCAAGCTTTGGCTTTTTAAATAAAAAAGCTAATTATTTTAATGATATTCAAACAGATAACACCTACTGTCAGTGAGTCTCCCAAAGCAGCGATGACTTTGATATCCGCCGCCTTCACAAACTCGACTAGATGTAGATAAAAAAAAAAGTAGGTAAATCCACGGTTTCGACTGTTTTATTTAAGAGATTTAAATTGGGATGCGACCTGGAACTGACCTGAGGAGGGGACGGAGGTAGAAGGACTCATGTCGGGGCACTGAAACGCAGGATGCTTGAAGCTCGCCGGGCGAGTTTTCTCCGGAAACTCCTGAGGAAGAAACAGAGAGACGGTCAGGACCGAAGCCATTACTTTCAGGTACATTGAATGTGTCCCATATCTCCTATAATGTGTTGACCTTTCACTCACTGATGCTTTGCTCTGTCTTTAGTCTGATACAGCTATGCTGGTGGTGTGCAAATTCCCGACGGTTGGAATCCTGCCTCATGTTAAACCTATAGCTCTCCCATGTTATATACACTCTTTATACACCTCTCAACCAAGGCGTGGATCACAGTCCGTCATCAGCCTGACAGCCTAACATACTTTTACTGTGATGTAGCATGTAATAATGATGGTACCTTGTTGAGGGCCTCCTTGCTGTAGTGTCGTATCCCCTCCTCATACTCCCACCACCAGTCGTTGCCTTAGAGAGAAGCATAACACCACGTCCATACGGAGCTTTTTAAATGGCCTAATTAAACAGGTTTTCCTGACAGGCATTTAAAAAAAAACAAGTTTGCTTTCATAAATGGATATTTTTACATTCTATACACACACACCGTAAACAATCCGTCTAAAAAAAGGCCCCGTTTCAGAGGCTGATGTAACAATAAAATACAGCCTCACGTGTGCCCTCCTGCTTGTTCCAGCACTTACCTTTGACAGAGCAGGACGCGAGCATACATGTTGCCACGGCGATCCAAAGCCACTCCATAGTAGCGCGTGCGGGCCAGTCAATGGGTCACCCCCTGCACAACGCACAATGTGATGGCCGGCGTTCACAGCGCTGTCACTTTGTCTCCCTCGCCCTCTAAAGCTGAGTGACAACCGGCCGGCTCCAGTGAGAGCCGTTCAATCAATGTCAGCAATACAACAATGCACCAGGACGGCAACGGACAAAGCATTCAAAAAAACGGGCCGCTAAATATCCATATATCATTTATTCATTTCTTTATAAACTTGTATTTTTTGCGATGGTAAAAATGCCAGTCTCCTCCACAATCTCCACCAGTGTTTCATTTGGGACAGATTGTGAGTTGTGGGCGGGGATCGAGTCATTTCTTATCATCCTATTTGGACTTCATACACTTCATGCAGACGTATTGTCAGATCAATTCGCAATAATTCTAACATCGAGCACACACGGTGGAACTGAACAAATGGACTTTAGGAGAGGGGGGGGGCAGAAAAAGAAGAAAAAAAAGAGCTTTCTAATATTGTTTTGTTGAATACTGGATGGCTTAATTTCTCAGATTTAGGGCAATGTGAGCTGAAAAGTGGAGGCAGGGCTCCAACTTGGACTTTTGGTGCGGGGGTGGAAACTCTCACAACAGCTGAGGTTGTGTAACCAAACACACAAACACACACAAACACACACACACCGGCTCTCTGATGTAGAAACAATCCAGAGTTTGAGGCGCTGTGCTGCTTTCTTTAAGGCTGCTCCAATTTCAGCTTAATAAACTTTAAAAAAAGAAGATTAGAGGGCAGATGTGAGATGAGAGGAACTTCTACCAACAACTAGAATGAACTCAAAACCTGTTGATGTAAAAATAATCACAAAAAAAAGGTACACGACATCTTCAAGAAGCTGGTTCCTCGGCTCCTGTTTACGTCACATATCGGTTTTTCCTGACTTTTGCTCATCAGATTGTTGAAGTTATAAAAGCCTGTGCACTCTGCTTTCACTAACGGGAGTCGGTGACATCTTCGTGACTTAGACTGGAGCAGCGTCTCATTCTTTGCGTTATATATTGAAAACGAACATCAACCTGTGTGCTCAGAATTAAATCATCTATCCGTACAGCCGTTCTATCAATTAAAGCGAAGCGCTTTTTCATACTAATGACACATCATGGCTTGAGTACATTTTAGCACTATTACTAATGAGGAATCACATTAAATTATTACTTCTCAGTGAATTGCAGGTAGGAAAGAAACAAAACGTACTGACCCGATACATCAACCAAACAAATTATTAATGCGAAAACAATTGCAAATTTGTTCAAAGAATCGGAAAAGGGTACCTTAAATTAGAGTCAAAATGATCAGAGAAAACATGCAAAAACATGACTTATAATAATTTGTATTTTCCTGCCTGATTACTTTTCTTTCTCTTTTTTTTTAAATACTGTGCTAAATTAGGATTGAAGCAGGTCCGATGAGTGTGAGGTTCTCAAAACAGGAACGTGAGAAGAAACTAATGCACATTTTAGAGTCCAACTATGTTGACTAGTCCAAAAAAATGCTTTTGATCTGGCAACCACAAGGCTATTTCCACAGTGAGGACACGGGTGCTTCTGGCAGTATCCTGAGTCACAGTCCAGCAAGTCCCAAGTCTGTGGCGTCCTCTCAATGCTCGGTCCTGTAGCATTGTCCACTGTCTTTTAAATGGAGGAAGGGAGTTGTGAGACTGTTCGGCAGCCATCGGCGTCGTCTTTTAGCACGTGGAGTGGGAGAGGTGCTCGGACTAGTAAGCACCAGCTGCTCCACGGGCCGGGCTGGCAGAGCCTCTCGTCTGTCTTTTTACTCTCCTAGCTCCGTCTGGCGTTCTCTCACTGCTGCTGCTGCTCCTCTTCCTCCTGAGCCGGGCCCTGGGCTTGCGTTTCTCCCTGAGCCTGGGGCTCCGCCTCGGCTTGTGACTGTTCCTGAGGCGGTCTCGGTGGGGGTGCTGGGGCAGGCGCGGGTGGGCGAGGGGGGACTATGATCTGGTGCTGGCGCTGCCTGTAGGCGATGACTGTGCCCAACAGCAGAGCGATGACGGTCATGAGGTAGAGGTCCCACTCTGGGCCGAGAAGCTGGTCCAGATCCACCTGAGAAATCAGCTCCTTTAACTAACAGGAACGGGGAGAGGATGGAGGACAAAAGGCACATGTGATTAATTTAATTTCCCTCTGAGCTTTTGAGTTTCCCTTTCAAAGCCAAATTGTCACAGGTCCAGAATTTAGGATGAAGTACTCACATTAAGATCCTGCAGGTACTGCAGAGTGTAAACCAGGCCCAGCTTGCACAGAGCCAAGAAAACGGGGACTTGGGCGTCAGGACTGGCTTCAGCGGCCATGTCGTAGAAACGCTTGGCTAAATGGATGTCCTGCAGAACCACATGAAACCATTCTGAATCACAGATCAGTCCAGGGACTACATTAACGAGACTCTGCCTCCATATATCAACGGGACTGAGTTGATGTGAGGGAAGCGTTAAAAAAGAGTCACCAGTGACTCACCTGTTTAATGCCAAGCCCCTTTTCATGCATGTAGCCCAGGTTAAACATGGCCTGGGCGCTGTGCTGCTGCTCTGAGGCCAGCCTGTAGTGGATGACGGCTGTCTCATAGTCCACGTCTGTCCCGTAGCCATAGAAGTGGTAGTCCCCGAGTTTTATCCTTGCCACAGTGTAACCTGGGAATGATATGATAGATGATGATTCTCAATAAATAAATAAATAAATCTACTCATACAGACTGAAAACGGATGAGATTGTCACCTTGTGCTGCAGCTCTTGTCCAGTGGAGCAAAGCACGAGGGTACGTCTCATTCTCGGTGAAGATTCTTGCTCCTTCTGTTTGTTATAATCCAAACAAAATAAAATGAACAAAAAAATAACTTTGGGAAATTTGCATTTTCACTTAAACACACTTTCTCTCGTCGTGGTTTCTCTTACTCTGGTCCAGAACGAAGGCGACGTTGCTCTGGGCGACCTCGTAGCCCTGCTCAGCCAGCAGCAGGTACTGGACCAGCGCCGCGTCGGTCTCACCCTCCTTAAAGCTGCCGTAGGCCGACATGAGGCGCTCTGACCAACGGCCACGTTCACACACGTTCTTAAAAAGCTGCGACAACAAAATATGGGGAGAAACGTTTGTGACGCACCAGCAAACTGGCTCTGATGTGACAGATGTGACAGTCCACAGAGAGCGGAGAGGCGGCTCACCTCCACGGCAGTGTGGCAGGAGCGCATCACACCGGTACCAGTAGCATGCATCTGGGCCAGGTTGTAAAAGGCCAGGATGTGGCCCGCCTGGGAGGCCAGGTTGAAGAATTTAAGTGCCTGCTTGTAATCGCGCTTCACACCGATGCCATCTGAGAAACAACAGTGGATCAAATGAGACTGCAGGCCAATAAAAGAAACAGATTATTCAAATCTTCATATTTACCGAAAGGAAGACAAGGGAAAGGGAAAAGCTATGACACACACACTATGCACAGGTGTCCAGACACGGACTCGGCTCTGAACACTCACTGTAATACATCGTGCCCAGCTGGAGTTGTCCGTCCACCCAGCCCTGCTCGGCCGCCTTCTGGAAGTATTTCAGTGCCAGCTCGTAGTTCTGAAGACACAGAAGGATCAACTCTCAAACGGTTGCTCTGATTGAAGCACGAGGGACACGCTGGCAACAAAAATAAAAAAAGGTTTCTTACCACTGGGACACCTCGTCCGTAAAGGTAGGCCATGCCAAGGCCACTCTGTCCCACTGGATTACCCTGGATGTAAAAAGAAACGCGCGACTGAAAAGGAAGTACTGGCAAAGGATGATAACTCAATCAGCTAAGAGGTAAAAGTGTAGAGTAACAGGAAGCTGTTCGGCTCCAGAAGTAATAGGTCAGATCTAGATAACAGACAGTCATTCTTACCAAGTCAGAGGCCTTCTTAAAGTACTGCAGGGCTGTCTCGTTGTTCTGAGGGAGATACTCGCTGCCTTCCGAGTACATCTAAAAATAGGACAGAAGGATTGACATTTCGGATTGATGCCTCAAATATAAATGCAGCGCACCGTCCTCCGTTAAAACAGCAATGCCAAAAACAATTTTTGGATTCAATTTCGACCATCTCCCTCTGCTCTCCAACTAGCCGACTGCTTCTCCCAAGTTCTCCCACAGTTTAGGCAACCAAACTCATGATGTTTACAAACAGAGAAGTGAAACAGATGGGTAATATTAACCGATGAGCTCGAGTCAGTGTAAAAAGAAAGAACTCTAAGAACACAAAAACACATTTCCACCAGCTAAGAGAGAGAGACAAAGGTCATGTTTCACCCACCTTGCCGAGGAAAGCCATAGCATGTGTATTCCCTGCATTTGCAGCCTGGGTGAAGTAGTCATACGCCCTCTGTTGGATAGAAAAGCCTTTTACAGACACACGTTTAACAGTGCAAAAACAACAAAACCATACTTAAAATTAATCTTTAATAATAAAAACCAAAGGTCACCTGATGATTCTGTTCTACTCCGCGTCCCCCGTGAAGGTGCAGCTGACCTAATCCCACCTATCAGGGCAAATAACCAAGTTCACTTCAGTGACACTTAATCAGGGTTATAAATATGAAAGAATACATTTAGATTGATGATGGCTTCAAGGACAGAAACCGTAAAACTTGGGAGAAGATATTAAAAAGTAACCAAGAAACAACTACCTGAGCTTGAACATCTCCTTTCTCAGCCAGGAACTGGTAGTACTGGATCAAGTCCTCCTCCAACATCCCACTGGTAGATCCCGGGTTCTCCACCTCATCCAGCAGCCTGATCCTCTGCACCGCCGAGCCCCCCGTCAGGGACACATCGCTGGCCACTGGAGGAGGAGGGGAAGAGTCGAGTGGAGGATAAGAAGGAAGAGAAAGAGTACTGATCAGGTTGAACAGAGCATCAAACCTGAAGATGCTTTTTAAAAAAATGCAGAAATGCTCACCCTGATTTGCCACAAGCCTGTAGTGCGTTAGTGCCGACTCACAGCTCTGGGGAACACCCACGCCTCCCCAGTATCGGTATCCCTAATGAAACAAGTGTCATTTTCTATACTTAAGAATTAAGGTGACGGTACATTGCTCCATTGACGGACAAATCAACTCACCAGGATCATGTGAGCTATCAAGTTGCCACCCAGTGCGCCGAACGTGTAGTAAACCAGGGCCTGACACACAGAGAATGTAGTTAATAAGTGTTCAGAGTAAGTTGGCGTAAGTGAAAGTCACAGAGAAAACAAAAAGTACCTTGGCCTGACTCGAGTTAACGCCGAGTCCTGCTGCGTACAGAAAGCCAAGAGCCTATGGAAAAGTAACAAAGCAAAGTGTTACACGACTGCTTCTCTTCGGACAAACAGGCCGTGTGATAAAATGTCAGGTCATGGTCTGTCAACACTTTTCTCAAGTGACCTAATGACATTTTTGGGTGAGATTTTTACCGTCTGAGCTTTGGGCGAGCCCTCTATGGCAAGCTTCTCAAACATGTCTTTGGCCTTGGTGACGTTCTGGGTCATGTAGTCTCCGAACAGCATGGCGTACGCCACCTTCTCTGTGGCTTTCTGGTGGCCTTTCTCCGCTACTTTCAGCAGCTTTTCATATAACCTGAGAGTGAAAGAGTGGTTGGATAAGCAGTGGTGCCGTGACAGAAGTCAGATTGACACAGGCGTAAACAGAAATGGTGTGTACATAACAAGCAGCATATCCTTGTGTGCTTAAGATGTACTAAGTCACATGTCATAAAGCACACATAAGAGATATAGCAAAACCAAATTTACAACCACATCAGATACTGTTGAGAGCTAGGTAAATGACAAGCCTCAGGTCACATAATACATTTTGTTTTTTTCCCCCTCTGAACAAAATTATAGTATTTTTATTATTGTTCAACAAATGCAAATGCTTCTTATAGAAATACTGCCATATTCAAAAGCAGGTGGATGCACACCAATGACATAAATCATAAGAATACTCACTCTTTCTTCTGGGTCCTCCTGGTGGTAGAATTGAGCATGCGCAGGACAGTCACATACTGCTCGTCAGCCTCCTCCGCCTGCATTCTCTGCTGTGCCTCCTCCTCCGCTAAAAGGTAAGGAGAGCAGATGTCAATGAGAACATACATATGACACCATACTTTCATAAGCAAATAATGATCTATAACATTTTATCTGAATTTAGGCTTCAAAATAAGACACTAAAAAGGTTATACTTTTGTCACATTTGCTTTAGGGCTGTGTTATGATGGTAAAGGTATTGCATTGAAGACTCACTCTCACAGAAACCCCACTTCTTGTCCAGGTCGTAGTCATAGGTTGTGGCGCACCACAGCCGTCCATCCCCCCGTCCATCTGTGCTACAGTCGAAGTACTCCCTTCCCTGGAAGAGGAAGGGGAAGACGCAGGGATATCCATGCGCCGTACCTCCATTCACCACAGGAACTGCATGAATTAAATAAAAACAAAAAAAAACATAATTATAATAGACAAAACCAGTAAGTAAATGGATATAGTATGATAACATATTTTATATGTATAAAAATGTGTCGTTGTGGAGTGTAATATTAAAAATGAATGGGTTGTCCAGTATTGCACACGTTTAATTTGAAATGTAAGGATGGTATTGCCCCTGCCTTGAGCTGAAATCCTGTACTATACAAGTTTATCCTGCACTACGTTTGCTGGAACAGAAATTTGAAGCAAAAGCTCATTTCCATAAGAGATAAGTAACTAGTGGCCAAAGGGACACGGTAAGGGACTTCTTGGAAACACACTATGTGACATGGCTTTCCTGTTGTTTCATGTGTTCTGTATACGCCTTCCTTTGTCTGGAGTGTAAATAAAAATCTTCAGGAGGAGAAAAAAAAAACATTAAAACAGTCTCGTTAATTTGAATAAATGTCAGTTAATGTCCATCTACATCCAAGCTCAATTATATTCTTGTGCAAGATAGCAGGAGGGAAATGAATAACAATCCCCGAGTAAAATGATGAAACTGAATGCAAGCGGGGCCACAGGTGCAAGGCGCTCTTAATTTCTCATGGGGTTTAACCGTTTATCAAATCTGGAGTTGCCCTGAAACCACAAACGTCTTTGCTCAGAGTCAGCAAAACAGACTCAACAAAGCTCACAAAAAAAGGCAAGAAAGTCAGAAATAGATGCGACATAAGACAAGGTGTGTAATATATGAGATATAAATGCTTAATATAAGAGCTTATGTTCTAAAACTGTACATTGAACATACAAGATGTCCCTCCAACAAGCTCTACCTACAACAAAGTGTTGAAAATGAGGTTATGATATTTAGCTGCCATATTTGATACTGCAGCCCAAGGTTTTAAACCAGATGCCCAGTGGTTCGCCAACCAAACACAGCTATGTGAAGCGTAACCGGATACACAACAGAGATAATCAGCCACTACTCATCATAATCACATTTAAGTGTTGTCCAAATGCACCTGCATGCTGCGGGAGCCAGTTTCTAGTGTCTCTGGCTATTCCAGCCATTATGGCTTTAATTGCACGGGCAAAAGCACTCAGCTGAAAAATTAGTCATCAAATGACTCCAGCTCATGACCTTGTTTCAGACAGACATTTAGAGACGCATTCATAAGCCAAGACAACAAACTACGGACAGAAAAAGCAGAGCATATGTTCGGCAGTAAAACCACAGAAGCAACAATAATATGTTGAAGGATTTCAAGTACTTATATACTCATACCTAAGTATTTACAGCTCACTTTTGAAGCTAAAATGTTGGTCCTTACCCTCTTTAGCTTTCTCCTCAGCTGGAGGAGGCTGCTCAGGCAGGTCCTCCTTCTCCTCTCCCTCCAGTACATCCACAGGCGACTGTTTCTCCTCCTCCGGCTGGCCGACTTCACGACGAGAGGTCACAGAGGCACCGGACACAATTTCTGACACCAGACGGACATCTTCCTCTTCAGAGTCCGGATCGTGGTAAGACTGGAGGGACGAAACAAGAAGTTATTGTAAAAGGAATAGATGGAAGTAATAGATTACTGATAGCTTTGCATAAGGCAAACGCTTTGCGTGGCTGTGTTACAGAACAGTTGTGATATTAATCATTTGTCTTAACTTTTTCTACTTCCTAAAAGTAAATTATGCATTTATATAACACAACAAATTAGCCTCAATTGCCTTAAATCTGTTCAGTTCCTCTTTGCTGCATTAGACTTTTTGATTCGTCTATATACCTGCAACTTTTTGGCACTTCTAATGCAATAAATTGGAGTGAGTCACTTTGTGAGGTTGAAATGCCAGCACCTGGACAATATCACATTTTGTTTTCCTGACATAAATCAAGCTATTCGTCCTCAGGGTTTGATGTGCTAACTTTTAAAAACCAGCATGAAGGTGTACCTTTAGCTCTGGCCCACCATTTCCGTGTTGCTCTTCATCTGAAAAGTATAAACAAAGAGTAAACACACTGTAAAACTTGAGATGGAAGAGAAAAAAAGAAGAAGCTGCTCGCTAAATATAAACAGCTGCTTGCAACAGTTTTAAAGGAACGAAGACACATCTATCCGCGTTATTAGCCAGTTATACATCACACTTACCAGCCGTTATTCCTTTGACGAAGACAAACAGCACAATGGTGAACAAATAAAAGGTCCGTGCCGTCTTTAAACACCTTTTATAGCCCATCGCCGTTGATGTTGACAAGCTAACAATCTGCTAGCCGTTAGCTGCTGCCTGTTTCTACATCCAGTTCCGGTTGAGTAACCGGTTACAGTCTGACACGAAGCATGAATAAATCCCAACACACCGTTCAACGAAGCAGAACCTGAGTTTAGCTCCTCTTAGCTGTCAAAACAGCTAACAAATGCTCCAACGCGAAGCTACGCTAGCAGAGTAGTTACTGACTGAATGACGTGAGCTAGCTAACAGGCTAATGTTACACTGCCAGACAAAAGGGAGCAAACAGCGCAATGTTTGACGCAACTCCTCGGTCTGAAACAAATGGTTGCCGAGCGGCAAGTTGCAAAGCGTACGCCAAGAGCGACACGCAAACGCTTTTAGCCTTTAAATGATATTAAAACCCAAGACACTACTTAGCTGCCCATGTTAAGCCCCCCACTACTGATCGACACTTCCTATTCTCGCCGTTCGACCAATCACAGCGCGTTAAACGTGACAGTAGCCAATGAACGCGCGCCAGAGATATGTCAGCCAATCGGGTGCGTACACAATTATGTTTCCAGTTGATGAGTTTGTCCACGACACCGAAACAGGTAATTATTGTGCGGAGGTTGTTTTTGGAGGCGTTATTAGTATGAGTGCGACATTTTTGAGTTTAACAGTTTATATAAATACATAATTGAATGTGAAATACATTTGTTTTGCCATGACAGTCAGTAATTATGTAATTAAATGCTTTGCTGTGCTCACTACAGTGCACGGTTGTCACCATGCAAATGATGTGGGAGCTCAAAGAGCACCAACATTGAATATATCTTTATTGTCTTTTTTAGATTATACATAAATAAACTTTTAACTAGTCAAAATGACATTAAAGATACGTTAAACTAATGTTGTAGATAACTCAAACTGGAATTATAGAGAGTTATAATTTAATTGTAGATATCTATTATAAATTATAGATATCTTCAAATGAACATTGATTAGAGAAACAACTCCTCAACTACCCAATACCCTTGAGGACACACACATTTGCTTATATTTAAGCCTATTATGTAATCTTTAATTGTGATACTACTGTGGCTATATTCAATGCAGTAGTAAGACTTTATGCAAATCAATGCATTTGCATAGATAATGAAAGCATATCCTCCACCATAACCTGTTAAAATAAACTACAGACTTCAGAGCTGTTATTTCCAGTAGTTTATTTACTGTTTTAAATTGGCAGACAAAAAATAATCCATCCGTTTCATGGAAGTCCTTACATCAGGTAAAGATACATTTACATTTATTTTCCTTTCAGCTGAATATTGTTCTTTGTTTTAGCAGCTTTAGAATAATAGTTTCCACAATTAATTCCTAACCACTCGTTGATGTTATTGCAGTCAGGATTGGTGACTGCTCCCTCACATCTAATGTCTGCCACTGACACAGCAAACCAGTGCAGCTACAGAATAGCCCACTAAAACCATTAGCACTCTAACCATTCGACTAATCTGGGCCATTAATTCTTATAGGAAATCATCAGGACTGTTAGCTACGTGATGGAGAGAGGGGAGGTACTGTAAGGTCTGCACATTGAACTGGTTTTCCCATGTATTCTGTTAGGTTATTTGCATAAATAAGCACTCATACCAGCAGATGTAGTAATTAATAACTGCATGTTTATTTACAGGCTGCTTTAGTGGTCATTTCAGAGGCAATAGACAAAAAAACATTCACAGTAAACGAGAATACAAGGCATGGAGTGACTCAGTTGAAGACATTATTTCTACTCCACAGCTTTCCGCCAGAGAAAGATCTGTGATGTGTGACCTGGTGGTGCAGATAAGATCCTCCGCAGGCTGTCGAAACTGTGAGAACCGCAGTCAGATTAGACAAGAGAAACACAAACTATGTGCCAAAAGAAAGAAAAAAAGAGAAAAATGCAGGTTTCCTTTTTTCCACCAGTGAACGTGTATCATTGAAGCGGTTTTTTGAAGGTGGACCAAACATCAACACACTCGAACATCAACAGTTTAAAGAGTTGTAATGGACAGAAATATTAATGTACCATTAAAAACAACAATGTCATCATTGCGTGCCCCGTTTAACCGTCAGTGACGACTTTATTCTGAAAGGTCACCGTCCCTCACAGATGACTTACAGTACTGTAGCACAACATCACTTCCCCTCACTCTGAAGTCTCCCTCACATACATTCACTCCCACATTCACCCCCTCCTGTTACAGTGAAGTGCTTTGATATATTCACATTCATGACCACTTCTTTTGGGGGCTTTTAATAAAAATATAAATAAACAAAAGCCCATGTTCTCCATTAGTTATATAGAATATACATGTATTTATGTTATGTCATTTAGTCATGATGATTCAATAGATTTTTTATAATATTATTATTGTGCCAAACATGCTATTTCAGCTTATTACTGCAGACACAACAAAGTGATTAGTGGCAAATAAATCACAGTGTGCAACTGAAATACTTACAGTATCACGTAATATTAGGAATCACGATGTTGTGGCTCAAGTTCTGTGAAAAACTGGAATATGGGATATTTTCACCACAGTATAAAAGTGATCCAAAGACGATCTTCTAAAAAAAACAAGTCAAGCTACTTCACCTGAGGCCTGGAATTCCAAGCGTAAGGCAGGCTGGAATAAATGATTCTCATTTCAAGCATGTTTTCCTTGTCTGACGATCTGGTTATTCAATTAAGTGGCAGAATTTCCCGGTAGTTTTCAGGGCAACCCAATCGTGTGAAACCATGCAACCAAACAAGCCGCCCAGAACTAGCAGAAACCAGAGAACCAGGTGTCTTCTCTCATTAGGACAGACTGGTGAACATTTGCAGCAGTCCGTTGTGCAGCAGGGCATGATGGGTAGGGAGGAGTTCATCGCTGCACGGCTTTGATGACCCATTCTGCTGTCGGGTTGAGCTGGAAGAGGTCTTTCATATACGTTTCCCCATCGAGACATCTCTCCTCTGAGGGACGATAAAAGAGGAACATGATGTAGTTACATTCTTCCACCTGTTGGCTCACTACCTGGGTTAAACATCATCATAAATCAGATTTTTAAGAAGCTTGACTTACTGATGTTTCCACCAATCTCATAGAGACACAGCTCCTCCCGTTTCACCGCCACCGAACTGGGAGGAGAAGCAAAGTAAGGATAAGAGCTCAGATAAAACCCGCTGCGTGTATTTGTATGAGGACATGACACATTACCTGTCCTGGCTGAGGAAGCGTGTCAACACCTCAGCAGCCTGCAACTCTCCGGTGAGCTGAACCGCCATGGACACTTTACTGAACTGTGGCGCCTGAACTCGAATGAATCCCTGCGAACTCTCCTGCTCGTAAAAAACGCAGACGGAGACGAACGAGAAACACACAGATATAAACACATGACAACGAAACACAAACACTCACACCCGGCCGAGACTTCAGACGACAAAGAATGTGGACTTGGATCAACTCCTGCTCTTCTGTTTAGTAAACTCTGAACGCCGGCACTTAGCGGAGCCTGCGGGGTCAAGTGTTGCTGGCTTAGCTATAAAACGGTGGCCTAAAAGGAACGACAGTGAACACCACGACAAAATAATGGTTACATATTTCTAACTACATCCAATTAAAGATAAATACACTGTATGAATGGACGGGTGAAAACCATCACACCAGTGTGATCTGATGGGCCGTATTCATAAAACTTCCCAGTACAAAGAGTTGGAAAGAGATGGAAAAAAAGAAAAGAAAGAAAATTCTTTGAATTATGTTTTCTAAGAAATTCCATTAACAGCTAAAATAATAGTAAATATAAAAATGTGTTCACGAAGCATCTGACCTTTAGTGAGGATAAAGCAATCACAGAAACTGATAAAAGCTGACTGATTCACATATATCACCACTAGATGGCACTGTTTCTCTGTTGATAGATGATGACTGGTATTGGCAGTGGCGCAAAAAGTGGGTAAAAAATATATATATATGTATTATTTTTGGGGTATTTTCTATATTAAGCTGCTGTTGTGCGTTTCTAAATCAATTCTGCACTCCCTTAATGTTACATAGAGTTGGAATTGGGCAAAATTGTTGCTTCATACCCCTCTGACATGGGTAGTTGCACCCCTGGGTATTGGTATGTTGTCTTTTTAATATTTAAATTGAGCTATATTTTATGGTCAGTATTAAAGGATGAAGGGAAACCGTTTACTGGTGATATGGCTGTCAACTAAATTATAAAAATTCCAATCATGACATACTTTTTATGTGTTTCATTGTATAAATAATTAAAAAGTTACTGTGAATTTTAAAATTGCAGTTTCTCATTTGCACATTTTCTTCGTATCTCATAAACTCCTACCTCGGGGACGGTTTTCTCAGGCGGTTTGTCGGGGGTGATCTTCTTCAGAAGCTTCCTCACAGCTCTCTCTTTATTTTGTTTCCGATGGCTCTCCATGTTTTGATGTCTGACCTGCGTCATAATGAACTTGGGGATCTGGAGATAAGGGACACAAAAGGGAGATTTCACACCGTTAGTACACGCTGTACCATCATCCACACCTCGTGGGAGAAAAGTCTAGATAGTAACCTCATCAGGATGCTGTGGGAAATAATACTCTCTCCTGATGCATGGATGTTGGCATGGTAACAAAATGTACAGCTTGTTTACATCGGTGATTTGAACGACTTTTATCCTTACTGTCCATAGAAGATTCTGGTATCGAATCAGCAGCCGGACGATGTTGGCTGTGCTGGTTGCCATGGAGAACTCCTGTTGCTCTGTGACCTTGGATCGGAAGCCTTTGAACATGAAGATGTTGGGCGCCATGACAACAGAGACGTTGTTGAGGGTCATTTTATTCTTTGCCTGGTGGTCGATCACGCGCTGAAAAAACTCCACTAGTACCTGGAAATCAGATTCACGACGGAGACGGTCAGAAGGTCTCTTATCTACTGAAGTGGAACGTGGGGCTCAATGCGTTTACCTTCAAAGTGTCCCGACTGGCCTCGGGTAACAACAGGACCAGCAGGTTCAAAGCCTGCAACTGCTGCTTCTTTGTGGGAAGCTCTTTAAAAACAGAAACAGAAAAATGCTTAATGCGAGTGAATGTGGCGTCAAAGCTCTTGTGTTTAACAACACTTCATGGACGTACTGTTGACGGCAATAAACGCGTTGAGGTACTCCACAGTCAGCAGCGGATGGGGCAACTCCCTGATGAACAGCTTCAGAAGGCTAGCAGCGTCGTGCTGCTTCAGCTGTTGCCACGGAAACACCCCGTCGTAGAAAGAGGACTCCAGCTCCTGACACAGGGACTGGATTCGGGGCAGATACACACAACCTCGGGGGGTAAACCTGTGTTTAACTCTGCTGGTTTTTACAATGTGTGTGTAGTGACGACGGACAAAATGCTTCAACCAACCTTGACTCTGGTGGCCGCCCCGGGGATGCGTAGCAGCCCCTCCGTGTCTAATCCTTCCTCCTCGATATGATTTATGAGCTACGAAACAACAGAGGAAGTTTAGGATCACCTGAAAACCTTGATTTGTTAGTCAGATGATGAGAGGATGGCATCTTGAATTGTCTTTCATGCTTTTAGGTTGTAGAAAGTCCTCGTTATAAATCGATGTGATCTTGTAGGAATAATTTGCACACAAAAAAAACAACATTTTTTTTGTGTGCAACCAGAATGATGATTAAAAGGTCAAAGGTCCCTCTGAGCAGCAGCTGATTACAAGAAATTCCCAGTCGTTTGTAAAAGAAGCATCAAACCGTGTGCAGATTTAAAAAGGAACACGTTCCCGTTTCACTCACCCTCTGCAGGATGAATGGCACTTTGGTCCCAGGAGCCCGCCTCTGGTCCTGATCCAATAAAGTGGCAAGGGGGACACCGAATAGACCACTTTCTGCACAGAAAACCAGCACAAATACTTAGTAAAATACCCATGTACATATTTCCCCAGACAAAACATTAATTGTAACTATTTCTAACGAATTGTGTTTGTTTTTATTTGTTGTTTATTTCCTGTAAAGGTCTAGCTTTGTGTCTCTGTGCATGTCTGAGTTTACCTTCGGGGATTTAACTGTGTGTTTGTGTTTACCTTTCGTCTTAACTTTGACAGCTTTCTCAGCCTTCAGGTCGATCCCGGCCGTGTCGAACAGCGCCGTCGACTCCACCAGCACCAGCCGTCGCACCTGACGGATCATTTAAAACAGACAGAGACATGAATAACACAATGATGTTTGAGGAACAACTCCACGAACTGATCTCAAAATGTGTCTCATTAAGGCACCGTAAATGAAATAAACACACACACATCTAGAGATCATGTATATAATTCCCCTTCCTTACCTTTTTCATATCCAGAGGAGACAGATCTCCTACTCTGGTCTGACCCGTTTTATCTCGGAGCAGCTTAAAGTTCTTGAGAGGAAAAACAAAGAGAGAGGCGTCAGAGACTGTGGGAGAAAACATGGGAAGTAAACAGAAAACATATGTCAAATCAGCTTTATGACTTTATTTCTTTTCATATTGAACAATGCATGTGAACTGGATGTTATAAACACTTAAAACACAGGACGTAAGCTGTTATATCAGCTTCAACCACCAGGTGGCACTGGAGCTACTCAAACTGCTCACACTGCTTTCTGCTAATATCATTTATATATTTTGTTTTTTACCGTTTACTCCTTTTTTTATAATATTTGTTCTGTTTTTTTCTCTTCTCTTTGCTGCCGTGGGACTAATAAGGGATTATCTTGTGTTATCGTGTATGCCATAATGTATGCTTAGTGAAAGTCAAACTGTACTGTTTAACCATCACTAACATATTCTAATGTTTGTTTGCATTCTCTGCTCTATATCCTGAGCTCCTAACTGGGCTCATTGTTGATAACGCAACACAATATAACCCGACTGAACTATGATTTAAGAATATTAATTGCAGATCGAGCACAAAGATAAACCTGTGGTCATAAAGTAGATACTTCTTTGGTCGTAAAACATCCGAGGCCAGCTATTTTAATATTTAACCTGTAATTACATGACGTATATGTGCAACGAAGGCATTTTGTTGAAGCTCAGATGCACCGTGAGAAGGGAAAAAAATCAGTGTGTGTACGGTTCTCACATCTGTCCCAGCTAATCATTGACCCCTCGGTGATTAATAAGTGATCAAAACAAGCTTTAATACAACTTTGAATGTAAAAATGTAAATAGGTGGCATTCATATGATTCCACACAATCAGTGTACGCAGTTTAATATTACTATTGGTTCAATGTATCACACACAGCTGAGAATGTGTATGTGTGTGTGTGTGTGTGTGTGTGACTCACAGGTAGTTTGTCGTCAGGCGAGTTGGGGCTTGTGGTGACCTTTAACCTTTGGTGGTTGTCCCTGTAAGTGAGCGCCTGCTCGGAAAACGCCACTTCCACGTTGAGTTCCGTCTCCGTTTCTGCCGAGACACAAAAAGGAAAGTACAAATGTGTCCGTGTGGGCAAAGTACCGTTGTATAAATACACACAGAGAGGCCGTTAAATGTGTTTTTCTGGAGATAACGACACAATGTTTAAGTCACTGCATCATAAAGAGTTAGAAAGAACGGCCCGCTGCGTTTCCTGTGCCTACAACGTCTCTATCGGTGGATGAAGCAACATTTTTACATTTTAAAGAAAAGTCATCATCATTCTGATGTTGTGTAGCTATGAAATGGGGAAATTATTCATCTATCTATTTAACAACAGGCACAAACAGCACTTCCTATAAACATCTGCTGAGCTCTGCAAGCTGAAAAAAACCTGCGTGTCGTTGTTTTCCATTGTATTGTATCAAGTTTAATCGTGTCTATTATATTATTTCTATATGTGTGTGTGTGTGTGTGTGTGTGTGTGGGTTGCTAGGCAGAAGTTTATTTGGGCCTCAGTTGGTCATTCTGCATGGTGACTCACGCTGTGTGTGTGTGTGTGTGTGTGTGTGTGTGTGTGTGTGTGTGTGTGTACCTGCTGAAGTGACATCTTGTTGTCCATTCTCACTTCCCCCTTCCAGTTTACTCGACTCATCATCCTGCAGAACACACACACACACACAGTATAATGTTCAACCTGCAGACTCACACAGACTCCCTCGGTTATATTTTCCACGTTACATATTATCTTATCTGTTAATTAGTGGTCAAACTGTGTCCAAGTACATAACAGTTCATTCTGCTGACCAGAGCCGTGTTGGAGAAGAGGCAGTATTTCTACCCAAATCAATATCTCTATGTTCCATATGCTGAATAAGAATCCATCCAGAGTATTGAAGGGACTTGATTTGGTGACGGCTTGGTATTTGGGTCATGATGACCAACAGACAGAAGTAAAGTTGTGACCGCTTCCTTCCTTTCTTTGTTGTGGTGGGAAGAGACTATGAAGGGGAAATAAACAGTCTCAAGTTTATCAATGATCTGACATGACCTCAATTAATTCTAATTCGGACCAGCTGTATATCCCTGTTTTCAGTCTTTATGCTAAGCTAAGCTAACTAGCTGCTGGCTGGAGCTTCATATTAATCACATGATAGTGTTATCACCCCTCAATTAATTCCCAGCACGGAAACGTGTATGAACTATACCTTTATTGAGGTCCTAAATTTTCAGTTACACATATTAAAATGTTAATATTCTAGCCAATCACAGTTTATAGAGCTGTAAATGTCATTTCAAGTGTATATTCCATGATACTGAGTGTGTGTTTGTGTGTGTGTCCAACCTTTTCAGGAGGTCTGAATATATCCCTAACATCGGGGACGTGTTGGCGGTTGCGTCGCCGTAGCAACGTCTGCTGCAGCGATGTCACGCGGCGTTCCACCGCTGCCACCTGAGATCTGGTCAGCGTGGACAGGAACACTGCGCTGTCTTCTTCCTGTCAGCCAATCAAATCAAGCACGAGTCAACATGAAAACATATACGTATAAAAACTGTGACTCAACCGGAGGGGTATTTAAATGATTTGACACCTGATCCTGGTCCGCTGCGAGCGAATCATCAAACAGCCGCGCCAGCCCCGCCTCCGTAAGCCACGCCTCCTCCTGTTCGCCTTCTGCGGGGGGGAAATGAGAGGAAGCTGAAAATATGAATATATTACTATCACGATGGTACAGAAGAAGACAGGAGTGTTTATAGTAAGACTACAGGTGCAGGAAAGGTGTGACCACACACACATTATACAGGAAGTGTGTGTTTGGTCCAGAGAACAATAGTCTCCATAAACAGGAATAAACACACACAATGTGGAATGAATGAATGGATTTATGTCTGGTTCAGGCCCGTCGTCGGACGCGGTGAATCCTACCCTCAGGGAGTTTCTGCTGCTCCTCCTCTTGTGCTTCCCCTTCTCCTCCACCTTCCCCCCTCCCGGCTCCTCCACCCGAGCGACTGATATTCTCCACCTCCTTCCAATAGTCGTCCATCTCCAGCTCGTCCAGGGAGTCCTGCGAACAGAGTGCACGAGTTTCACATTCCATCTACAAAAAAACAAAACAAAAAAACAATCTATCAAATCTAATCAGCTGGTTTTAACAAGTATCAAGAGTGTCCTTAACTTCTCTCAGATACACTCATCCACATTTGACATGAACCAGCTGGAATTCATAGATCAGAGCATGTTTTCTCCGGTTCCCTCGGCTTCCTTTCAGAGAGAAAGTTGATTTGTGGGTCACGACTGAGTCTCCGTGCTCGTTTCACACAAGCCCGGCCTCCCAGAGAGCCGTAAATCACCTCAAACCATGTGAGGGACTACGATTGTGTGCCTGCCGACCGAAAGCCCCGGTAACATTCTTTTCAGCCGACATTCTCATCCCGGGTCGGTGCGAGCGTAGAAGAGGCTGATCCTACCTGAGAGTTGCACCGCTGGCATGGCGGCCGCGGTCTGGACCTGGTGTTGGGACTGTGTCTGGGGCTGGAGCCCGGTTTGGGGCTGGAGGAGGGCTGAGGTTTGGGGCAATCGCTGCCGTGCGTGGTGAGTAGCACCGGTGGGTCGGTGCCGGTGGGTTTCACACCGGGGGTGGGAGCGGAGGGCCCGGATCCGTCTCCCTGGTGCGTGTTCTGGTTTTGCTGGACACTGTAGTGGCCGGTTCTTCGGCTGCAGGAGAGACAGAAAGATACCTGGTCAACATTCAACAAGAACAACAACTAGTTTTAAAAAATAACATGTTGCCTCCGGGACACAACGGTCTCACTTATGGCCGCGCACTTTGCACCTTGTGACGTTACGATGGATGCCTCGGACCGGCTCGGGGCCCCGTCGTAAAAACAACCCGGCATTATAAAAGTGAGATCGTCGAGAACCAGTCGTACAGCAGCGGTTTTAAAAGATTTAGTTTGATTTAGATTCACGTTGCAATGGGATAACTAGAGAGAGATGTTCTCTAAGTCAGTCACACTGACTGATTTCTCCTTAGGGAGACCAATAAAGTAACTTTGAACTTTGAACTTTTTGGACACAAATGTCACATCTTTAATATTTAACATCTTCTTCTGATTCATTAACTTTGTGCGGTGTAAAAACAGACAGATGTTGGTAAATCCCACTATAACACACAATGCGTGCTTTGTAGTCGTCGGGTGTAAACTCTCCTGACTCCGACTGAATGTCCCCTTTTGTTGTGACAGGAAGTCCCATCTGACACAGCACATTCTCTCTCTCTCCCCCCCCTCGGAGCCAAAGATAGAGTTATCATGGGGCGAGCAGCCACGTTATCCTGCCTGATGACTGACACCTGATCCTGATGATGGGTTTCAAACATACCATGGGGACCAGGACCAGTAAGAAAACATCAAAGTAATAGTTCTAATAACCAGAACCACACGAGGCCGCCAGGAAGTCCAAACAGCATCGAGTCGATATTAATTAATTTGGAATTATCAGCAGAGCATTACACTGAGGGTTCACGCTGAGCCAAGGCCACATACCACAGCAGACTTCCTGCCACACACACACGTTTAAATATACACACACTTTGATATGGTTTGAACAAAGAAAATCTGGTGTTTTAACAACAATGGCCTCCTCCTGTCCTTTCCTTCCCCCTGGTCTGTTTCCTCTCCTCCTCCACCTCACCTTGTGTCGTTCCTTTGCCTTCCTACTCACTTCTCTGTATTCCACCCTGGATTACTGCCCTGTTTTCTCATAGATCTCTCCGCGTGATAACGCATAAACATGCCATCCGACTCCTCTCTGGCCCTGTTTGTTTTTGAAAAACAGCAAATTTAATTTCATCTACACTCATCGGCCTCCTGGAGGAACCCAGATGTTTTCATCTGTGCTGAAAACAGAGAGAATAGAGGAGATATTTGTTTAACTTGGCAGCGGATTTAAACCCGGGCAGACCGCACACATGAACCCAGAGTTAATCATTAACCTTCATCCCGAGCTACAGCCCGGCAGTACAGGACGGTTGGACTGAACCATAAATCAGAGATCAGCAAACACACACCCACACCCACACACACACACACACACACACACACACACACACACACACACACACACACACACACACACACACACACACACACACACACACACACATTATTAGTTGGTCACTCATATGTAAATGAAATTATAAGCAGCGTCTACGTGTGTGTTCCTGCTAAAAACCACAGTATGATACTTATCAGTATCGTTATCTCTGTGTTCACACTGCTCTTACGTTGTACTATCTTTAGCCACACTGGTGTCATGGCAACGTCCCTCTGTCAGTCAGACAACACTGGAGTATCCAAGCCACTACCTGCTGGGTTCGCCCTGAGCTTTATGTACACGCATTCATGCTCCCCAGAGGATGAATCCGTCTTATTTTGACGGCTATGAAATGAATTAATGAAATGTGAGATGAGATGCAGTCGTAGACCGCGTACAGGAAGTGCAAGTTGCAAGATGGAAACACGGCGTCTCCCAGACCGGACAACGCCGCGGTAGCGACCAGCCAAAGATCGACAGAGCCCGGATCATCCTGTCCAATCAGCACGCAGGGCTGTGTTCGTGCACACACAGAGCCCCTCCCCCCTCGGGTCGTTCCACTATCACAGGGGGGAGGCGGAGGGAAGTAGCAACAAGCTTCCAATTCATCGTTAAAAACCCAAACGAGGAGGTCCAAAACAACCAAGGAGAAGAAAACACCGGTGGAAAAGAAGGAAAAAAGAAAGATGGCGACGGTGCCCGTGATAAAACCAGAGTCAACATCGGACCCGCGTTTCAAAGGTGGCGTGATCTAAGGGAGTTCAAAGGGCACGGAGTCGAGGGGAAGGAGCTCGGTGGTCGTGGGGGAGGAGCTCGGTGGTCGAGGGGGGAGGAGCTCGGTGGTCGAGGGGGGAGGAGCTCGGTGGTCGAGGGGGAGGAGCGTGAGAGTTGTAAACATTCAAAATCTGAGTGCCCTCCATTCGCCGGACTTGCCGACTGGGACTTTAATTAAGTGAGAAGTAGTGTCATTTTCTCACATACTTCCATACAATCAGATTTATTTATGTAACCAGAGGAGCCGCCCTCTGCTGGCTATGTGAAAGAATGCAGGTTAAAGGCACCTCTGCATGGGCTTCACTTTTCTTTCACCTTTCATCTGAACTAACGACATAATTAGCCTCGGCCGTACGTGTGTTTAAGATCATCCTCATCGTTTCAGATAATCCTTTATCAGTCCCACAGTTCGCAGGCATCTTAGTAAACATCATTATTAGGTCACATCTGTCTGATACATCAGATCCAAAGTCAACAAGACGTGTGGCACATGGACTATCTGATTGGCTTAGACACCTCGCCTTCCATCCTGTGATAGAAAACATATTTACGACCATGTTGAACATTAATCTTTGAAGCCTCCAAGTCATTAGTCGTCCTCCAGGCAGTGAACTCGTCGTGATAATGAGATAATAATGAGAAACACCGCCGCTAATGTCAACATATTATTCACAGTATTACAAACAACAGGCCACACACACTCCCCTGCTCTCAGAGGTCAGGTGGGCTGCCCTTGTGAGTAAAACAAACACACCTCTCTCCCAAGCATGCACACACAGTAATGACCTTCACAAGGAACGCCGTGCTGCAGCCGTGTGAGCCATCGTTTTTACTCTTTGAACCTCCGTCAGCACGCCGTTTATCAGCTGCTTCGAGCTACAAAGGAGGAGTGTGTGTGTGTGTGTGGAGATAAAAAACACAGCCCTTGAACTTATCCCACGCTGCGAGGTGCAAACAGGATCAGAAAGGAAACTGTGGTTAAGCCCCGATGAGTTGAACGTGCGTGGAGATCCGAGGACGTGAACTCGGTGAGACAGAGCTCGAGTTCATAGAGTCCAACCCGCATTGTTCAGCACGTTTATAGGCAGATTTTGCTGCAAATAAGTCAGATTTTTAATGGTTTTATTACTGCTTTCATGCAAATTCAGTTTGTATTTGCTTTCTTCAAAGGGCAAGCTGAGAAGCCACTCTTATCTGGACGGTAAATATGGAGCTACAGCCGGCGGCACAAAGATGGGGAAGGAAAAACTCACTCACTATTTAACACGTCATATCAAAAACCACAGAGCGAAACTACATCACAGAGCCTCTTATTCATCCTACTGACACATCCGGATTTCCCCAAAAGTGTGGAAGAATAATAGTTGAAGGGATGCGAGTACTTCGTCCAACGATGGAGACGGAAGATCAGATCAGATGCATTGTTTTTGTAAAGATTTGGAGGCTTCAAAAAGTGAACAACGGAGACTCATGTCATGGCGTTCCCACTCAGATCAACAGGTGCCAGCTGCCGTCCGTTGCAAACAGAGGATCCCTCTGTCCCGTCCCCCCCCCCACTCTGACCCTGACTGGTCCCAGCAACGACCCACTTATATGAATCACCCGCCAAGCTCCAGGTTTCCTGCCATCTGTTCCTCTGGATCATGCCGTTCATTTACATTGGTAATTCCTGCTAAGCAAATTTCCCCATGCTTGCCTGACAGCTTTCCTCTTCCTTTCTGCAGATGTCATTTCCTGTGCAACAGGGGGGGGGGGGGGGTTCTCTGATCTGGTCCACCACGCAGTGAATGAATCCAAACCACATGTGTGCTCTGACTAAGTCACACATATGTTGGGGAAGCGTTGCCTCCTACACAAGAGTGGGAAACACGACAGGAACCCACTTCCTGTTAGCTGGAAGCTGAAATCCTCCTCAGAGCGTCCGTGTGCATGACGGCCGGTCTGCACGTGACCGAAGGCTCGGATGTCCACAGCTGGTAAAAGGCCAGAAGTGTTCTGTCTGTCTGCCTGCCTGTCTGTCTGTCTCTCGTTTCCTGACCTGGGAGACAATGACCACACAACTAAAACCTCCACAACAACCTAGACAGGACGCAGTAAGTCTGCCGTGGGAGGTGAGACAAAGGCGAGGTGTAACGTGATGCTGTTCTCGTTAGCTGATGTGGAACACACACACACACACACACACACACACACACACACACACACACACACACACACACACACACTGTATATACACACAGATGCACGTGTGGACTCCTGAATGCCAGCTGGACTGACGCTCTGTGAGTTGTTTAGTTGTTTGCCGGTGTAAAATGCACTGACACATAAACAAGCGCGCCCTGTTGTAAATAAAAGGCCGTACAGCTGTTTCCACGCGAGCTTAGTTCCCATTCAGCGTTTCCTCGGTGTGAGGAGCTGACGGGAGAACGGAGGATGTGAAGAAATGAGTGGAGCAGAGATGCTTCTACACAGTTCAGGCCTCACTGAAAAGGTGTGAGATACTAATTAAACAGACGCCCAACGCCTTGTTTACACACTCGATGTTGCTTTTTTCCTTTCATTTGTATCCATCTGTAAAAATAAATGTACTTTGAAAGTTTACACATCATATTATACTTAAAAAGTCAGTCGTTTATGAAGCAAAAGAGTCAAACATGCTGGTTGAAGCTTCTCTCAAGTGTTTCATGTCACTGAGAATTCAATATCTTTGTTATTGTTATAGAAAACAGAGCTTGTCAAATTTACGATTTATTCATAATTAAGGAGTACTTGCAGGTGTAGCATACACCATCAAAACCTGGTATCCTGCTGCTACACAGTAAGTATAATGTGTTGTTCCTGTTTTTGAAGATACTATTTTCTCAATAAATGAAGGGTTTTATCAGAAAATTAAAAAAAAAAAACTGCACATAAAAACGTCCAAGAGACTCAAGTGATGTCTTGAAATGTCAAAAACCCAAATATATATTTAATTTACAATGAATGCAGCAAATCCTCACATTTGGAGTGACTATTATTGCAGACACTGATCAGAGGTATGATGCTCATATTGCACAGTCTCCATAAGACCTGCAGTGCTGTAGAAGACTGAGAAAGGCCCCTTTGCAATATCCGGACTAGTATAACAAAGTCAAGGTTAACCTGCTGATTAGGAATGTGGTAAAGGAGGGGAAACATAACCCCAAGGCCAAGGAGGGCGGACTTATAGTCCCATCATGGAACATTTTAAAAAGAGTCGCATGAAGCAACTACAGCAGGATGTAATCAACACACTGTCATTCAAGCGCTTTCTGTTTGAAAAATGAGGAAAATAAACACCGTGACCTTTGCTCACTCGCTTTCAAACACACACACACACGCACGCGCACTCTCATATGTCCCACCTGGGCGCGGTGGGCTCGTGGTCCTGCGCTGACGGGCAGCTCGAGCCACACGGTCCACTTTTCGGCAACAGTTCCGCGTTGCTGTGGTAACCCGTTAAAACCACTCCCTGGGACTGCTGCTGCCGACTCATGTTTCTCCTCCGTTTCTTCTTTCTGGCTCGCGCACTGCCGACATCCACTCACTGGCCGGGTTTACCTGTCTATCTATATATCTGTCCGTCGGTCGGTCTATTTGTAAATGTTGCCCATCGCCGTGCCGTCACGTTGCCGACTCATTCTGACATCAAACTCTCCTTCTCCTGCCCTCCTTCTCCTCTAGTTCTCGTCTTGCTCTCCAACTTGTGTTTGTGAGGCAGGACGGGGGCTGGATTAGATGCAACACTGCTCGGGGATTGGTTGAAACCGGGGCAAACACGCTTTATAGGCGATCTGGCGCCCTCTGCTGCCCGGAGAGTGTATTCACTACGTCCTGGTGGAATACTTCATTGGAAACCATTAAAAAATAAAGTGGATTTTTTTAAGGCCGTTTTCACACAAAAATAAATAAAATAATAATAAAAAAAGATGTATTTTTTTGTCCATCTGGACATAATGCATTTCTTTATTAAATGCACATGCAAAGAGGCTGCATAAACATGCTTTTCACTTGTTACTCAAAGCACCAGCTGCTGGCTTTCAAAGTAGCAACGCTACAAGATGAAACATGCCAATGCAACTTTAGTGGGTCAGCAACAAAACTTATCATCCTAAGAAATCGCCATCAAGAATGACTCAATAATTTACATAGATATTTCATTTTATTGGATGGTCTGGATTGGTTGAGCAATGCATCATTTTTTTGTTTACGAGTTTATCATATACATCTTGCAGGTGAAGGTACTTTGTAAAAGTAAGGTGCATAAAAACCTGAAAAACTTCCCCTCAGAATTATTTTTGACTAGTTTCTGTTCTCGTAATGTAATATCTTGTTCAGTGACACAATATGAGAGCTTTAATATTTGTACATTTGAACTACTAAATGAGTTTTTGGGGTAAGAATCTAAACATCCACACTCAAACACGCCTCATTGAAACTAATGAGCAGGATTACGCACATGTCTGTCCTTGCTCACCTGAGATGAAGGTAGTAGGTGAGTCTGGAGACCATCATGTCCGTCTGTGTGCGTGGCCAGTCAGTCTTCTAACAGAGCACGACCTACTGACCATATGCTGGGAGGTCACGGTAAAACACTCACACACTGTGATGAGTGGATTAGCCAAAGAGGTCAATCAGATTTCTGCTCCTCCATCTGCTCCATCTGCATTCATCTTCCCTTCCCCCCCCACTACTCTTCCTGTCCGGTTACTACGAACCACTCACGTCTCTGATTCCGCTGCACCGGGCCAAACATCGCCTCCTCATATAACATGGCAGCATGTTGTGGTGAATGAGAGGAGGCCAGTGGAGTAAATGCTACAATAGGCGGCCACAAAGGCAATACACAATAATAATGCTGCACATGAGGCCTGTCTGATTTTAAGAATATCCTCCAGCAGTCTTTAGAAACCTCATTTTATTATTTTTTCCTATTTCGGATGGTCAGATACCTCAGGTTTAGATGTATTTGGAGTTTTTCCCTGACAAACCTTGACTTGAATATTTCATATGAGCAGAGAGTTGCTGTTCTGTAGGCAGATTGTTGAAGATCGCCCCCTGGTGTTTCCTGGTACACACAACAACTAGCTGCCCTTGTTTCAAAATGCAAATGATCTCAAGATGGATTCTCCCAAACGAGCAGCGTTACACTTTTGCTGCAAACCAGATGTGATGCAGGACAAACAACAGACTGAGGTGAACCTAGGACACTTATTTATCTACACCCTAATGTGTATTTATGAAGCCAACACGTTATGAAAAGCATCTAAGTGGCCACGTCCTCTAATATTTCTATTATTTACACACTTCTGTCACCAGATAACAGGAATTTACATGGAGGATACCGATGTCTACAACCGAGGTCATTTATATCACATTAACACAAAAAACACAAGTGATCAGACGTGGTGAAAATATTTAATACACCAGCTTCACAAGCCTTCATATTTAGGTATTCAAAGTAAAAGCAAATTCTGCAAAGTATCCTCAAACAGAAACAGAACGGTTGATTATCAACTTACATTAAGAGGACTTTAAAGAACATAAGTAATTCACTGTACTTCTGTACAGTATAACATTATTATTTACATAAATAAAATCAGAATTTGCATTAATGGAGAAAAATTGTGCATTTGAACCTTGAAGTTTGTTCTTTATTCTGTCATCTGCAACACAGACATTTCACCAATGAGATCAGTCGGCTAAGTTTGTATTCATGTGTGCCTTTTGCAAAGAATCATGGGAGGTAAAGTTATGTCTTAGTTAAATGGTGAAAGATTAAAAAGGAATCTGGATAATTATTGATCTCTCACCTTTTCAGTCTTGACATCCTCATCTTGGCCCCTGAACATCTTGGAATACATCTCTTTCTCTTGGTCCAAACTGTCTTTGTAGCTCCTGAAACATGGACACGATTTATGTCGAGCCAAATAAAGCACACGGGAGGACTTCTCTCTCAAGACAAAAGGGAAAGCTTGATCGCTATTAAAGTTCCTCTTACGTTAACACTTTCCTCAGCAGGTTGTTGATGTCGCTGTCAAAGGGCTTCTTTGCTTGAGCAGCTATGAGGCAATCCTGGGCGCTCTCGTACTCCTGCAGCTCCATATACGCCTGAAAAACATCAGACACCAGTATGAAGAACGGAATAACGGTTATGTAGAGTGTAAGCAAATAGCAAGACATATTTTCAGCCTCTCAAAATGTGGAGATTTACTGATTTGTCTGTTTTACATCATTTTAAAATTGACAAAACAAGATATTTAACCTAATTTATTATCGAGCACACTTTCAAGAGTAACAAGGGCTTGTGAGGATTCTGATCTGATAAACAAAACAATGAATATCCCCGTCTCACCTGACCACAACGGTAAAGCCCCTTTGTGTTGGCAGGGTCGATCTCCAAGGCTTTTTTGCCATACCTCAGGGCGTGGCGCGGTCTGTCCAGACGGAGCTCAGAGATAGAGATGTTCAGGTAGAGAGGAAGCAGCGCTGCCTTGACCCTCTCCGCCTCGGCATCGCTCAGCGCTTCCCTGTAGCCCAGCAGCTTCGTTGCCTGATGGCCGAGCACAGAATCAGATATGACATACATCCTCACCTTTACCTGTAGGTAAACATTAAAGTACCGGAAACAGAACGTAGTTCCTTTATACCTGTTTATAGTGATCTTTGCCTTTGTCATAACGGCTCTGGTTGAAGCAACGGTTGCCAAAGCTGCGTAGTGTGTCGACAACTTCGAGCAGCGCGGACAGAGGAACTGTGTTCTGCTCTTCCTGAAGACGGAGAAGGTCAAATGAAATGTGTATACAAGCAACAATAACAAGCAAATGCATGCACAAGCTGATAGGAACATCAATAAATCTCCTCTTAGTAGCATTAAAAACAAGCATTTATTGCTGTATCGTGTGATTTCTGATCCCTCACTACTCTCAGACTGAAGCCTCCCTACCGGACTCATTGAGATGAAGTCGTCCATTTGTCCCGAGTCGAGAAAGTCGAGGATCTCGACCTCGTACAGAACCACTGCAGCGGCGGGAATCAACGGAGGACAACCCATGTTCCCGTAGGCATACTGGGGCTGGAGGAGGAAACGAGAGAACTCTCCTTTCCGCATGGTCAACAGTCCGAGCTCCAGTCCGGCCAGCGTCACATCTGTTTGGAATGATAATCTTTTTTTTTTTAAATGTCTATAAAAGAGAAAACCAACTGAAGCTACACTGACCTCGCCCTAACTTCATCATCGGGGGGTACTTGAGGTTCGTGGTGGTTTCAAAAGGCCGGTCAGAATGTTCCAGGAAACCAGAGTAATGCACTGAGGAAGAAGAAGAAGTTACAACGGGACAAAACAATGATTTGGCAAACTGTGTCAGGAGAAGGAAATTGAACTTGTAGATACTCAATACTGAAGCGTTATGGGGTACGGGCGGGCCTTCTCCAGGGTGAACCACCTCTTTCATGATGCCTCCATCCCCCAGGACATCGCTCATCTGCAGGTGGAGCTGCTCAAACGGACTCTACAAACGGCATAATAACAGTTTTCACCACCAATTATTAGTGTTTTAATGTTTATGTCACAGGATTGTTGCTCCTGTGCTGCACGGATTACATTTACAACATCATTTTCTGTTTCCTATTTGGTTTAGTGTGTAATTTGTACACATTAAACCTGCTTTAGAAGAACTTTTCATCCCAATTTCTGATGACTTCATCGTTCAAGTTTGAGAAAATAACGTTAATGTTTAACGCTTGAAACAATAATAATACAATTTTCTTAAAACTTTAGAGAAGGCTGATGCTTAATCATCTGCTGCTGCTGGTTAGCTAGCTGCCGCTTAGCTTAGCCGCTTGTTAGCTTAGCCGCCGCTTAGCTTAGCCGCTTGTTAGCTTAGCCCACTTCTACGTGTTAGCTTACCGGAGTGTGGCTCCTCAGCTGCTCTTCGGAGTTTATTAACCTCCGGATAGTGGCTATTAAACCGTTACCCGACATTTCCTCGGTGTGTAAGTTAACCGCTTCAGGTCGGCAGGTGTATTTAACCGTAGTTAATCAGGCGGCTTCGACTGTGTTTTGGCGCTCAATCGAGTAGTTCACCGGCTGCGGCCCACGGGGAGGGCGGGGTTAGTGGGGGCCGTGAAGGGCGCATCACAGGTGTTACGTTCACTGACCACTGCTGCTGCTAAGTGATTTCCCCAACACAACACACAAACAACACAGATTCTATGTAAAATATATGATGCTTAAAACATAATACGTTATTTTCTGTAATTTCTAATAGTCGCGGTCCACGATATTATCCCAATAATCACCAGAATATGAATAATACTCTAAAAAAAACATTGTATCAATTTACATTTTATTTTAGTAAACATCTTTTTAATATGCACCAAATCATTTCACATAAGATGATCATAAAAAAATAAGGTCTCCCTGCATAAATAAAGGATAAATAAATAAATGTATTTTTTGTACCCTGTATTATTTAAATCAAGCTCTATCTTTCGCTTCTTTAACATGATAGTGAGCTGGACAGCTTTTTTCAAGTCACTCGTGAAGATATTTACGATTGTACTCTGTGATGGAAGTTCACCACGATCAACAGATTGTGAGTGTTCTTGTATATAAATCTTACATCGTCCCATCCCTCCTCCAGACAGGGTCAGGAGCCGAGGGGCTTCTTTGGCTGGGGAATTTCTAGTTTTACACGTATATTAAGACACAAACAGTGCTCTGAGTATTTAATGTAAATCCAATTTTAACTCACACACACACATATATATATATACATATGAAACCAGCATTAAAATACAGGTGATAATTGTCTTTATAGGACTACATCACTACTCTACAACTTTGGTATATGACACATAAATGTAACACTAACATTACAACAATATCGCTGACTTAATTCACCAGTTGATTTTGTCATATTAAGCATCCGTAAACCCAGTCTTTTGACAGAATGCAACCTTTAACTTACAGTATGGCGTTTTTAAAGAAACAATACAAAACAATATTTAAACTGTACAGAAATGCTTTAGAAAATAGACAAAGTTGGGACATTTGTACAAGGAGGGATGTGACTATAAGATACACTATACATAATAATACAGTCTTAGTTGCTCACATGGATGGTAACATGAACAGTGCAGTACAGTCTTTGAAAAGTGAACCCACTGGATGCATCCAGACCTGAGATTAACCAGTAAGCCAATTAAGAGCTTTTCCTCATTGTGTTCATTAGAAGTTCTGTAGTTCCTCTGGATAGACAAAGTTGCTTCGGAAGAGTTTATGGGCCATGAGCTGTCCACCGAATATCATCATCACCAGGCCTGAACCTGCAGAGAGCGGGATTCAAGAAATAAGGGAAAGACATTATTCAAAGAAAGGGTTTTGGTGGCCGGCAGCTCTCCGAAGCCTGAAGAGATGTAGGAAGAAGGACTGGGTCGATATGGCCAAAATATATAGACGATTTGATTTGGCAACAATATAAATCACAAGATGTTTTCTGGTAATTCAATAAACACATAGTCTGTAGTCTCTTGTGTGAAATAAACACATGACAAATGAACAGTACAGACTATTTTCTCATTTAAATGAGAACTTTAGTGCAAAGTTATTAGATTTTTGGACACATTTAATTATTATCAATTTGATAATTGTGTATGTCAATGTCAAATTTGATCCTGATATGATTCCATTGAAAGACCATTAATGATCATATTGGAATTTTGCCCAGCCTGAGTGAGTTATAGTGAGTTTGGGAAAAGAGACAACATATTATAAGATGTTATATCATCTGGCTAATATATTTAATAAAGGAGAGAGAGAGAGGTTTCATGTTCTTCAAACGGGAAGAGGAGATATGGATACACATGGAGGGGTGGAGAAAGGAAGAAGGAAGTAGAAACCTCACCCAGCGCTATCCACCAGTGCTCAGCTGAAGGGAAGTCTGACATCACTGCAGAAACACGGAAACATTGTGTATAAAAAAACTACCTGTACATAAAACATACGGCACACATTATTGACAAGTGAAAGACGTAGAAAAAAAGGATGTAAATTTAGATTATTTGGGCTTTGGATAGTTCCTAATTTCTTTTGGAATTTTTTATTAAGTGTTTGTTTTCTTTTAATTTGGGTTAAATGCCTTCAATAATGTATGTTGGTCCTTTAAATTTGAAAACTGGTGCATGTCTATACATCTCTGAACCACAAGCCCCGTATCCAGTTACATAACCAGGCCTCCAATCCTATCAGCTGTTCCACTCTATTGATCCACTTTGCATGCGTGTGTGTGTGTGTGTGTGTGTGTGTGTGTGTGTGTGTGTGCTTACCTGCGACAGTCATGGCGACATGCAGCAGTGTGACAGTTATGGCGTAATCCCAAACCCACTCCTCTACGATCCAGGCGAACACCAGCCCTCCCAAAACGTACGTCACTTCCGTGGAAATTACACCAACTGGAGGAAGGAAGTATTCAGATATTTTACTTTAAGTAGTAAGTAGTAAAAGTATCATTGCTCTAGTTTACACCTACTGCATTAAAAATAAAAAAATAACGTAGGTAGACGGACTTTCTGGAACAAATATTAGATGTAAAACTATGGAATGTCAATATGATCGACCATATTATACGTTGGATTATTATTACTGATGGATTAATGTGTAAGAAGCTTTTTCATGTTTGTGGCGGTGAAGCTTTCATCTGTAAACAGTGCTTCATATTTCATAAGCGGATCACATTTCACATAAATCTACATCTGCAAAGTAAATAGTACATAAAACTGTCAAATTAATATAGTGCAGGGGAGGAAATGACAAGTTATTGCCTCTGAAATACTTTTCCTTGATCCCACCGGAGCTACTCACCCAGGTATTTGGGGTTCTGCCATGACGGTTGTGTCGTGTAGTCAAACGGAGCCAACAAACTGTTGATCTCATGAACCCTGGAGACGCAGCAGAAGATGATAAACGGCAAGTCTGTCTTCACTCTGTTATTGCAGTGTGTGTGTGTGTGTGTGTGTGTGTGTGTGCGTGTGTGCGTGTGTGTGTGTGTGTGCGTGTACCTGAGCAGTCCGATGCAGAGGCTGACCACCATGTAGTAGAGAGAGTAGAAGCACACCATGCATATCAGCAGATTCTGCAGGACGACCTGAGGAGACGGAGGTGAGAGACGGGAGGAGATATTATTATTATTATTATTATTATTATTATTATTATTATTAATGACCTGGGGGTCGAAACCTGCTGGTTTTTCTGATTCACCACGTTCCTTGTACACTTGCTTACAGTTTTTCTGTCATTTTCCTGTCACCATATTTACAGTTATTTCATTTTTCCTTCATTTGACTGCTGAAAAAGTCTCAAGGTATGTTTATTATCCCAGAGGGCCGATTTGTAGCGCAGTCAGCACAACAAACACAACACTCAATAGACAATATAACACAAACAACACAAACAACAAATACATACAGTCATATTCAACCACATATATAAGAACTATTAATCAGTGGGTGGATAAAAATCGATGTCTTTTGGCTTTTGAAAGGTCCTCCATCGCTCTTCTGCAGATGTTAGATTCAAATAAACAAAGTTATAAGAGAGAAAACAAGGCTGTGAATACAGAGAGGGAAACAAACTGTAATGACGATGGTTTTAATCCGACTAGACAGCTTGTTAATATTTACTGGAAAGACCTCGAGGTTATTTTATGCTTTGTGTGTCTTCCAAAGCTAACAGAGACTCTTCCTCTTTTCCCCTCATGACCCAGAAAAGGAAGCAGATAGCTGCAGACCGTCGCCTTTCATAGATGATTAACCAGCAGCCGTTACAGGAAGTGGTTCGCACGCCGCCCTCGGAGGACAGATATAAGACCTTATTCCTGACAAGCTGACATTTCAGCTTGTCAAACACAGGTGTTACTAATTACATTAATAATGGGCCGCGTTCCAGTCAGGTGTGTCCCGGTGCCAGGACCCCTGCATGTTGGCTTACTGGCACCCGTTAATGGGATGGAGTCACCGTTAATCTTATTACTTACACCCGCGCGTCAAGTCAAACGTCTGCTGCGATTAAGATGAATGACGACTTTCATTGTGAATCACGTCCGTTTCTCACAAAGTAAACGTCTACAACGTAAAAAATCAGCACGTTAGCATGCTAACGTTAGCATGCTAACGTTAGCATTTAGCTCAAAACTCCACTGTGCCTAAGTACAGCTTGCAATCCAATTAGTGTTTCAGCACTGAAGACATTTAGGATATCTTTTGGCATCGTCCTTACACCAGCACTGAACCCCTCTGGGCGATGACATCATCATTTCTGCTTCACCAGGTTTATCCCCCCCCCTGGATACGCCATCATCGCTGTTGGGAATGGATACTGGATTACCTGTCTGGCATATACCACCATCAACCATCTGCAGCCGAGCATAAGCGAGACGAGCGAGCCGGCTTCTGCAGGACTAAGCCTCTGACCCCAGTGCAGTCATGCGAGGCGAGGCTGTCGAGGTGGTTCACTCCTAAAAATACCTCGGTGTGGGCGGCAGGCTAGAGAGGGCTGTGAACACAGAGGCCACTCTACATGAAGGGCCAGACCTGGTCCTACTTTCTGCAGAGGCTCCAATACAACGAGGTGCTGCAGATGCTGGACTAGTTTGTGGTGACCATTGCTTTTAAGCTGCCACGTGGTGGGCAGCAGTGTGAGACTCTAACAAGCTCAGGAGACCAATCTAAAGTTCCCAAAAATGTGGGCATTCAAAATATTTGCAAAATTCTCATCTGTATTTTGAGGCTGTACTAGAAATATGAAGGATGCATTTAAATAACGTCTAATTTTAGACCATGTGGTCTCTCGCCCTGTTCAGACAGCCATGAGGATGTGGGCTCATCTAGTCTGGTTTGGTTGTCTTCTCCAGACTACTTAAAAAAAACAGCTTTGAGACTTTAAATGGACTTTTAATTGTGTTTGGGATGATTACTCAAAACTTAATTGTGACATGAGGACGCACGCCTCATAAACCCCTCAGTTAAATGCTGATTATGACTGTAATGAGGATGACATAAAAATCAAAATGAATTAATTGAACTATAAAAACAGGCAGCGCACACACGGGTCGAAGCAGCAATCAGCGCCATTAGACTGTAAACACCTCGCTGTGCACCGAGACTCGTTAATCCCCTCTATTACAGCACACTCACCAAGGTATCGCTGGGCGTAGTCTTGAGAGAGAAGGGTCCATGGCGTTTGATGAGCGTGAATCCAAAACAACGACAGCAGCAGTCCAACAACATGAATGGCCGCTGGTCTAAATGAGAGAATGTGGGCTACAGGCGTGTGTTTGTGTGTGAGAGAGCATGTTGGGGCGGAGGAGGGAGGATTGGATTAAAAGAAATGGGATTACTACTAAGAAGAGTACTGACAGTAAATCCCAAATAGGGATCATGGTGAACATACATGCTTTTAAAGGCCTGAAGGAGGAAGTGGGTTATGAGGCTAAATACTACATACATATATGTATATTTAGCAGTATTTTCCTTACCTTCTGGTACCTTCCTGATTCCTGCTTACTTCTTCTTTTTCCATCTTCACGGTTCACATTGTGTTGTTTTCCTACTTCCCTCCTTCACGTTCTTTTCCTCTCCTCTTTACCTTCAATCCTTCCTTTTTGTTGCTTCTCCTTCTTCAAATAAATAGTCCAAAAATAAAAGCAGTAAGCAGAAGAACACACGGGTACAAAGTTGAGCTGAAATGTTCATAATCGATGGATAAATTAAGATTTACTTCAATAAGGGAAAATGAAAAATTCGGGGAATTGTCATCTGCAATTTCACTATATTTCCAACCGCTTATAGCCAAAACAACTCATTGCTAATTGAGAAAATAAAAAAATATATCTATTAATTATGAATGAAAATAATTGTTAGTTGCAACTTTAGTGTCTTATATATATATTTTTTACCCTATTTTTTGGTGATTGATCCCAGAAGTCCAGCTTTGGAGAAATCTGCAACAAAATCTGCAAAAAAAAAAAAAAAAAAAAAAAAAAAATCAAAGGGGACACAATTGCAGCTTCAGTATGAACACCAGGTGGCAGCATAGCCTCACATGCACATGGGGAACTTAATCCGTCATTGAAGAAGCAACATGAGGCCAATCCGTGACAACATATGAGAGCCACATGCATGGCACTGATTATCCATCATAACTGTGTTTTATTCAACTGTGATATTTTAATGAAAACAGAGCCGAGAGGGAGAATCCCTTCATCCATCATCTGTTCATGAAAAGAGAGAAAAGAAAAGAGGCTGAAACCGGAAACGCTGTGTTGTTGGAGACGGAGGAATGACGACCGTCCGGCGCCCCTCCAGAAATAGCCAAAGAAACAGCCTTCGTACGTCTGAGTGGTGAAGCACATGCACCTCTGTGTGAGAGGTTGGCTGCCACGGTAACCTGCATCATCGTATCCATGGTGATGGAGAGCAGGGGAGTGGGAGTGGGGATATAGAGCAAGGTAGGCATCATAAGTCATCCCTGTGTGTGTGTGTGTGTGTGTGTGTGGTGGTACATTTATTACTGTAAAGCGCACAAAACGAATCATATGGATTTTTCTTTTTATATCACTAAATGACTCAAACAGGAACAATAAAAAGTGCGTGTGTGATTAAGTTTTTCACTTGTTAGCATTACAGAGTGTAACTCTAATCAAAAAACGATTCCTTTAAAGGAGTCATCACCTGGTTTTATACGTATCCAGCCCCCCTTGGATCGCTTTGGATCAATTCGTAAAACTTATTAGAAAAAAAAAAAAAAATTTTAATCAAACATTGAGCTTGTTCTGACCCTTTTTCGTACCGCGATTTTATCACGCGAGATTACGCGCGAGGTTTTGACTGGTCCGGATGTGCATTGTATAATATGTAATGAGGCGCGCGTTGATTCGCCGCAGGAAGGACAGAGCCGGGGGGGCTTGCCTGCATGCAGACTCCAAAACATAATGGCGGCGCTTCGGCGATTTCAGGTAGCGGACGGGGCGGGGTTGGGTGGTGAAAGAGGGGTGGGCTTATGCAAGTAGCCGCCACGGTGACGTCACCGAAGGCGCAGAATCAAAATCTCGTGCTTTAGGAATGCACACCCTTGTGTGCTATTCCTGTTCGGAAAAAGAGCAGAAGCGAAAAAACGGCGCCACTTTCAAACTCCAGCCTTTCAGGCAAGTTTCAACTGAGGTCAAACACAGATATGCATGTTTTAACAAGAGAAATTGCGATTTCCGGGTGATGACTCCTTTAACAGTTTGCCCTTAAAGGTGCAGTGTGTAGGATACGACACCATCTAGTGGTGAGGTTGTAGATCGCAACCAACTGAAACTTCTCCCTGTGAGCGTGAGAACGTGAATCTAGAGCCAGTGTTTGGTTTGTCTGTCAGGCTGAACATGTATAGAAACACAGTGATTGTTATTGTCAGGTGATCAAACACTAAAGAAATCATTTTTATATTTCCTTCCTGTCAATAGATCCCCCTGAATGCTAAATTGTTCCTTTAACTGCAGGACATGAAATAACCTGCGTATCAGTGCTATGATTTTTTTCTATAATTTAAAACACCTAAATCCTTTTTTCAGCCCAGCACAGCTGAAGCTCAGCGGCGGTGTATAACAAGAACAGTGGAACGTTTGAAGCTTAAAGGCATTGTAGTTGGATTTCAAGGCACTTATGAATTATTAACTTCACACTAAACCTCAAGCGACAAACAACAGGCCTTTTTCTTTCTTTTTTTTGAAGGAGCAAACAATAATTCTGGTTGCCTGTTATTTCAAGTGATAACAAACAACTATGACAAAACATTAGCAGCACATTTGGACATGAAGCAGACCTGATGTAAGTATGAAAAATGGGACAATTCAACAGCGTGCTCCTGTATCTAGAGGGAGTGTTTACGCCACACCAGTGACTTTAAACAATCTGTGTCGTCCACGGCAGCAGAGAAATGAGCACACTGTTCCTCTGCTGTTCTGCTGATCTGTTTTGAAATTCTTTGAAAATGAATTTGACACACAAGAGAGAGAGAGAGAGAGAGGGGGATGCTGGGGCTCATTGACCTACATGTCAACATGTGCTTTGTAGAAGCAGAGGCTGTAATTATCATGTAGTGTGTGTGTGTTTTATTACGAAATGACGTTCCCATAACTAAACTGCTCTCCATATTACGTTTTGAGGGAAATGTATTTTCTTCGGGCTAAAGAATAAAACAAATATGCAACAAAACTACTACTACTAAGACAAGTATTTGGTTGTCATGTGATGTGAGTCTCCCGGGTGTGTTTTTTCATCGCCCTGCCCTCCTCCCGAAACCGTCTCCCGCAGACACATCTGAAACGTATTCTTGATTCGTCAAGATGACGTCCGGGACGAAGTAAAAACACTTTTGTTGTACGGAAAGTACTTGTGTGTGTGTGTGTGTGTGTGTGTGAGTGTGTGTGATGCAGATTTTAAGTCACACGAACATACAGTTATAATTGATTCAAGATACACAAAAATAGGAAACAACGGCAGGGAAGTGAGAGGTTTGCATGACTTTTCTGATATGTTGTTATAATAATGAATGAACCAATGAGCCAATCACTGAGCTGGAAATAACCCTTTGATATATCCTATTGGCTTTCCCCCAGCCCCCTTACTCGTCAATAATTATACCTTAATATCCATTGAGATATCCACGTTTCAAACGATAAAGATGCTCAAAAGGATACAGTCGCTGTTCCTTTGCTCACCTCTTCTCATTTCTCCTCCTGTCACACCTCCCCCACTTCCTCTCCTCCCTTTTCTTTTCAAAACCCCGTCTCCCTCTCAGTTTCATTTTCAGCATGTTCCTATACAGACTCCCGTCCGCAGCTGGTTACAATAAGTATAACCTTGAAAGTCAACGTTTTCTTAATCCCATATTCCCAAATGGGCTTGTAAACAAGAAACCCAACAAGCTAACAATCCTTTTTTCTCCCACACTCTTCTCCACGCCTCTCCCCCCCCCCCCCCCCCCCTGCTCCGTTTCTCTCGGCCGGCGTGTTTTCATTTCACTCCATTGTGGAATGTAAATACAGCGACTGACCGACCGACCGGGGGTACGACTCCAACATGAATCCCAACCAGCTGCCTTACGAGTTACAGAGCGGGTTTGTATAATATTACTGGAGGAATCGGGAGAAATAAAGAAAAAAAGCTAAGCGGGGACGCTGGAGGAGTCTGAAGGTTTCCGTTTAGTGTGTGTGTGTGTGTGTGTAGAGAGGGCTGTTAAGGTCGGAGCACGAGGTTGAGGATGGCACCCGAGGACCAATACGTTGTCCTAATGACGTTCAGCTGTACCACTCTGCCCTCAGGGTGTTTTATTTCTAGCTTACTGTGTGTGTGTGTGTGTGTGTGTGTGTGTCTCTCTCACACACAGACACTTTTTCTATAGCTTATTGTTTCAAAACGTCTGTCTCGCATTCTCTTCACCTCGCCTCAGTTGGTGTGTTTTCATTGAATAAAGTCCAGCATGTAAATACAGGAAATGACACACATGCCAACATCTGCAATGTTTTTGCATGCCCTCCCCCCCCCCCCTCCCCCCTCCGTGTTCACAGGGACAGAAAAGTTGAACCAAAAAAAGAAACCATGCTCTCTGTGTGCGTGGTGATAAACCCTCCAGGCTCCGGGCGTTTCATGGACATTACACACACGTTTTGTTGCAGTTGTCGCTGCAGGAATGTTGCATTTGCATTTAACATCACAAGCTTTTTTTCTTCTTCTTCTGTCTACTCCCTGCTTCTGTCTTCCATCACAACGAGTCACGGTTGTATTGTGTGTGTGTGTGTGTGTGCCCTGAACATGCAGGCAACGCATGGCACAGTGCCTTGTTTCCCCTCCATAAACTCGCCAACACACACACACACACACACTACCAGCACAAATACAAACCATTCACCCCCACCCCTCTCTCTTACACGCGCGCGCACACACACGTGCGCGCGCCTCGGTGAAAGCCTCGCACGTTCCCACAAGCGTACCAGCGCTTTGGAGGAATTGGATGGAGCTGCCGTCTCTCTCTCTCTCTAGATCAGATTAAAAACACGCTCCTCTCGCCGGTTTACTGCTTTCCTCAGAACGCAACAACTTTCCAAAGAAGAGTTGTGTCTTTTCTTTCGTGTCTTTTAACGTGAAATCAAGTTTTTTTTTTTTTTGGACGCGCATACCGGGAGATAGAGTTTTACGCGTTCCAGTGAGGCCGCCACCAGGAGGGACTTTGTGGAGCCGTCCTCCCCCGATGAAACGCGGGGTGTTTCCCCGCGGGGGAATAACGAGCCTGTGCGTTAACGAGTGTGTTTTTTTATTAAGGATTCTCTAAAGAGGAGCGCACGTTCTGTCCACACAACGCGGAAAAACGCGCACGGACACTTTGGAAAACTCGCGCACGCAAAACTGAAACTGGACTGCTCTCCACGATAAAAAGAAGCTGGACCGTCTCCCGTCATGGCACGTCGGTGGAAGTAGCCTTCAAGGTGGACTATGGCTCTCTACTTCAGCCCGGGCTGCCGTCTCACCCCCCCTGCACGCCTGATGACACAGTGGCAGTGAAACACTCGGCTCTTTGCAAAGGTAAGACCCGAGCAGCGTCGGAAACATCCGAGTTGACAGCTCTGCAGTCCGTCCTTTTATTGCCATCCATATTTCACAACGTGTGGTTGAATATTTGATGAACGAGGAAGTTTAACATGAGCTGCAGGCGGTCTGATCATCCATTAGTGACTACGTTCCTTCCACTGTAATTGATGGCGTTTAAGCTTTAATATAATCTAAAATAGTCCAGTTTATTGTCTTGTCTTGCATATTTTTTTTATTATTTATTAGAGATTGAATACTATGATCGCTTTATTATAATTAGCCTAACAAGGTGTGATGTCAATATGTATACCTTCATAGATGGGTCAAAGGTCACCACTTAAGGGTCTAAGGTTATTTTAAATGCACCTTCACTCACGATCCTCCACGTTTTAAGAAAGAAAAGACGCAGAAGCAGCGATTCTTACTTTATCGCAAAGTGTTTTTGCACTGGAAGCTTCAAATTTCACACATCACACACACTGTGTGTTAGTGCTGGACGGCGATTGGTTGCAAGTTGTGATGTCACAAAATCCCGCTCGTATACGTACACTCAGATTTAAGGTGAGACTTCTAGCTTCACGCATATCTTTCTAAGATATCTTAAGTTCCAACACCAAACAAGTGATGTGACGTGAAGCAACACACTTTTTTGATTGGAGGGACGCTTAAACGACAGACGCTGTGGTTCTAACTTCTTAAGTGTGATTTATCAACTGTCTCCTTGAGAGTTGCATGAAGAACAAGGGTGACTCACTGAGCCATCCCTCGCTGCCAAACGCTTCTCGCAGAAATGCATCCGTGTTCAATTTGAGATTCATTAAGAAGTCAGGCGTCGTATCAAATAATCCTCCTTCACACATTCCCAGTAACGGGATAATCCCGTTTAAATACCCCTCCGGGAGGTCATCGTTTCTTCACGTTGTCGCTGCAAAGACTCCTGTTGAGTCAAGTTCACCCGAGGAAACTCCATCTAGGGGAAATAGTCCAGGTTATCTGATTTAGCAAATCATTCCTGTTCAAGTTATCAAAATCACAATATGGCCTGCTGCCATTTTCAAATCAAAAAGGGGGCAAAATGTTGCCAAATATTATTTTAACCATATCTCCAGACTTTCACATCTTTGCAAAAATCACACCATAATCTTTGGAATGTTTTTCAACCCATTGGAAATAATGATGTGGGGGAAAAATTATTCCACCTAATATCGCAAATTGGCCTGCTGCCATTTTCAAATAAAAAATGGGGCAAAATGTTGTCAAATATTATTTTAATCATATCTCCAGACTTCTCCGGAAAACATCTTTGCAAAAATCACACCACAATCATTGGAATGTTTTTCAACTCATTGGAAATAATGATGTGGGGGGAAAAGATATTCCACCTAATATCGCAAATTGTATAAAAATTGTAATATCAGTCAAAACGAATTTTTTACAAAATCGTTCAGCCATAATTCCCTCTGAGAAGGGTCTTAAATGACAAATTAATAAGAATTATGTTTATGGAAAATATTAACTGAGGAATACTAGAATGAAATAATTTCTGTGGAGCCTCTAGAATCCAAACATGGACCCCACAAAGCTCCCAGGACTCCAGGTCATGCCTCAGGATGAGTGTGGGTGACTGACTGATAATGGGGACTGTGAGGGAGACAGAGTGAGTCATTTTGTTTGAATATATTAGAATCAACAGGGGGGATCTCTCCAATACACACAGGCACGGCATGAGCATGTGATGATTCAATTGATTCGATTGAGTAGAGCTGCATTTATTACAGGAGGCAGTGATTCAGTGTGAAGGATGCAAGACTGTATCATCCAAATGATGAGGAAATAATCATTTAAAAAAGAAAAACAAGATGGTGAGGAGGGTGCAGGGTTTTGACACTCCAGCGCTTGCATCAGAAAATGTGCTGCTGAAAGGTCAGCGGGAAAACACAAAGTGACATATTCTCCAGACAGATGACTCACCGCTGACCGTGAGTCTGTAGTAAAGCGATGCTCGCTTTCCGTTTAGGTTTTACTCATCCTTATTGGTCCGATACCAACTCCTGATTCACGTCCAACCGACTCAGCACTCGGGATGGGAATCACAGAGTAACTCACGATACGATAATATCGCCATATTGCCCTCAATATCACGATTCTGCGATACACGATATATTGCAAGACATCATCTACGATACGCATCACGATCTCTGTGTATCTGAAGGAGAAACAAATAGCAGTTGTCTTAGCTTCGTCCCTCTTTAACACACACTGACTGAACATGTCTACGTGTGACATCATTCCAAGTCATAAACTGGCAAAAAGCCCAGAGGAGTCATGAAGTAGTGACAATGGCAACAGGCTTAATGCATGGAATCAGTAAACACCGCCTGCATATTTTAATAAAAATCTATTTTGATATATCAATTTCGATATTGTCCCACCTCTACTTAGTACTGGAAATTGTGATAAAACGATTAAAAGCCCCGGACGGGTGATTTGACCTTTTCTCAGGGCCGCGTCTTTGCACTCTCTATGCTATGTTGACATTACATAACCCATAACTTCCAGCATAGTTTCAGGGGTTCATGTCCTTTCTGAAAAAGCAAACAGAGAATTACACTTCAGGGATCAACAAAACCCCATTCAAACCAGATTGTCTCATGTGTGGTGATCAATGTCTTTGTACCACCTGCCATCTTTCCTGTCACGTACTGTGAAATAGAGTGGCCTTTCATGTGGCGGCCCATTAAGACCAACATTCCTGTTGAACGTTTTCACAAAGAGCACAATGCGAGATTGAATGTGACTTTCCAACCTCTGTGAAGCAGAAATAGGTGGTGGAAGTCATCCTAATGAACGACGTTATTGTGTTGTAATGTCTGTGAAGTCATCCAGGTCATGGTCATCTCTGAAAGCTTCATCATAGGAACCTGGTTGTTGCTTTAGGTCTGAGAAGACTCATCCAAGGGGCTTTTTCAGTTCGGTTTTGCTGTGATTTTATTGCAGAAAGGGTGAGTTTTGAATCCTCCTCCATGGTAGGATGTTTATGGAAGTATCTGCCATTCAACACTGTGCCCAGAAAGCATCACACTACTGAGCTATTTTGTCTAAAAATAAAAAACAGACCTGGGAGGCACGAAGAGCAAACAAGGACAACGTAAAAAGGGATCATGTGAACTTCTTCCATTATAGGTTGATGCTTTATGGGGGGGGGGGGGGGGGGGGGGGGGTTGGGGAAGGTACAAGCTAAGTGGGTTTTTGAAAGACTATTTATGATTATAACGGCTTTTTACTTCCAGCTGCCATTTGGTGAAGTGATTAACTGCGATTAATGTAATATTATGTTTGCAGAATTTGTAGTTAATGGGCTGAAACATGTAAAACAGTATAATCCTTTAACACATAAAAAAATATATATATCTGTGCTTAGACAAATTTAGTCCACTATCCTCTCCCATCCTTTAGTATAACTCGATAGTATTTAATATTATATATTCTTATATTATACTGAACTATACTATTATATTAATTATTACACTAAATTAATTCTTATCCAAAGAAATCAGTGTAGAAACACGCTCTGCTCGCCGTCCTGGACTCTTCATCCTTTGATGATTGTGCTTGACTGACTGTGTAGGTGTGCATGCAAATGAAGTACTTAAGTTTGACCCGGGCAATCAAATGCTTGACAGTCTCTTTATTTCAGTATTTCAAGGTAAAAGTGGTGTCAAGAACAGGTTGTACAAAGATCAGACATCGCTCACTGCATGTTTGCCCTTAATCACGCAACTAATTTCTTGTCTTGGCAAGAGAACAGAAACTAAACTGCCTTTGTATGTTCTGAAAATGTGCCCTTGATATTAAAAAAAAGAAGTAGCTGTGTTGTTATCTGCGTGACTCCCAGCTCCATGATATTATGGCAGGTGACCTTTCAACAGCAGGGGGTGTCTGTCTCCATTTACATCCAGCTCAGGTGAACACAACACAGCCACTGGCCTTTTTCTCTCTTTTTTTTGTACATTTATTACAGCAATTTGGCCTCAGTTAACCTTCACACGGCAGTTTATGGCACCAAAAATACCTTGTAATTATAATGGGAGACGTGATGGATGATCATTTTTCTCTCCGTGCCGTGTTCGTTTTGTGGAGATGCCATTCTCCATGACGTGTTAGTGTGTTAGTGTGCAGTTCACAGACTGAGGGGAGTTATTGAAGACGTGTGTCAGGGTGCTGCTAGTTGAGTTTGTTACATGTAGATCAAAGAATCACCTCTATTCACCCTCTTCCCCCAGTCCTCCCCCTCTGGCTGTCCTCCTCTCGTCCTGATTACTCACATTACTACCTTAATTCTGCTCTAGATTCCTTACCATCCCTCTTTCCTCTTCCACACTCACCACCGTTTTCTCGTTAGCTAGCACTAGCTTCCTTGGGTCCTGATTAATACACCTGCCATGACATAGTAGCTTCGTTCACGGCCAGAAACTCCTGTGAAATACAGTCTGGTTCACAGGATTAAACACCAGCGGCAGCCTTAACCCCAAACATATGGATTTAATATGATGTTTAGATATGAAAAATATTGAATTGTTTGTAATTCTCATTGAACCCCAAACTAACTTACAAAAAGCCCCCAAAAGCATTTAATAAAATATGCTACTTACTTACTGTGTACTTCTACTTTTATGCTTTAATCAGTCACAGTTCTCTCTCACTCCTCCTTTATCAGCTGATTATGGGTGTTCACTCTTTTCATTAAGATAACTAGATCTCGGCCAAAGACTATAAATCTGTTTCTCCTTTCGAGTACTTCTTCCACCGCTGCCAATACCAGCGTTCTCATTTAAGGAAAGGCTGAAAAGTAGGCGAAAATACATTCAGCGGAGTCATTTTCCTTGTTTATTCAAAGTTCATTAATATTGAACTTGTCACGGGTCCAAATTGCGCAAAAAAATCTGACGGAGCACTCGGCGGTCTCCGCGGCAAGACACCTGCCGGGTGTGAGGCAGAACAGATGAGCGCTTCTCTCAAGATGTGCAAAGAAAACACACACCAGACCTCGCCGAGCTGTGTGGAGGAATTGTAGAGCTTCAGCACTAATCGCAACAAGATGTAATTAACACCTCGACGTGATGCTAATGCGTAAATGCTTTTTCTTTTTTTTCTTTTTTTACAAACACCTTTAATGCCAAACTCTCTCTCTCTCTCTCTAAATCCTCGGTGTCTCCCTTTCACCACCTCCTCTTCTCATTTAATCCCCCCTCCCCCTCCCCCAGCATCCTTTGCTGTCACCTCTCCTCCCCCTCTCAATCACAACTCTTGGAATTTGATGGAGAGAAATCATTGCAAACAGCATTTGGTGATAAAAGGCTTGTTTTTTATCCCCTCCCTAAAAAAAAGAATACAAATAAAAATGACACATGCAGGGAAAAAGAAATAGGATTTACTGTTATTGTGATCAACCTGTCATTCTTGTGCACACAGCTGGCAGTTGCCATAGAAACGTGTCACCCTAGAAGCAGCAGACATATAGTTGCTATAGGGACAATACGTCACGTGACATCTCCCATATATATTCAATTATTGAATATGCAGTTGTTTTCTTGCCTTACTGTGAGTGTGCACAGATAAACAGCGAGAGCTATTTAGTCATAATTAAGGTGATCACATGGAGGCTAATTCATGGTGAAATAAACACTGATTTGGAAAAAATGTGAAGGTAGCAAATTGGGAAATGGAGCGTTGGATTATCTATAACTTGTACAGGAAAGAATCTAACAACAAGTCTCTTATTAACTATTTTCTGTGGTTGCCTGAAAGCCTGAGTGGTTTCCGCTGGCGAGTCCGTTGCGGCGGCGTTTTCGCTCTCTGCTTGTTTATTACTCCTGCCTTGTTAAAATACAGACGCACTTGGCTTGTTTTCTGCCTCTTTCCGGTCACTGTAGGAAAAGCACTTTCTATCCGCCCATCACCCCCACCACGTCTCTTTCAAAATAGTTTGTTTTATCACGGTTCTTCACTGTAGTTTCCGGTCATGACTCAGTGTTGTACCCACCCTGCTGATCTAAATAAGTGCTTCTACCCCTTTCCCTTCTGTCCCTATATTCCCAGCTGTCACCTTTCCTCTCATTTGTTATGCCTTCCTTGCCTCCTTTCCTCTGGCCTTCCCTCCTGGACCCCCATCTCTCCTTCGTCTGTCGGCGAACGGAGGAAACCTCTCCCCCTGCTCTTCAAACATTGTGTGGGTTCCTACGTGACGCACGCCAAAGAGTGAAGGGGGAGAGAGAGAGGGAGCGCAGAAAAACCTGGTTGTGTTCGTCCTTGTGTGATTCACCATCTGTGGCAAAGAGCTTGTATTACCAATAAGATGATTGACGTGAAAAATACATGAAGATGTGAGAAGAGAAAAAGAGGGTGGGAGGAGAGAACGTCTGGTCCTGTGTGTGATTCACAGTTACTTTTGAATACTAAAAGGCTTTGTCTGATTCCAAATCTGAAAGTACATTGTATTTGCTTTGAGATTTGAAGAAGAAGACACAGAAAGAGAAAGACGACGAAGTGACCAAATAAAAGATCATTCAAAATTAGAGAGGGATTAAAAATAGATCTGAGGGTGCGTGGGGAAGGAGGGAGAGACAAACAGAGACAGATGAGAAAGTCAGCTGGAGGGGAGGAAAAGTAGGTAAAGTAGGGAAACATTTATTCAGGGTCACAACCAGAATGCATTAGCACACGGACTGAGGGTGCAAACAGGAGACAGAGATTCACAGATAGTCTGTTCTTGGAGGAGGAAGGAGAGATGTGGACGCAAGTGGGGAGAGAGGAATTAAAAAATAGACAGACGAAGGTCACGGGTGCATTCTTGTTCCCATGCTAAATCTGTTTTATCCTCTTATATACACAGACTGGCAACCAAATAAATAAAAAAAATATAGAACCACTTTGTTTTTTACTCCTTGATATGCACAACGTGTAATTTTACTGCCCGAGCAGTCTCTCCAACAACACAATACCTCACTGATGCTGGTGAAGCAGCGTGGGATCATGGGAGTGATGATTCCTTCAATGTTCATCGCTCAGGGGGTGATGTTCAAATGTGAGTGGGAGCAAGAAAATGAGGTTAAAACATTTAAAATGTCAACACCAGTGGAACTGCATGTGAAGGTGATGCTAAAGATTCAGACAATCACACGATGTGACACCTGAAACCTCCACCTGGTGTAGTTTTATCAACATGGCATCAAACAAAAAAAGGTCATTTAATCTGCAGTAATGAAGTTGCATTTGTTATTCAGCATCAACTATATAGTCGGTTTAATCCTCTTAGTGCTAAACGCAACAATGCTGATGTTCATGTGAGCTCAGATTAACTGGCATTTAAAAGAGAAATGAAGGCTCCCGGAAAAAGCCTGTTAGTTTTTAACCCTCTCCCCTTTGATAACTATTAATAAACATGTGAGCAGCTGGTGAGCAAAGAGACTTTTTTTAACATTATGTCATTAACGCAGCACTGTATTTCCAATTTTATAACTGCAACGCCAACGTAAATAACGACAAAGCTAAAAAAGTGAAGGCTTTGAATTCAAATGAAAAGCACCCAAGATAAAAAAGAAACACACAAGCCACGTGTTTGCTTTCTATTTATACATCTCTTATCTTGTTTCCTTAGTTTCTCTCTCATACACACACAGGAGGAACGCAGTAAACAAACTCCCTACAGGGGTAAATGTATGACTAAGCACACACACATGCACACGCACGTGCACACCCCTGCCCATGTTGTCCTGGAGGCTGACACCCAACATCAAAAACATCCCCAGTAAACAAACATGATCGTTCTGGGTGTGTACTTGTGTAATTTGTGTGCCTAAAACTGTGTCACCGCTAATATGTTAGCAGGAACTTGGAAAGAAACAGGAAGTCTGACACACTTTCACACTAAAAGTGTGTAGAACGAATGTCACACTGATGTACGTGAGGAAGCCTGCATAAAAGCAGACAAATAGAGCTGCCCAATTGTGAGAGATGCTGAATATAGAGTCTCACACTGAAACACACAGACTTGTTTGTTGGTAATGTTGTCTTTTCTTCCTGTGAAATATATGAACAGCAGAACAAACTGCTTTGCAACGGCTGCGAATCAGTCGTCGTTTTGTGATGTGGCAGTACAAAGACGTACACAGCAGACGCTGGGCGTACAGGACACGTGAACTCATCACTACTGTGTTTCTGCACGTGTATCTGCAGGTTAAGTATGACTGCAGCAGCAGGAGTGCTAACAGGCTTGGCTAAGCTCAAACGCCAAGACTCCGCCCGCTCTCAGCTTCGGTCCTTACCAACATCGGCAGGCCTGGGAAACTCCGCCTCAGAAGCTGCCCCCAGGTAATTGAGATTTATATATTAACACATACGTACATATATTTTAGTACTAGGACCTGTAATTGCAAATTCGCTTTTTCATCAACTACTTTGGGCAACAGAAAAGTGGTCACAGTTCAATTTTTATCTTATTCATGAACACTGGTTTTAATATTATAAAAATTAGCATCGACTATTCACAAAAATAAGTGTCCATGAAAATGCTTTGAAATCTGCCATTTTTTAAAAGGTGGCTGTAATGATGTCACTAAATATACGTCTCATTTCGGTTTTCTTCTCATATTATTTTCATCCAGAAAACGGAAACGACGCACCGATGTCGTGGTAGTACGCGGCAGGCTCCGCCTCTACTCTGCCTCCGGGTTTTTCCTCCTGTTGGGACTGGTCATCTTGGCGGTGGGGATCTGCATGGCGACGCTGGGTTACTGGCCGCACGGTGAAACCACGCATCGGACCAGATCGCCGACTGGAGGAGGAGGATCTAAGACAGCAACTGCTGGAGGAGCTAAAACGTCCGCCTCGGGGGAAGGAAATGGAGCCAAGATGGCCGCCACGGACGAGGACGTGGCTAACTCCAGCACGAGTCATGATGGGCAAGGTAAGGGATGAAAAGATGACCAATTCTATTGGTAGGTTGGTTTCCTGAAGGTCAGTTGCTCTGTGGTGTATAAATTCAAATTGCTTATTTGCGTGTGCTCTGCGTGTAGGTACGCCCTCCAGGCAGACGGGGGGCGCTCTGACGCGGTTCCTGGAGCAGCACCTTCACTCTGAGAGGATGAAGATGTTCGGGCCCTTCACCATGGGCATTGGGATTTTCATCTTCATCTGCGCTAACGCCATCCTTCATGAAAACAGAGACCGAGAAACCAAGGTAGGGCACAAACACTGGGACATGCATCAGTGTCTGGCACCAGAGAAATTAAATTTGCGAGTTGCGAGTGGATTCTGAGCGTCTGCGTGTTCAGCCAATAAGCTGGAACGGGAAATATCAACAGATCCGATATTGCCTCGGAAGGTTTGAAACACTGATTTGTGCAGGAAAATCGATTCTGCGCATTGTTATGAAGGACAATTTCAATCATGTTTTCCAATTCTAAAGCACAAAACCTGAGTCAATAGAAGATGTAGTCAATAATCCGCCCCAACGCCATATTCTCATTTCAGTTCTTCCTCCACTCTCTACAGAACGAGATGCTGTCATCCATATTCATCATCTCTACATAACTAACATGCAAATCATATTTCCTCCATCCTCGTCCCGGCAGTTTTCCTCCGATCACATTTCCTCTGCTCTTATGTTCTCCCTCTCCCTCCCCTTGATTTGATTTATCCTCTCCCCCTCCCTTCCCCGCCTTCCAGGTAATTCATGTGACAAACACGTATTCCAAGGTCACAAACGTCCAACAAACAGACGCATTTGAATCTATAGCGTACGTTCTCTTCGAACACTGAATCCCTCTGCCACTTCTTTTAATGCATTTTCTCTCCTGCACTAGATAATCCACATGAGAGACATGTACTCCACCGTCATCGACATCCACCGCCTCAGGCAGAGAGAGCACAAACAACAGCTTCACCGCAACAGCGGCTACGCGAGAGAAGTCGCGGATCTCCGAGCCTTCGGGCCCGATAACGCGGCACGTCGGGCCAGCAACTCCCTCCTGGCGTTCTCTTTGCAGGCCAGGGGCAGCGTTGGAGGGTTGGAAGGGTCCACGGAGGAGGAGGAGGTGCTGTTGGGGGACGAGGAGTTTCACAGACACGGGGGGCAGGCCAAGCTGGATTGTAGCTTTGCGGGGCTGCTGGCGCCGCTCTACAGGGATCGCCCGGGGCTCGGGCTGGCTCGCTCGGATTCGATGCGGCACCAGTGGTCGGTGGACGGAGACGGGGAGAAAGGAGGACACCACGCACGCTCCATTGTCTCCTCCTCTCTCTCTGCATTCACTCTCCCCGTTATCAAACTCAACAACTGCGTTATTGACGAACCGGAGATGGAGGCGATAACTGAGGAGGAGAGGGGAGGAGAGAGGAGGGAGGGCGAGAGGTCACAGCCTCTGAGCTCCATGGAGTCTCTTGTGGTTCCTGTAGCATCGGTTGCCAAGGCCTCCAAACCGCCGGGCTTACATCGGAGCAACTCCGCCTCCTCTTCCTCCCACTGCTCCTTAGCTTCCTCGTACTCCCTCTCCCCCGCTCCCTCCTCTACCTCAGGCTGCTGGCTCTCGCCGGGAGCGGCAAGGAGCGACTTCGGCTCCAACTCCTCCCTGCACATGCTCGGCAGCCACTCCAAGTCTCTGGACCTGGAGCGTGGGCCGAGCGTGCTCAGCGTTCACCCGGAGCAGCGGAAGCACCCCAGCTGGCCCCGCCTCGACCGTAGCAACAGCTGCCTTAGTAACAGCGGCAACCGGGGCAGCAGCAAAGGCTACACGCGGCTGGAGGACAGGGAGGAGCAAGGGGAGCGGCTGCTGGACGCGTCGGCAGCGAGACGCGAGTACAGCAGGCGGGAGAAGCTGCTGATGATATCCAGGTCGCACAACAATCTAAGTTTTGAGCACGACGAGTTCAACAGCAACGCACTTAAGAGGGGCAGCTCGGAGACGCGGTTCTGAAGGATGGAGACAGTTCTGTCCTGTAAACCCGTCTCCAGGCTGTGTGAGTGTACAGTGACAGTGTGTGTCGGGAGGACACTGATGCTGCCTGCAGGATGGAGAGTAGTGAGTAAAGGACCATCTCGCACAGTCAAAAGGTTCAGGCCTAAAGTCAGCGGGACGCTAAATGCCGACTGTACCAGGTCCAGAGTTTCTGACCCCAACCTGTGACTGAGCTACAGGGATCAATAAAAATAAATACATTACTTTATACAAAAGTAGTTCTCATAAAGTTTCGCCGGGGACGTCAAAACCTTTTGAAATCTGGTTTGTTACGAGGTTTCATTCAAACAGCTGCTGGTGAGATCGAGGCCACACTGGAAGCACGGGAGGGTCAACGGCACAATCTGAGAAATGAGCTCGGCCAGATTAATATCGAAGGGTAGAGACAATAAAGTAATAATTATTCGTTGTTTTTGTGTGTGTGGCGACTTTGAAAACAAAGTTTCACTGTGCTTTATATGATTGTGAAGATGGACTAATCGTTTTGAACGGATGACACAAAAAAACAACAACAAAAAAACAGAATCAATCAGCTTCTAACCGATATAAGAACCCGTAATGACATACTAAAGTGGCCCCAAAGGGCATAGACATTAGTGGTAAAGTATTTGCTTTAAAGGCGGTTTATGTATGCTTGTGTGTCTTTTTGATCCTCAGATTGTAGCAAACAAATACAGTTACTATGTCAGTACGCTATGGCACAGAAATTAGTTAAACTGAGATGCTGCAGGCTGCCAAATACAATAAAGGAGTCCATGTTTCCCAAAAACTACCGTAAGATGTTTTGTCTGTCCGCTACTGAAAACTAGAAGTAATAACAATCTCCGTGTACGGCTCTGCTTCAGGCCGTGTAAGTCAGCGTCTTACTAGAAAATATTCACTCAGGATATGCAGTCTATCGTTCATATGTTGATCATTGTGTCAACCTTTACCCAAACAATTCAGTATTAGAAAAAGCCATATTGTATTAATATTTACAGACAAGCAGAAGTAAGATCTATTAGGACTGTAAGTGTTTAATGCTCTAAGAGAAATAACGACAAAATAACACATCTGACGCATTTTTACTTGATGAAAGTCTTAAACAACTGAGAAAAGATTGATTCATTTGAAGTCAAACACATTTTTGGCTCTGCACTACTTCAAAATTCAATATAAAAGAGAGTGTGATAAACTGCCGTTGCACTCGGGCCAACAGTAAATCATCATGTAGTATCGTAACTTGTGCTTTCTGTATAAATCCAGCACGCTGTCATAGTAAAGTCCAACTGAAATTAATAAAAACATTTTTTATCTGCAACGTACGTATCTGCTCCTCAACAGCAAACCATTCCACTTTCTAACTCAAACTTTTCTGGAGTTGAGGAGCTCAACGAAGCTCACGGATCCTGCTGTGAGTCCGGAGCTCCCAAGAGACTGAGCTCATAGACAAGAGGCTTTCATTTTCCCCCGTTGACGGATAGTTTGTTTAAATATCACGGCCCAAGTGTCCATTATAAAATCAATGTGAACCTGTGGGTTGTCTTATATGTTTTGGAGCTGAAATGCTCCTTAAGTGCGGCTACAGAGCAGCAGGCGGCGTCGGGAGAAACAGCAGCCAGAGAGATACTTGCTGAGTCAGCGGCCTATCAAACTGACTAAATACATTAATACTGGGAGGGATGGCGTACAACTGTGTCGTTGTTACAACTGAAGCAGCCGTTTGGGCAACATTTTGTCGAGCGATGTTTTATATTTACAGCCTCCCCTTGTTTATGATCCTGTTTGTTTCTCCGTGAGCTTTTTGAATATAATAGTTTCTGGCATGAGGGACCCGAACCATGCAGTATCCTATAAAGTCAACATTTTGTCATAAACAGACCAGAATGAACGCCTCGCGGTCACGTTGCAGTTTACGTCCACATACCTCCAAAATGCCAACGCTTCATTACGCTATCCTGTTAGACGCTAGTGTGAAATTGCTATAATTAGCATTTCGATACTTGAATTGTGGCCAAAAATGTGTTTTGTGAGGTCACGTTGACGTTGATCTTCGACCAGCAAAATTGAATCTGCTCGCCCGCAATCCAAGTGGATGTTTGTGCAAAATCCCTCCAGGCATTCCTTGTAACGGCTCAAGCCTGGCATACTGTGAAATAATCTGATTTCACAGTTTCATATCACTGACAAACACAGTATGTACTGTATACTGTGTTTGTCAGTAGTATGTAATACAAAACAACCAACAATGCATTTAAAAAAAAACATGTTGACTACAAAAACAGATGTTTTCTCTAAATGATTTCAGTTGGACTTTAAAATAAGAGCATTGCTGTTTTGTGCTATCCTGTTTGTCGACTTATCCTGTGTTGTCTTTGTATTTATTTGCTTTTTTTTTTAATTCACCGTGTGATGAAGATTGCAGGTTGGACTTCAGGAATTCAGCTGCTGAGCAACATAGTAATAATGTCTCGGCATGAGTTGTTATTAACATGTTGAGGTGTGAAGACTTTAGTCGCGTCTATCTTCAGTAAATATACGAGCCGACACGAAGCCTCCGTGTCGCTCCGTATCTCCGTTTCAGGTTCTGTTCCGTTTGTCGGCTACAGTTCAACACATTTCTCAGTGTAGTGAAACATCTTCCGTGCTACGTTTAATGCAACACACATGAAGGATAAAACATCAAAAAAGACAAGAGTGTGCAGGAATCTCACCAGAGAGCTTCATCAACTGGTTCCCGACAGTTTATGGGTCAATGTCCAAAATAAATTGTATTTTCACTGAAAGGTGTTTTTGTCCCGAGTGTGTTTAATCAACACAGATTCACACACAAGGAGCAGGACACACATGAACCATCACACCGTCACACAACCTCACATATACATCATTAATTCCTGTGTCTCTGAATCTCCTGCTCCTTCTCTCCACGCCCCCCCTGCATACAATATTATAATATATGGTCTGGATGAGTCATCAACAATTACCATATGCTCCACAGCTCTGTGTGAACACACACACCAAAGATGCAACCAACATGAAAGCGTACAAAGATATTCCTTACACATTCAATGCAGTTTAAAAGCAGGAATCTGATTCTCTGTGGTACCGAGGGCACAGATGATAATCCTAACCCTTCCTGAAGGCCAGAAACATATTTAGGCAGCAGAGATAGATGATGACCACAGCCAGGGCACATTTGGGTCATTTGGCATACAGGACTTCCTCTTACTACATTTTGGTTACTAAGTGCATCTCCCGTTGAGACAGATGGCTGTCTGAGGGAAGCAATCGAATCAAATGTTCCCAATGTTTTTTTTACTGTGTGCACGGACGTAAATGCAGAGAATCTAAATGTTTAATGCTTCAACAGGTTGTGCATCCATATCCCAGTTCCCCCTTTCTGAGGGACACAAACAGAGCAGGACACACAAACGTGCTGCATCGTCTGGGCTTTTGTTAGCGCCTGGGTCGCTCCTTTTGTTTTGGAGAGACTCAGTCTTGTAATATTCTGCAACTGACGTGATGTGCATGAGGCAACAGATATGACCCGTATCTTTAAATGGCTGGACTGAAGGAGAGGTACCTGGTAGTTCAAGTTATTACAATTCATCCTGAGGGGAACGTGGATGTCTGTACCAAGTGGCATGGCATTATGTATAATTGTCATTGAGACATTTTACACAAAACCTGAAATGTCAACCTCATGGTGCCACTATAGGAAAAGTGACAGGATCTTCAAAGTCATTGGGAGGTAAAAAAATTGCCATTTTCAACTGGATGTTGAAATATCTGTACCAAATTTAAATTAAAAGACCCACAGACGGACAGTGTTATGAAACTATGTGTGCAGTGTTCTGAAGATTTACGTCGTCAGTCGGAACGGACAAGCTCGATTTTGGTTCTTTTGATGGGGTCTGTTGACAACATGGACATAAACAGCATACGGCGGCCTTAAACGTTCACATGCGAAAGCCGGCGTATTCAAGTTCACGTGACAAAAGCACTTACATTTGCTATTCTAGACAACTGCCGTCACGAGTGAAGCTTCTCGCATTTCACGGCGCAGCAACGGCCGTGTGGAATAAACGGAATAAGAACCGGGCAGAACACTGAGCAAGGACAAAGAAAAGGAAGGCTAGGAACTCTAGTCTGTCGCATAAAACTACAAAGAGCCAGTCAGTCTGGAACTCAGGTACATGAGGATTGGCCTTCATTCAGTTAGTTCTTCCCTCATGATTATAAAAAGGTTTCATTGTGTGTATTTTTTTTTCTTTTGTGACAAAAAACAAGGACGAGAATGTGGCGTGCGTGTGTGTTTATGCCAGTAATAACAGCAGAGATGTGGGCAGTTTACTGATTAATCAGCTAATAAACACACTAATTACTATGACACATCTGGAGGGTAAATTGAATGGTTGGCAGATTAGCAGAGGAGAACGGCTGCCAGGAGAGAGAACCACATTAGCACAGCTGGTATGGATAATAGCAACGCATCGTGGTTCGGAGCAGCGCTGGTTTAGAACAGGAAGTGAGTCATGCAGGCAGTAATATACTAGTTTCTGGAGCTGTTGACACAGTTATTCATATTTTCTCATAAGGAAAGGAACAGTAAATATTTATTTTATCACACCAGATTTCGTATTACTTTCCAGGATTCTTAGACAAACTGTTTGAAATCTGGTTAAATCCCACCGTGTTGTCGTTACGTCACGTCGACCCCCCCCCCCACACTGAATCCTGTGTAATTAAGCAGAAAGCTGAGTCTCCCTACAGTGTGTGTCACTGAAGAAGCCTTGTGGTGATAGTTCCAGTGTACGAGCGTGTGTGTGTGTGTTCGTGCATCTATCTGTGTGTTTGTGTACTTGCCATGAGGCAGCAGTGGGGGTGCCAGCCCAGTTGCCATAGCAGCCCGAGATGTGCTCTGGACCCCTGCCTGACGAGTAAACTCACTCACTCACACACACGCACACAAACTGAGATTTTAAAAACACTATAATGCATAACAGCCGTTCATTAAATGACGGCAAAAAAATAAATAAATAAATAAAAATTGAGCCGTAAAATTCCTGGAATTATTTCAATTGGCTGCTGCTCCCGAAGTGATAATGGACAGATTAGGTACGGTCAGCACAATTTATCTGATGCTCTTGACCTGGATTTGTCCAGACTCAGCTGGTGGGGGAGTAAAAATGAAATGGTGTACTGTATGAATATTTTCTAATCTGTTCTAAATAAAAGGCAGAGGCGAGGCGTCTTGCTCCATATGTGCTCCACCGCTGCTTTGCTTTGTCATCAGTCTGGAGAGGCATTGTTCTGTAAAAGCTAAGTAAAGAAGGACAAGCTGGATCTTTTTATCTTCATCTTCAAGGCTTTAAATGTCCAAACAAATGGTTTTACATGTGGGGGAAAATAGGTCCCTTCAAAACAATTTAAACAGAATAAAAAGAGTTATATTAAAATATAAGTCAGCCAAACTGAGTTTGTACCAGATTATAAACATGTTTATTTCTGCCATAAAGTTGGTCACTTCAACATGAGGGTCTAAGGGGATTGCCTCACTTTTTTGGCGCCTGACATGGACATTTAAGGAACTGCAGTTTCTGGCATTTGGGTTGCTGCTTGGATTTATGGTGCAGGACTCTCATTCTCATTCTGAATCCTTATAACAGAAGGCCTTAAAAACTGGAGTTTGATAGAGTAACCCAGGAGGAGCAGAGGTCTGGTAAACTCACATCTTTCTAACTCACTTCCGAGCTCACTTCTTTCTAATTCCCCCAACTCGTAGTCTGAAGACTAAAGTGACATCTCTGGAGGTTTTATACAATTTATTTTGCCATTTGCAGGAGTAGAGTTCCCCTTTCAGAGGAAATGGCCATTTCCTAGACAGGGTGAGTCTGACGGAAGATGATATCAAGTTGCATTATTGAAAGTGCAGGATCCAGGATTTTTGGAACTTGACCCATATTGAGGACCGAAGGCGACAAGATGCCAGTGCTTGTCAACTCCGCAGATGTATGTATTATATGTCAGGATACATCAGGATCTGCTGCATCAATTTTGACCCTTTTTTGCAAAAACATATTCTTGTAAGTCAGAATTATTGTTGCTTTGTGGACGGATCATTTTACCTGCAAAAGTAGTAGTTTTGTTGCATTCACCATTGAAATGTGGGTTTCTTACGGTGTTCAAGGTCACTTGTAGTAACTAAGAAACTGAAAAAATGGAAAGAAGGTGAAGATGTTTGTCTGTATTTGCAAAAGGTACATAGTTCTTGCACTGTGGAAATGCTTCGGTGTGACAAACATGAATGTTGTATTAGAACAAAACTTTGCATTCTCTTCAAACGCAGAGGCAACTCTCACCTCGCAGGAGTTTACTTCTTTATATTATGCAAATAAAAACATTTCCACTGTTTATTAGAGAAAAGTTGTACTGCTCATCTGAGACCTAGATGACTTTTGTGTTGCGACTGACTTTTTTTTTTGTGTAAAGACACAGAAAGGTCATCTTAAAGGTGCCAAGAACCATCAAAGTAAAAGTATTGGATTTTATTTGTTGCATATTTTCTTCTCCTGGATTATTTCCTGGTACTAAAGAGGAAAAAGGCAAATGTGCATGCCGTACAAACAAGATATAACTTTTATGGATGTCAGGGGCTAGAACAAGTGAAAAACATCAACAAAAAAAACCAACAACAACACCATGTTTGGTCTCTTTAGTAAAAAAAACAAACTTTTTCCATTAAAGCTCTTTGCATCAAGGCTCAAATATGTGAAACCACATTGCCAACTGTTTAACTGTCGTTACTTTTACAGCAGTAGTATCACATTAATTTGATGGTTTGAAAATGTTTGAAAATGGTTTAATGGGGCTAAGTAGAAAGCCCGAGGCCTCCACAGCGATGCTCATTAGACACACTCACAGTGCCAGCACCAGGTGAGTCACCGGTGGGCTTTTTGCATCTGCTCCATATTCCTCAATGCCTCCAAATACAATCTGTCTTTATATTACTCCACCCATCACTTCCTTTTCTCTATTGTGGTCTCTTCTTGCTTTCCCTGCACTCGGTCACCACCTTCATTATCCTCTCTTCCTCCCTGTTCGTGTATTCCTCCATGCACTGCTGTACGTCTTCCTCCCTCTGTCCCTCATTTTTACCTTTGTAGAGACTTGACAGTAGAAACTAAAGGGAGGGCTAAGAGGCGGACTGTGTTAATATTTCACACTCTTCAGGGAGTGCTACTCAGACAGGTGGAGAGTGATGCTTATGAGGGAATATGTATGAGTTCACAATGGTACAAATGAGAGGATTATACTGTCAAAGCAGCGCTGTCTCGGTTATTAATCGTTCACCGTACTGATATCGTTTTTCTGCTGCTGTATCTCTGTTCTGGCAAATGATACCATCAATCAAATGAAAGACTGCATTTACACTTGCTCTTGACAGGTTTGTACCTGACTATCGTATTTGGTTTAATTCTGGTACACTGGTGTGAAAGCTGTCAACAGAATCCTGTTGCGGACCAACAACCAAACCGAGACTTGAAAAGGTGGATCTCCGTCTGGTGTGATCGTTTGTGGTGTGAAAGCAAATTAACCAACCACAGGATTTTATGATAGCAGATCAAAGCATGATTTTTACTCATAAATCCAATTTTGCTCCTGATGATACAGGACGACAACCGCCTGTCCAATCAAAGAGGTTCCTGTCAGAACTTCATGTTTACTCCGCTTCTTCCGAACATCTCGGCAAAAATCTACACTTTAATTACTCGGCAAACTAAAAACAAGCAGTAGTTTTTCCTTTGACCTAGGACAAACCGTGTTTCTGACAAGTCTGCAAGCTCTACCTCCCTGATTTGCAAACTGAGATCAAATCGCTATGCCTGCATCATCAAGATAGCACATATTATTCATAGCAAGTGGCAAAGGCAAAGGCCCGTTGGGCATCCATATAATGACGTCAATACCAGGCATGAATGAATAAAAAGACACATGAATACAGATAAACGGGCAGTAAAACAACACTTACACTATTAATATAGATAATGCACATAAATAACATGCATTTTAATGTTTGGGTCAAGTATTTTAAAGGCCAAAATACAAGTGAAGAGTGTCAAAAAGTTTTTGATTTTGTCGAGACTAAAGTTATCAGTTTTGTGACTCGAGTCCAAGTCACGTGACTTCGAGTCCACGCCTCTGCAATTAAACGCCCCCTCCAAACATAATTTAAGTCATTGGATCTGCTAGAAGTAGTTGGTGTTCCAATTTCCAATATTTGTAATTCAGTGCAAATATTAAATGAGTAAGGTGGAAAAGAGCAATTAATTTGATTGGATTAGATGTTCGAGTGTTTGCCAGAAAGAAAAGGACGAGAGGAGCTGAGAGACGGCGAGGAAGAGAGAGACTCCTGGGAAATTAAGAGCTTCCGGAGGTCCGTTGACTGATGCATCCAGGACTACAGAGCAAGCATGTGAGCGTGGGGAGATTGGCATAGACGTTACACAACTAGGTGTGTGTGTGTGTGTGTGTTTTGTGTGCGTGTTTGCAGTCTCCAAGTGGGACACTTTTACTCTTAAGAGTCAGCAAACTAAAAGCTTTTTTCACCCCACACACACAAACACACACACTTTAATGTCTGCGTACAAGTACGGTAGACTGTGGCGTGCAGCACGCACACACACACACACACACACACACACACACACACACCGCCGATGTTAAAGTCACTGCAGAAAGATGTTTGGTCTCTGTCCTCATTAATAAACTACAATGCATGCATGAATGAGCAAATCTCTGTGTGTGTGAGTTAAAAATAAAACGCCAGTGTGTACATCGCGTCTGTATAATTTTCTGCCCATTCATGCATCCTAATGGATGTGTGTTTTAATCACGATAATTCGCACAAACACATACATACATACATGTGAATATGGATGTGCAAATGTGAGCAAATGTAGGCTACTGTATCTCTAGTGTAAGTTCAATCCTGTGTGTGCATGTCCATCTGTGTGTGTGTGTTGAAAGTTTAAACGCCCCCTCCCGTATTTCCTGTCTCTGCAGGCATCATCTGCCTACTCAACCAATCAAGGGGAAGCATCCCACATCCTTCTTAACGAGCCAATTAAATTAGTGCTGCTGAAAGGAACGACCTCGGGGCACTCGACCCCCCCCCCTCCTCCTCCTACCGCTTCTCTCTTAAATCGTTATTCCTTCTGTCTCTGTGTGGTCTTCCCATCTGTGCCGTTTGTCTTTCTTTTAGTTTCTCTCCAGCTTTCATCCATTTGTCTCTCTCCATCGTCTCTCCAGACATTTCTCTGCTTTCCTCTGTAGCTTTACTGCCATGGTGACCCCCCCCCCCCCCCCCCACCATCCATTCTCACTTTGACAAGCTTCATTGGACTCATCAGTCTTCGGTCTCATTAAAGGGCTGTCTTAAAGAATGTCAATAGGGGACACAAATGCACACACAGAAGTGCTCTTTTATAGGATTAAAGTAAAAGGACCTGTTGGTCTGATCAATTTTCCGTAATTAATAATTGATCAAAAGATTATGTCTAATGTGAAGGGAGCCATTAGCTTTGAGGAGCCGCGGGAGAATCACCCCGTAATGCAACAAAGCTTTTAAATCGAATACAATTTGAAGTACGTTCACTCCGTATTTTAATCTTCATACATTATTGGGTACACCCAAGAAGTTCTTTTACCTTTCAGCTAAGTTAAAAAAAAAAAAGATGAATTGTGCAGCTTCAAGGCTCGCTGGCACAGGATGTTCAAGTCTCTGGAACGCTTTTCTTCCAACAGATATTCCCTGATAACGGTGGTGGAGAGAGCCATCCATCCCATGGGTGTTGAGAACTGATGATTCACGTTCATCGGAGCAAAAAACGCTCTCACAACGAAGGAGATCAGAGGAGAATGAAAAAGAGGATGTATTCCAGCCAACAGGTGGGGGGAGGGGTCACAACCATCTCTGGGTAGAAGCAGTGACGTGGAGCGGAGCATCAGAAACAAACAATCCCTTCACACCTTGAAGCAGATGGACTGCAGTGGAAGACAAAGCCAGATAAGCTTAGAAGAAGATAATGAGACGACAACAACAAACAGGCGATCGTCACAATCCCGGTTTCTGTTCCAACATGCTGACAGTGGGTTGAGAAATTGGCATAAATAACATAACGTGACTCCAATGTTACTTGTGTAAACAGCGCAAGCTGGTAGAGACGGTGTAATGGTGTAAAAACGGGGTTTTAATGGCAAGTACTAGGCCTGGCAGTATCATTATGCTTGTTTTTTTTTCTGTACATTTGAAAGCTTTTCTAAAAGTATCTTGTTTCACAATAATGGCAAACTATGTTTAGCAAACTGCCAGTAAATTAGTTTCCATTCCACAAGCAAGAAAACATCTGCTGTGTTTTCTTGTGGCCTGGATTTCAGTGGGACACAAAGAAAACACACAACATTTGACTTTGTCACTCGGTATCCAGATCAAAAGTTGTGCTGCAGATCTGAGAACCATTTAAACAGGATTAGTTTAAATGCCTTAAGGGGGACGTCAAG
>NC_139927.1:5825540-5913040 GCF_963514095.1 Eutrigla gurnardus
TGTCGTGTCATCAATCCCTCCGACGCCACATTCACATTCCAGCTTCACTCTACACGATCCCATAAAGGTGGAAATGCAATCAGTCCAAACGTCATCTACTGCAAACGAAAGCTGAACTTTATAGACGCGAAGAGCACAAATCAATGTTTACATCCATGTCTGCCCACAGTTTCATCACTTCATTATAAATGATGCCGTTTTCCTACCAAATTGTGATGATTGGCATTATGAATTATTGAGTTATGTTTAATGAGTTCACAGTGACCTTTCACCGCCACTTTAACTCAGAGTGGTTGTGTGTGTCAATGCTGAAGACTCTTTTAAAAACAGATAACATACAATATTATGTTACACAGGGCTCCAGAGTGCGACCATTTTGGTCGCAAATGCGCTTATGATAAAAAAAATCATATCAGCATCTCGTTGTGTTCTCCTGATGGTATCGTGGTCTAAACCAATAAGAGACAGAGCTCGGGCGGGTTCTTGCCTCTAATTGGCTGTGGTCCTTTTCACTGCTGTAAATTGTGTCAGTTCGAAAAATGCGAGCAAGCTGAGCAGGTACTCCTGAGCGCTTCGATTTTCTTTGAAAATGAAGAGAGGCAGAACGCCTGGCCCCAAGACTAATTAAAAAGCCCAAAAATATGCCTTCAGACAGGACTGGTTGAAGCAATTTCCCTGGCTGATGTACGATAAAGAAAGGGACTCAATGCACTGCATTTATTGTCGGGAGTGCGGTCAGCATTTGGCCGGTAATAGTGCGTTTGTGGAAGAGTCAACAACATTTCGCATCGAGACGTTGAAAAAGCGCAATATGTCCAAAAAGCATACTACATGCCGTGATAAGTGTGTTAATAAAGTGGCCCCTCATCCAGCTGCATTTCAGCGTCAGGCTGTATCAATCACGTCCGCTGAGGAATCTGAAATTATTATAAAATTCAACGTCGCATACAATATTGCAAAGGAGGAGTTGCCGTTCACTAAATTTAAGTCCGAAATTATTCTGATGAAAAAAATGCCGACACTAAAGAACAAGACAGCTGCGGAGGTTGGAAACGCCACGTACACGTCATTCATGACTGACGGCGACACAGACGAAGGGAGTCCGGTCAACAGGTTAAAGGGACATGTCGAGGTGGAGCATGGAGTGTTTGAAGGTCCACATTACAGCATGAGAGATCATGAATAGGAAATTGTATAGTAGCCTATTCCTAATATTATTATTAAAAATGAATAGCCTAAGTAAAAATATAAGTAGGCTTGGCTAAGATCACATAAACAGTTTTCCATTTGCAATCTATAGACTAGTGACCTGTATGATCTTTTTATTCTTGAGGAATTTATGCTGCCACAAAGCAAGCATTTGCTGCGCTTGGGCATCAGTGTGCAGATTGGCTGGAGAAAACGGGTGCTCTGGGTGCTGACTAGGCCATAAGGGGGTGTCATTATGTAAAAGGAGAGCGATAAAAAGGTGACTTTTTGGCCTTAAAGGCGACGTGATGAAAAATGTGGGTGCACCTAAATTTTGTGCTGGTGCACCTAAAAAAAAAAAAGTTAGGCGCACCAGTGCTACCAATGCAAAAAGTTAGTCTGGAGCCCTGTTACATATAGATGAGTTATTTAGTTGCCAATTACAAAAATAACCACACAAAAAAGCGTTCCTCATCAAAGATGAGACAAGCAATAACTATAAACAAACTACTTGGTAACGATTAAGTGTGACAAAACTTCTATTGTGCATGAGACAGCTCTGAGCAAAATACTCCTCAATAAAATCCAATGTGGCTCGTGAAAGCTGTTTGTACATACAGAATGAGGTTTTTTCTGCTTGATATCATTAACCATCACCATGAAAAGGGTTCAGGAGCAGGTTTGGCAATAAAAGCAGAAGGCGATACAAAATATGGGAGCATTTCCTTCCAGGTGGGAGTGTTGGGATATAACAAATGATGACAACGGCAGACAATAAAACACAGGTAGTAATCTACTATCTGTGACAGCAACTCGCTACTAGCTGCACCGCTGCTCTAGTTGCACGGTTCAAACTAGGGAAATCATATTTCATAAGTTACACAAGCACACGATTGGGTGTTCAAACCCAAGATTGTGACCTGCGTAAAAAGTAGACAGCACATCCAGAAAATATTCATTCTGTACTCCTCATTATTATTTGGCTTTCTTTGGTTGTTTTTCTAAATATGACTTGAGTATATTGCAGCTAATAATCAGTCATTGCAAGACTCTCCTTCTCTCTCGAGGATCAGAGACAATTTATAACACATAAAAAGTGCTCTATGTATTGTACAGGGGTGCAAACTCATCAGGGATGAAAAAGGTGACAAGGACCCAAACCCCCTCGCGGAATATATATATATATATATATATATATAAAAAACGCGCATTGTATGATTTATGGCCGTCGGTGGCACCTGTAGTCTTGATCCAGAGGGACGGTACGTGTCAACAGGCAGCGGTGTTTCCCCGCGTCCCATTCATTGTCTATAGGTACGTGTCCACAGGGGCGATTTTAAACGCGTGTGGACGCGCCGCTTCCCAGTATTGCACGCTTGGTGGGCTGCCACTAGAGGATGATTGACAGGCGCTCTCCTTTAAACAACACATTTTTGCGAGCGTTCCCGAGGCGGCGAGTCGAGCCCGGCGCCTCTGATTAGCATAAAGTAGATTCGACTTCAACTTTAGGCAAATGAGGAGCGGCCAACTCGCGCGCCGTCTCTCGACATTCGCCGCGACGCTACCAGAATGCATTGCTCGGCTTTTCACATAGACAATGAATGGGACGCGGGGAAACACCACTAGTGTGGACACGCACCTTATGTGAAAAGCTGTTCACCTTCAAAAGACTGCCAGATGGTTCAGTCGATAATACCAAAGTCATCTGCGCGTACTGTGGGTATGAAATGAGCTACCATAGCAATACGTCCAGTCTGAGATATCACTTGCAAGCCAATGCACTTATATCCTAACTGTACTTATGTCCTGTTACACTATCTCCTGTGACATGTTCACTTTAATTGTTTGTGATATATTCTTATAACCCTGTTTTGATCCCATGTTTTGGTAAGGGGATATTTGAAGTGTTAAATAAACATTTTCATAAATCAAGTATATTTGCCTTATGTTGTTAAAAGTATTAAGAATATGAAAAAAATACATTAAGGTACATTTAGTAGAAAAAAAATGTGCCAAAAAATGCGATTAATTTGCGATTAATCACGAGTTAACTATGGACAAAATGCGATTAATCGCGATTAAAAAAATCAATCTTTTGACAGCCCTAATATATATATATACACACACAATATATATATATATATATATACACACACATATATATATATATATTGCATATGCTTCAATGTTATTCCTCTGCCTCACTGAAGGGGGCTGGCGAGAGCCTGGAAAATGGACTTCCCTTCCAGTGAAGGTATAAATAATGGGAGACCAATGCCAGGGCTAAAAGGTTTGCTTCAAACGACGGAACATAAAATAACTCGATCGACTCCTCACATTGAAAGACAAACTGCTTTGAAAATATTTGGAACCTCAAGAATAGATTTGACTCTGGACGAACGGAATAAATAAGGGGAGGTAGGGGGCTTCTCACCCCTCATTCGCTAACATTACATCGATATCAGAGTAAGCCTTTGCTCCGTTGATTTTCCATTATTTATTTTAGGTTTTTTTTTTTAATGTGAAGGTATGGTAGGTACATTTAACGTTGTTTTCTCGCTTAGATTTTTCAAAGGTTCCTGAGAAATAGACACTGTACTATCCGATAACACCGTTATTGTAACCAGCAAAAATGGTTGTGATTTGCGATGCGTATGTCAGCGAACTGTCTGACATTAGCACGTTAGCCTACGTTAGAAAGCCTGATGGTACAGACACACCAACTCCGGCAGCAGACGTCAAGTCAACGGATCCCATTCATTGTCTATGTGGAGCAGGAGCTCCGCATGATGGATACGGCACGTCGAATTGGCGGCCCTGTCGCCGTACGTGAATTTGCATAAAGTTCGATGGATTGAACTTTATGCAAATGCCGTCCGTCCAACGCAATGCCGCCGGCTCCAGAAACTTCGTTCAAACTATCAAACTAGGCAGTGTTGATCAAATATGAATCCAGATTCTGTTACTGCACTACACATTTCCCGCCTCAAATGTTTTCAGAAACATGCTTTAGCGTGTAGTTTAACTGTAAAATGAGATCGTTTGTGGCCCGGCCGCCATGTTGGAAACGGCAGAGCAAAACTCAAGTCCCGCCCACTTCGCAGGACGTCTATCCAATTGATCCAACTTGAACACAGAACTGCCCACTCGCCGGTGCGTTCGACGGTCCGTTGCGTCGCTGCCGGAGTTGGTGTGTCTGTACCATGACGTTTTTGAAGCGTACCAACGTCACTCCTGTCTAGTACGGCATCAAGGCAGCTACAGACCCGAAGATGACATGATTACACGGGTTGGCCAAACGAACAAGCTTGGAATAAATATTTATGACAGCTTGCGTTCGCCGATTACTTGGACGCCCCCCCCCCCGAAATATTTTTATTGCAGATCTCCATGAATCACACAAATGACCTTTTTCGGAACAAAAACGGCGAATTTCGCCGAAAGGTGACAAGTTTGCATCCCTGATTGTAGATACTGGATGGAGGAGACTTCCAAATCAATCAATAAAAAGTGATATGAATATATTAGTATTATTGCAGTAAGACCAGTAATAGTGGTTGTTTTATCATTAGCAGGAAAGTAAAGAGAAGTAGTAGCAGTTGTACTAATCATATGAAACAGGCTGTTAATGGCCTCAAGTTTTCATTTTTTTTTTTTACTTTTTAGAATTTTTTGAGCAAGTTTCTTCTTCGAAGATATATCCTGCACAAATTATTTATTACTTCAGCAAACCATTACATTTACATTCTGAGAAATAGACTTAAAAGTGAATCTCTCCATCTTAAATAGCCGTACGTTTCTTCCTTCATCTTTCCTCTGCTGTCCCCACCATCTCCATCACGTCTGCCTCTATACTGAAAACATTTTCCTGTTTTTTTCCCCTTCAAAAGGACTTATTTCTTCTTTTTTGCTTCTGTCCATTTCACACACTTGATCTCCTCCCCACTAAGTCTGCTCCTCTCCTCTCGGCATTCATCTGTGTTTCCTTCTCTCTAATCTCCTTACTTCCAAAAAAAAAAAAAATCCAGTCTTCTGTAAGTCATCCCAAATTACTAATAAATGTAACGGAGGATTAGAGACTGTGATCCTCTGTTTAATCCTCAAATTATTCCTCAAAGGAATCCCACAGGTCTCAACATAAGGTGCATTCATTACGGGGGATACCGTCATATTTTGTCATTTCAAAGAGAAGCTGAAGGCAAGCAGAATTTGAAGGGCGGCTGTGAGTTTGTCCATGTGTGTTTGTGCCTGATGGCTTGAATACAAAGTCATTATTTATACCCTCATCATTGGCCAGACTCAAGAAACTGCTGTGATACTACAAAAGCTACTTTTTTTAATGCACTGCTCCACATAGCAGCAAGAAATAAACGCTTGGACAACTGCCTGGTCTGTGATGATTTAAAGATACCAAAGGGATGAGCGAGGCAAAATTATTTATTATATAAGTGTGTTGGACAATTAGGCTGACATTTTATTTGGAGGCTAAATCTTATTTACCCATCAGTGTCATTGAGGAATGTTGGCCTAAACAATCATGATTTAATTCCAGTGCGAGTGCAGTATGTGAAAAAAACTGCTTTAGTGGCGTTAGAAAACTTCAAACCAAGGACAGAACGCATCTGATTTACGTCCAAATAAAACTAAACGGGCATCTAACATCTATTTTTGGCTTGTGCATGTGCACAGTTAATGATACTTAATGTACAGCGCATTAAACACGAGATTTACTAAGCTTTTGTGAAAATTCGGATTGATTAGTCGATCTGCAACTATGGGATTGCGCTGAATTTTAGTTTGGATATTCACGTTCCCCAGAGGATGAATCCTACAGACTTTACTAGTCTGCCGGTTTCTTCCTAGCACCACATTGAGGTTGACATTTTTGAGTGTTATTTGGGCTTTTTTGGGTTGTTTTTGTTCCATTAACTGCGATATGAAATCACGTCTGGCAGTAAACGGCTCTAAATGAAGGTCACACACATGGGAGCAGTTTGCCTTCAGGTCTCTCTGCCAGAAATGTCTCTTTGTTTAGGCAACAAACCTACTTTGGTAATGTTTCTGTAAAAAAAAGATTAAAATAAAGCCTTTCTGGCAGAAAGCCCTGAAGGTCAACTTCTCCCATGTGTGAAGGTCGTTGTGTGACTGAACAGAAAAACACAAAATGATATCGGAGGCGTGTGTATTGCTGGTTTATAGTTAATCCAGCTGTGGGAAACCGTTATTTTTCACAATAGACGCAGGCCATTTGAGATTAAACAGATTATGGAGTTATTTTTTTTAGCAGCATTAGCATGTTAGCATTGTCAGACTGTTTGCATGCCCAAAGCCTCCCAGTGCACGAGCCTCAGAGGGCTGCTTGAGTGGCTGCGTACTGGCTTAGCGCTTGTCAAAATTAAGCGGTGTCATGCCGACGAGGGAGATGAAAGGACGGAGAGGAGAGGACTCAAAATGTGGATAAGAAGAGCAAAGAGGGAGACATACATGGAGGAGCGACTATGCGAGAACAAATCCCATTTTCCATCTCGTCCTCATTCCCTTTATCTCGGCTCTCTTTCACTGTAACCTCCTGCCAAAAAACCCTTCCTCCCGCTCCCAGTGCTCCTCCTCTCTTTCAACACTCCCCACTCCTCTCTTTTGTCTGACCCCACTCGGTACAAGAGCATCATCAGGGGGATGAGATAACCTTTTAGTCCATCCTTTTAATGACTCGCTCACACACACACACACACATCACGTTGTCTATATATGTCTGCCTCTCTCTCCGCCATCAGTCTCTCCACTGAATGTGTGACTCAAACGTAACTAAAAGGAAACGTCAATTACAAGCCACGCTTTCACATCTCCCTCTCCGAGATGAATTCATGTCCGTGAACAGTACTTTAAAAACCTGACAGTAATAGCGTTTTTTTCTTCTTCTTCTTCTTCTCCCATGCGTTTCCCAATCTGGTAGTTAAAAGTGATTGCCGGTTATGCAGGTGTGAGGTGTCTCGGCTAAGTGCTTGTGTCAGAAAAGAAATATTTGAATTACCGCGAACCTTGTTGAGAGTTCATCAGCTGCTCGTCTCTGGGCAGCGCTACAAGAATGTGGTTCGTACTGCTGGACTGTTGGTTCAGCTCCCTGGTGAGGACACACACTGATTCATGCACCGCTCTGTTCTCTCGCAACTTATAAAATCAAATACTAGAACTCCACCAGCTCGACTAAATAAAATCTAATTAAGACTAAGAGTCTGAAGTCACACCGGAGAGGCTGTTAATATCTTTATGAACGCATACAAAAATGACAACGTTAGACTTCTCAGCACTTCTTACAGACGAGGATGAGCCAGAACTCTTAAAAATCAAGTGACCCGAGTAAAATAAACCATCAGCATCCACTCAAATTAGGCTCAGTCGTATAAGATTACAAAATGGACCTGCCAGAGAGGGGTTTTTTTCCCACTGCTTTTCCACATATATTGGATTTACAGGATTGTTGCATCACGACGATGATGTCAGCTATTTAATCTATTGGATAAGCCAGAAATACACAGTTCGTCCAGTTTCTTTATCTTTAAATGTTTTCTCAGTTGAATTAAAAAATTGTATCCAATGAATAATGTTTTATTCAACGCTCACTCCAGATCAGTAGATAGATAATATCTACTAGAGGAAGTGTTGCATCTCCTTTATTCCCCTACTAGTCGATATTAAGATCCATTGAAATAATCTATCTAATAATTACATTACGTAGACTGGGAGACTTTTCTGGAGCACCATGAGTAATGCACCTGTTGGTTAATACTCTGCAGATATTCATGTAATAAACGATACGTCAGGTCATAAACAGGCTTTCATTTTTAATCAAACTTGTTGTTTCTCATATCAGCTCATTGTTTTTCATCCATTTAAGACCCCAGCTCATCCGCATCTCTGCTGAGGGGGCGATATGATCTACTTATGTAATATTGTGTATGTTTCACCTTTCCAGCTGGTATATTATTGCTGTTTATCTCAGCCACAAGTGTAATTAATCACATCAGGGATTACAGCAGCAGATCTGTGGCCAGGTGACTGGAGATTAAAGGATGAAACTTTATTAAATGTGAACTTTATCCCTGCTGTGTGTGTGTGTGTGTGTGTGTCTGTGTGTGTGTGTGTGTGTGTGTGTGTGTGTGTGTGTGACTGGCTGATGAGAGCCCTTGCTGTTTGCATGTTTGTGTGTGTAAACATAATAAAGGACACCACTGGCCACTCTTATGCAACAACCCTGTCGGTCATGATGCTAAATCGTCGCTATGGCAACAGAATTAAACCTCCCCCCTCTGTGCCTGCTTTATTATTCTCTTGTCCCCACCTTTGTTCCTCCCCTTGTCTTCCCTCTCTCCGTTTAATTCTATATAAATTGAATTAAAATATGTAAGTGGGCTCCTTTCTTTCTCCCCCTCCAGTCCACTTTTCTTGACTTCTGCTTTCTCTCCCTCCTTACTCACCCCTCCTCCCCCATGTCTCTCCTCAAGTCTCTTTCATCACATCCACCCACCAGGTCTCTCTACTGCTCATGTTCCCCATGCTCTCTTCTCCGATATTCCTAAACTGACTCATCTCTGTCAATCCATCTCCCTCTCAACAACATTTTATTAACAGATTAATGATCATTTTAACAGTCCCGGCACCCTCCCCCTTCTGTCCCTGTCAACCCCTCTCAATCCCACTGACTGACAACGTGATACATTTAATTAACAGAAGATAAAATGCCAAATATTTCGGACTGTTTCCCCATTCTCTCTTTCTTCTCTTCCATCACATTTCCCTCTCCCTCTGTCTCACACTTCCGCCCACTTCCTTTCTCATTTTTTTTTTGTATCGCTATGAGTCTCTAATCTATCCGAGCACACATTCTCATTCTTCTTAACCAATCATGGATGGATTAATGTATGAGGGATTGTCTTTGCGTTCCTCTTTCCCCTCACCCTCGGACCTGTCAATCTCACATCTCGCTTACTGCAAAGCTAATTACCATTTCATTTGTCGTTATCTCACTGTCTTTTGTCCCTCTCCTTCATGCTTCGGCTTTAGGAGCATCAGATTGTGGATGTCTGTCGGCGAGAGATCGAGCAGCAGAGCCGTAATGAACAGTATGTACTGTCATGTATGTGTGAGTGAACGTCTGAGAGGAAAGAACATCTGAGAGGAACTGACTGCCTGCTGTCGCTCTCCATCTCACTGCTCGTCTTTGTCTGACCGCTCACTGTCCTCAATGATCTCCTCGTCTCTGCTCTTTCCTTCCCTTGCTGGAAAATAAGGAGAAACAGCCTCGACGAGAGCAACCGGTTCATAAAGTATAGTGTGAAACAAGCTTGGGATGAAAGAGACTTTTGATCAATGCCAGAATTTAAAAAAAGAGACCAAAGCTAAAGTCGCAGGCATGGGATGATATGAAAATTCCATGTGAAGATTCTGGCCAAAATAATAGTGATTCATGGTATTATCTCGATAGCCATCAAAATATGCTTAAACCTCTTAAAATGGCTGCAAAGCATACACATCGTAAACCACATAAAATGGCTAAATAAAATGTGAAAAATAGCAATTATGTGAGTCTGTTCTGATCATTCCTGGAGGAATCGTGCCAAAGTTTTCACTTTTCTACCATTACGATATCACGATTATTCCGACAATGGAAAATCACCAGTATCCACTTATTGTGAGTCATTTTACAGTAGTCTAAATGCATGGAGGACCATGAAAGAATGAATGTCCAGATTACTAAATTAAGATATGATCCAGACATACAGCATGACAAAATCTCTCTCAAATGTATATAGTCACAGAATGTATGTCACTCGATGGAGCATGCTCAAGTATAATCTACATATTTCCCTGAACTATTAATACACCAGAGGCTTCTGCAGAGAGGGGGGAGCGAATCCAACTTCTCCCAGAGGCATTTACTGACAGCAGCTGTACTGTAGGCATTTGTGGTGACTGAGGTTGTTGTGCCCCCCCCCCCCTCCCCTTCCTCCCCCTCCTATGTGACTAAATCAATACCCATCAATATCAGAAAGAATGCACGCTCCAGCAGAGCGTCTGTGAAATCCCCGAGCGTCAGTGATTGGAGGTAAATGTCACACATTTTTACATAATGCCGGAAGCACCAAATCTCATTAACAGAGCCCAGGTAACTATGGCAATGAGCGTCATCGGCGACCCCCGATGAAACTTATGCTAAAAAGGCCAAGAGGTTGCTATGACAACTGGAAGAAAAACAAGAGAGAGAGAGGGAGAAAAAAGTTGGAGCTGGTTTCTTGAAGCCTGCATACATTCACACACACAAAAACACCTCCAGGCACATAAACAAAACAATAGGCAGGCATTCAGTTATAATAATAAAACAACAACAATTAACATGTTAGTAGGAGCACACGTTAATAAATCATACTTGTTACTTTTTAAGCTTTTCTGTTGGTCTCAATGGTCAATATCAGCCATCGACAATGGACGATGTATACACACACACACACACACACACACACACACACAGTGTAAGCGAGCAGCGACAGCTTGACTCCAGCTTGGCAGAGCAAATTGCCATGAATGTCAATCGGGAATAACGTCTGAACATTTTGTTCTGTGCTGTGGATGAATATGTTCCATCACCATTTCCTTTAAAAACCCCCTTTCACATGATTTGCGGTTTCTCAACAGTACATCAGTCCATCTCTAACATCGTCTTCACGTTTTCCTCGTAGGCGTAAATGTACCGCAGCCCATGACTTGACCTGTGACCTCTCAGTAACATCTGCGATGTGTTTTTTGTAAGGGGATGTATTACAGACCATCCGGGATTGTATTTCCCTGCGGCCGGCCTGCGCCTCGACACCTGTCACAGCCTCCTTCCAACTGTCCCTGCCAATTAAAAGATAAGGCATGAGAGACGTGTCTCTCATCTTTTAATAATTGAATGCGATACAGCGAGGTGCTATGTTTTAAACCAGACAGATTATTGATTGCGACATCTACCCAATTGAGCCCATGACATTTGACTCGAGCTGCTCAAGCACAAATTCAATTCAAATTCAAATACGTGAGACTCATATACACAACACAAGAGAGAAATACTCAAACTCTGCTGCAGAGGAGGACATGAACCAGACACAGCCCAAAACCCCGGAGATGCTCCTCTCATGCAAACAGATGCAAACAGACGATGTGTAGTTAGGAGGTATAAATTAATTAAGTGAATTTAGAGAATGGATGGTTGGATGTAAGTGAATTTATTTGAATCGACGGTCTCCGATAAAAAGAATAGATATGTGGAGAGAAGAGAGGTCAGCTGAGGCAACTACTGATTAAATCACCTAACGATAAGTTGTTATTTATTGATCATGCAGTCGTGCATGTTTTTCAAATCCTGTAAAAGATGCCTGAATGCCTGATCCCAGAATGGGACAGGCGTGAGGTCACCGTGACCTGACCTTTGACCTCCAAAACCCAATCAGGTTATCCTTGAGTCCATCCACGAGAATGGACCGGACGGACAAACCTGAAGACATTATGCATCCAGCCATGGCTGGCTGTGATTCCCATCTTCCCAAGCACTTGCAATTCTGTTATCCGCCCCCCTTTAAAGTTAACTCTTTATTAGATTAGGACGAGTACAACACTTTGAGACCAAATTGGCTCTTTCATCTAGAACAGAGAACCAATCAAAGTGGGAATTCCTCAGTACCGAATGGAAAGCAGGTCTGGGTTGGAAACCTTGTACTTTTCCTCATGTAATACAGAAGAAACTTTAAAGAGAGGAGCTAACTGTGTGAGTCAAGTGGGAGATAGAAATACTCTTTAAATATGTATTAAACAGATTGTGTTTAGAGCAGAAATGTGCCTTTGGGCCCTAGTTTCGTAGACCAGGCGCAGTCAGCTTTCAGCGCACCTGCGCCGCGCCGACGGGGTGTGTCCGCCTGGACTTTGCAAGTTTCGTGCACCGCGCAGGCTCGCGCAGGCACACCTCCCGTCTCGCCCACCGGCGCAAGTGGGAAAGAGGGAGGAGAAGAAGGCGTGAGTGGGAGACGAGGAGGAGACGAGGCGTGGACTGGGATTAATACAGCCGATTCAGATCTTCACCAATCAAATGAGCTCCTCTCCTCTCCTTTAATGCGTTAGGGGAGGTTCAGTGCAAGTTCCGTCGCTTGACAACCCGATGACAGAAGCATCGCCGCCGCTCCCACAACGCGCATCACGCGCTGTGCGCGCGTATCATAATAATAACAATGCCCATATTATCAAAAACAGGAGAGAGAGAGGGAGATGTTTTGGTCCGAGAGGCTGAGTTTCCGTTACGCGTGCCATCCGCCTTTGATCTGACGTCAGATGTGACGGGACAATCTATATAGATATAAATTCACGTGTTGATTCAATCAGTTGCATTAAATAGTGTTTGTTGTGATTATTTATTGCATTTAAATGTGCCTGGAACTGTGGAAACCTGCCTGTGAGGTCTCGGTGACGTGTGCGCACTGCGCGCCGTCAGCCAAACTTCCACTCCGCCAGCTGTGATTCGCCTTGAATGAATGGACTTTATTCACGCCTTGCGCCGAAAGTAGACCAGGTTGGAGCTGGCGAGCTTTCAGCGCAGTCTCGGCGAGGCTTTTTGCCACGAAACTTCCGCTACGCCAAGCTGAATCTGTGACGCCTCCCCCTGCTGCGCCGCCACACCCATCTTGGCGCAGGCGATCTACCAAACTGCCAAACTGACGGTGCGCAAGGCTGCGTGGGTCGAAACTTGCATTGCGCCGGCTCCGCCACCCTCCGCCGCCCTGCGCTGCGCCACGAAACTAGGGCCCTATGTTTTTGGAACACACAAAGAAACATCAAACCCAAAAAACAGGTCAGAAAGACGTATGAACCGAATCTAATGATATATATAAACACGTAGAGCCATGATAAACACAAAGGAAACACGTCTTAACTCCTTAGACGGGAGTTGTTTTCATTTCCGTTTCCTATCAATACGAAAGCCTTGGCATCAGGACAAAGAGACAGAGACGCCGTTTCATCTCACCGTACAATCAATGAAACACAGGATCCGTTCCCACAGATACTGACGGTGTACACAGACAACCACCCACCCACACATCAGACCGCACACACACACACACACACAACACAACACGCTTCAAAGTGGTAACCATACCAGCATAAATGCACACACAGACGAAGCAGAATACAGAAAATACAAGAGGTTGACATCAAAGTATGATGGAATGAAAACCTGAGAAAATAACGGTTGATAATAACAGTGAAGCTCTGTCCCAACACTTCACCCTCTCCATCAATATCCCACAGCTTCACTGATGCAGCATCTTCCTATCTGCTTCCATTGATTCATTTTGTTCTGCGAGAGTTTTGTCATCTTGGCCTTTTGCAACCAGTAGTGACACAAGAGGAGCTACGACAGCCGGACTCGACCCAAATGCAGTGGAAATGAGGCAACATGACATGACATAACATGAGGTACATAAGCCTTCCAGACCACTAAGATCTGCTGAGACCAATCTGTTAGTGATTCCCAGAGTAAACTCAAATCATCATTTAGTCACAATTAGGGCTGTAACGATACACCAAACTCACAATTCGGTTTGTATCACGATTTTTGACCCACGGTTCGATACAAATTTCGATATTATTATTTTTTTTTTAATTAAACATTTGATTTATGTAAGATGCAGATTTGGCATGGAGGGCGTGTCTATCTGATGGTCTGTTAACTGCACAGGTCCCTCACTCAACTTACTACAGAGAAATGTCCCACAAAGCAACGTTGCAGAACCAAACTAAGGTAACGTAGTAACTGTAACTGTCTTTGGCAACGGGAAACAAATACCGCAGCTGTACGTGGAGAAGCGTCCTTCCTCCCGCCCGTCCTACCGACTCCTCCTCACATTTCTGCCCGATAAACAGCGTCTGTCACCGGCAAAAAAAACTTTAACTCACCGAGTGTTTATGATGAAAAAAAATCTGGATCTGAGTGTCGCGATTTCAGCTTCGATACGTGTATCGTTACAGCCCTAGTCACGATGCAACAAATAGCTGGAATAAACTTCCTGAAGATGAAGGACTCCGACCACTTTTAAAACTAGCCTGAAAACCTTTATGTTCACCACAGCTTTCTGCACAACACTGGTGTTGCAGAGAACCGAAAAACAAGTGCCTTTTTTTCATTTTGTTGTTCGTTCCAGACAACTTGCTAAATGGACCAAAATTCCTCCCGGGTATCAGGGGAGCAGTCTAACCGGATCTGGACTAAACATTAAGACGGAGTTATGGATGCTCAGAGAAGACTTTTAACAAGTTCCACTTCCTCTTCCCACAAGAGCCACTTCATCAATCATGTTAACATTTGTGCAGTTTGTCTCTTTTACATGCATCGTATTATTCTTTTCTTTCTCATTCGATTTTACTAAACATCCCATTTTGGTGGTTTTTGTGGATTCAACTACATAAATCTCATACCAATCAAACCAATACATACATTTATTTTAACCAGCCTCCACAAACTAATCAATAAGAGAGCAGAGATAGAGACACGTACACTTTCTCCAAGAATAAACCTATTATCTGCTGATCAATCAGAGAAACAACAAGGCTGATCAATTCCATTGATGTTGATGACAGCCTCACTCAATTAGCCTGCACTTCTCAGCAGCCGGAGCCAAATTAGTCTTGTGATTTTCTCACCTAAAGACCGTTCTCTCTCGCTCCCCTGAGAAAGGATTACTGGTGTGTTTAAATGAGTCTCCACATGACGCGAGTGCTGATGCTCGGATCTGAGTGTCGCACTACACCGACAGCAGGGATACTCTGCTGCTCATCCGAGTGAGAACAAAGATGTGTTGGCTGCAAATATAACACAACAGGATCCTGACGTTCCCGGGGACTTCAGAGTAAACACGACCTGCTTTTGGTTTATTGCCGCCTTGTTAGCTTGAGAGACACCCCCAGCTGAATATAGTCCTAATTTTGGCAAGGAGATATCCCCAAGAAACTTTCCTAATGCTTACTTACGTGGAGACAAGTATTTGCATCGCAATTTTTCTGAAATCTTCTGTTTAAATATGCAAATTATGCATGATTTAATGCTATGTCATGGTTAATTTAGGGGAAATCTAGACACACATTCCTAGATCTAGACATGTATTTTGTTTTGACGATGTTTTCTTTCCACTAGTCTGAACGAAGGCATGTTGTGGAAGTAAAGTAGACCAGTACATTCTTAAGATGTCGTCAGAATCTAGAGACTTTGAGCAACTTCTCAACAAAATGGGTTTGCATACGCTTGACAGCTGCGTAAAGTTGAAGTCTGTCTTTACAGATATTCTTCAGTGTTTATTTACAACCACATGAAAAAGATTTTAGCTTCATTCATTGTCAGTTTTATCAATCCAGACATGATAATATAGAGAAACTGCACAGCCTGCATATATCAAAGTCAAATTCAACAAAATGGAAGGGGATTTTTATTACATGTTCAATACTTTATACTGCCTTACTTACATTATAATCTGATTATAATGCTACTATAAATAAAAATGATTCAACAATGTTTTATTTGGCTAAATGTTTTGGTTTCCCGCCCGGCCCACTCTCAGAGTAGCTGCTACAGGCAGCTGGTTTCAATAAAAAAAAGCTCTGGATCTCAATTCATCCTACCTGTCCTGCACCAAACTGCACACATACAAAGTTAGCAACACTGTGGAGCATTCAGCTAAAGAGCCATATTTCACCGGGAGTTGGTGGGGGCCAAAACAAAGCTAATAGGAGAGGGAAAATGGCACTTACATTCGCCAGGTGGTCAGATGTTGCTCCGAACCTGTTGGGTGAGAAAAATGAGCAACCGTCAGCTGAAAACATAGTCATCTACATTTGAAGCAATAATCTTGGAAGATTTTTATTTCACGAGGGAAAACAACAACAACAATGGGAAAACTCCAAAAACACACCTGCAATTACCACACCTCACCACAGGTGCTGCCAAAGAGAACAAAACAGATTGTAACATTGAATTCATGCATTTATCAAAACAAAAAAAAAGTGTGTCCTTCTAACGGGGGTGTCACACTACGGTCTATGTTTAAGCTTTAGTATTTAACGGACTGTTGTTTGTCTTCATTGAGTTGTAACAATACAGTCAAGGTTGATGCTATCAGTTCTGTTTTAAGTCAATCAATAGTGGCCCTGATCAAAAAGGTGTCGAGTGACGAGTGTCTGTTGGTGAAAATAACCACACAAAAGGAAAAGAAAGAGAGAGAAAGAAAAGATGGAGGGAGACAAGAGATAGAAGAAACCAATCAGAGAGGGAAAATGTGTATGTCTGTGTGTGTGTTGTATGACACAGGTTCAATTAAACATTACATACATTTTCCTGCTTTGAGGACACTGAAACCTGCAGCGAACCCCCGAAACACGAAGCTCCACCTCTCTGCTCTGCATCTCACACACATGCAGACCCGGCCGCTATCGCTAATCTTCTTAGCAATCACAGGGTTTGACTGTTGGAACAGAACAAAGTCCACATCGTCAACAACAACAGAGGTGGTGTTTCTACCAATGAGAGAGAGAGAGACACGGGAGAGAAGCATAACTTTTTACTTCACATTATTCTTCAGCAGTGAAACCTGATGTGACAAGCCGACACTAACGTCATTTTAAAACTTAAAGATATAAGTAAGGTGACTGCCATCGTAAAGCATCCCCTTTGACCTCTACTCCTGGCTACTGAAGACGGCTTCACAGCAGTGGCTGCCAGGACAACTATGTATTAGCTCGCTGATAATACTCAACTCTTCCACCTGCATCCATTCAAAACCGGTCTCTTTGAAGAACCTGAAAACTGTAAGTAGATGTTTTGAAATACACCATCTAGCAACTGCTGTGCCTTTAAATGAATCTAAACTGTGTAGGTAAGTGTAGGTACTTTGTTTTGGCTCACGCTGACCCTGCACCAGTGTGAATCTCTTTGTGTTTTCCTATTTCTGTTCCATTCCAACATGAACAAAAACAACCACGGCTACAGTGCTCTCAGAATGTGTTTTCAATTGGAGTCGCACGAAAATCAAGTCCTTCAAATGCCTCTTACCGCATTTCAAATTGCACATTAACAATATGTGTCATCCACTGAAAAACAATAACGTGATGATTTTTGTAAAGTGGACTGCCACTGTTACTGTTTTCCTTTAAATATCGTTGTTACAACGCTCAAATTACTCCAGTTTATTTAACATACACACAAGTTTTTGTTTGTTTTACTTAGTAACCTGTTGCTAAAGTGTATTCTTTGAAATACTTTGTATTTGTAAGACTAGTAGTAACTTTAAAGGATTTACTCCCACCCTGCTGATCTTATAGGGAGGACCCACTTCAGTTAATATTATACAGTCATTTGTATGCTAATAAAAGAAGTATTACATGTCTATAAAACGTCTGCCTAGATGTCATTTGACCTTCACATCTCTAAATGAATGCCTACTGAAGTCGTATAGGAATCATGTCATCACATTAGTGTTGACTCCCTCTCTTCTCCATTTGCCATGCAGGAGCAGCATGACGGTGCTGAGTGGCCCCTGGGCTGATCTGGCTCTGCTTCTTCAACAGACCAGGGAAACGGACGGCCTTCTTCCTCTCTGGCTGTTTGGCCTGCTGTTGTTTCTGTCCGTGTGTCTGCTGCTGCTGCAACTGATTATCTACCTCAGCTGGAAACTCAGACAGGGTAAGCAAACTTTAAATGTCAAAGCCATGATCCAAACCTCTTCCTGTGTTCTATGCATGTTGCGGCGTAGCTTAACGCACACTGTAGGCAGACGTCTAACAAACACTCATCACCACATCGCAAGGTTTTCAGCATCAAAATGTCCTCTAAAGGGGAGATTAATATCGCACGCAACCAATCGCTTTGGCTAACATGTCAGGAAAATATTCTCATTTCAAACCAACATCCACAGCAAAATAAAACATGGGGAGCTCCATCGTATCTGCAGACAAACGCAGACAACCAACCCTGTGTTGTGGAAGTCATTGTCCTTTGAAAAGTACCTCACAACACAACAATACAGTGACGTTCACAGGAAGAAAAAATAGCTCTAAATCAAGAAAAACTACCAAAAACTTTTCAGGATGAAATTTGAAGATAAGACGATTATTGGCTTGGTTTGTGTGCATGTGTGTAGATGTGGATGTGTGTAGATGTGGATGTGTGTAGATGTGGATGTGTGTAGATGTGCATGTGTGTAGATGTGCATGTGTGTAGATGTGCATGTGTGTAGATGTGGATGTGTGTAGATGTGGATGTGTGTAGATGTGGATGTGTGAGAGACACAGTGTGTGTTAAAGAGAGATATGGCAGCTCCTAAAAGCATGAACACATTGGAGTTTATATTTAATCTGTCCGTTTGTGTGTGAGCTCTGATAACACGTTGTTTTGATAGCTGAACCTAACCTCTGTGCTTTGCTTTGACATAAAAAATACAAACTCATTCAGCAAAGAGTTCACGTGCATCCCCTGCTCCAAATATTACTGAACATATGGAAGTGAAGATTACTCAATTTAAGTACAAATTAAATGGTCTAAAGGAACTACAATATGGCAATTATTATTATAATTACAATCCGAATATTACTATTTTGTGGCATGTTTTGTTTTTTTACTTCTGTATGGATGGAAGTGTGTCATCCGTTGTTTATTCTGAGGCCAATTATCACCAATTAGCATGATCTCACACTTGCAGTTTACAGTTCATGACATGAAATGTGTCTAAAGTTGCATTTCTCAGGTGGGTAAGTGAACTCACGCGGTATTGCGGTGGTCCTCCTCCTCCTCGCTGGATTTTCCCGGTTTGATTTCGAGCAGAGACGTTCAAACCTTCAGCCAGAAGAAAGTCTCCAGCTTTGTAAAATATGTATAACAATTCTTTCAAGTTTCTAATAAAACAACACAGCACTTCCTGTTGCTGGGGAATGGGCCTGTTGTCACATAACAATGAATTGTTATATTCAATCATGTTTACCTCACATATAAAGAGCTAGCTTAGCCGTTAGCGTTAAGCTAGCTTGACTATGTTAGCATGTTTGCTATTAATTGCAATTATCTGTTAAATTAAGTTAGCTAGCTCGAGTTTCTGTGTCAGCATTCATATTAGAGCCATTCATATTCAGTTTAATATGATTTCGTGGAGGCTACATGTAAAAAAACAAGATATTAATCACCTGCTGTCAGTGTAAAACGACGGAGGAGGCCGAGAGTTGAGTAATGCCCACTGCGCATGCGCAGACCTGAACCTCACGGTTACCATGGTTTGTACGCTATAACGATGCACGCCTAATAAAATAAAATAAAAAATAACGATGAACACCTAAAAAAATGATACATAAAATAAAAATTAAAAATAAGATGAACACCTAAATCATGAGCTTATTTGTCATTTTCAAGTTGGTTTTAATTGGTTGAAGTGCAATATATATATAAGTAAATATATAAATAAATATAAATATATTAGTAAAAGAGCTGAAAGATACGCTACTTACTAAAATATAACCAGATGCTTCGATGTTGCCTGGGTTTGGCTAGCAAAAAACCCAACTATGACAAGTTTATTTATCAGAATTTTATTCACGTTGTTTGTATTTTGTGAGCTAATTTAATTCGTTGATCTGGATTATATTTTCCCTTTTATCCATCACAGTTGACGTCGATCTATCGGCGTTTCCGCAAGACAGAAGCGCCATCTACAGGCGGACATGCAGAAGTACACATCAGAGGAGAAGGAGCGTTGGGGCGCGCTCTCACACCTGACAGGACCCAAACGCGTCATCAACAGGCCAGAAGCGTGACATCTGCAGAGATGGACTATTGTTTCAAGCAGTCCTGCCAGAACGATGTGACCTCCAGCATGGAGGAACATTTATCTCTGGCATAAAGTTATAAATATACAGGTCTGAAGAGAAAATCATTACCTGTCAAAGAAAAGCTGTGAAAAATTACTCCTTTCTCTTTAAAAACCCTCAGGAAAAACGCTGACATAATGATGGCACCTTAGAGCAGTATTTATTTTTTTAAGGAAAAAGTTTTAGCTTGCCAAAAGTTTGACACCCTGAAATAATTTGATTTAAACTACCTGAGCCAAAAAAATATGGGACTCTGCTTAGTTTTATGAACATTAACACACAGGATCATCAATAAATTAAGCAATGAAAGTGGAGTGAATGAAGAAATGATCTGACCAACAGAATTCAGAGTATAACAATCCTTTATTTAAACAGTGTTACACAGGGGAGGAGTGACTGTGGATGGGGACACACAAGACATTGAAGCTGCTAGATAGAAAAACCATACCGGTGATCATTCATCAGCTAAAGGGGGAGCGATGAGGCAGCTGCGGGTGGTTTTCCAAAAATGTGTTTTCTTTACAAAGTTGTCGCTGGGAGTTTGTAGTGAAAATACAAAACTGTGCTGGTATTAAATGTCTCATCTGTGGTACAAAGCCTGAGCTGTTACTGTAAAGTCATAATAGTCAAATTATCATTTGCAATATTATTCCATTTACTTCCATCTGTCTCAGAAAGACATGTTATTCTTCAGATCTAATGTAATAACAATATAGTGTTGGTTTGACGTAGCATTGCCCTCCATAATGTTGCCATGTTTAGATCCCTGACAGTTGTAAAATCAGCTGGCGTAGAATCATCATCACCTGCTTGGAGTGACATGGAGTTGCCACGGTAACCACTGGAAACCTAGATAGAAAAGTCCATCAGTGCTGTTTTTTTTATTTTAATGAAAATGACTGATAGCAAGACACTTGTTTGTGATTTTTCATGAACCCCAAATAAAACTCATCGCTAGGTTTTGGAAAACCAGACCTCGCAGCCCCCCAAAGCTCCTGTGATTGGTTAAAACAGAGCCCAGACCCCCCGAAAAGAGGTGGCTCAAAGTACCAAAAAATAAAATGAAAAGAGAAATGGTGGCAGAAAATTTGATTTGTAGTGTTGTTCCTTTAATGTCAAATACAAAATATCTAAGATGTCGCACAATAAACCCCACCTTTCAACAACTACACCAGTTTCACAGAGAAAAGACGAACGAGTTATGAGAAAATCTACAAATAGTCGTGAAATAACCAATGCTTTTTTAACCTCCTTTTTTTTTTGGAACAGCGAAAGCTTCCAAAGCTGCCTTGTGTTGCACATGTTTTTGTTTGTTTGTTTTCCTGCTGCTTTTGTCGCTTTGCAAGAGGGTTAGAGGTTAAAGCTTCCCCCTCATCTGGAATGTCATTTAACTGCATAGTGAGATCAGACCAGTGTTTCTAAACCGTCAACACACTCCACTGTCTGGATGTGCCTCCGTCCAGAATGTAAGCCTGAAACTGGGGAGGTCAATATCATTTCAAATGTGCAGAATGTGTTAACATTTCTTCATTAAAAAAAAAAGAGAAAAGAAGTGAGAAATTACTCCAATTCAAAATGCCTCTATTTCCAGTCTGACTTGAGGGTTAAGACAAATCTAGGCAGGTACAGGTGGAGTGATTTTATATTCATCTGTGGCACTTCCTCGCTTGCAATCGGTTTAGATATCAGGAGAATGTTTCGGTTTCATCGCAGCTCAAACTGAAAAGTCTGTATCGCCACCGATACTTACACAAAGTCACATTGCTTTTGTGGAACGTTTGGGTGAAAGGACACCGAAAAATGAATAAAACATCACGAGATTTCCATTTAGGGGTTTCAAGAGCACTTCAAACCCTCGGATGCACTTCCCTTTAAGCTGCGTCGTGTTGTAACTGCTCCTGTGTCTGTTTTCTGTGTACCGCGCAGGAGTTAATCTCATCCAGACGTGTTGTAATGAGCCGAGATAATCTGTTATCTACACACTCTCAAACCAATCAACACAGTAGCCATCTATCTAGACTCGCCCAAGATAAAAAATAAAAAAATGTGTGAAGACGTGCTGAAATCATCCCCAGATGTAATAATATCTAGCGGGGTGTGTTGCCGTTATCTAGTCTAGTATGTAAAGAAGCTGGGAGTGAAATTAAATGCAGAATTAGGACGACAAACAGACTCTGATGCAGAGATAGCAAACTGGTAGAAATCCCATTATTCTGAATTAGGGACAGAACTGATGTTCAAATTGTTGCGACTGTATGTCATCGTTTTGGTACCTGTGCTTGGATTTGAGATTGTGTGTTAAGCACTGTCCTAAGATTATTTAAAACAGCTTTAACTCACTTCAAGATGCAAAATAACGTGAGTGAATTTTGCGTCTGGAGGAGTAAACGTGCATGTAATTCTTCTCCCATGTGGTTAGTTGGCACTACACAGCGCCGCCTCTATCTCCCAATCGTCCTTCAGTTTACTGGTCCTCTCCCAATCAGGAGTCAGTTCACTGCTCCCTCGCTTCCCCCGTGGCCCAATAGGAATGGCTAGTGTCGTACAGTGGGCGGGCCCAAGGAGAGCGCTTCTGATCACCTTCATTTTTAACTGTACAGACAGGTTGTGTACACCAGCTTTAAAGTCAGATCATTTTCAGTCCTTTTCGTAAAAAAAACAAATTCTAAAATACAGTAAAACTTACAAATATATATCACAAGGAATTCATTCCACCTGCGTTTTGGCCGCTCAAGCTTAATTAATGTTAAAACCCAGTGATTTTTAAGATTCCTTCCATTCCCGACTGCTTTTAAATGGTGAATCGAATTAGACTGAAAATGAACTCACTCAGCCGCTGGTCAACACACAAGGAATGTGGATGAACAATAACTATAATTACAGACAAAAAATAAGACGTTAAAAAAAACTGGTTGACTGGTTTTTACTGCAATATTTTAAGTTACAGCTCCCTGTGTTGTGTAATTGTTAGTCATAAAATGTGATAATGTGACACAGCTGGTGCTTCCGTTCACCTGACCGCGAATAGAAGCAGTTCTACTTCTTACAGAAACTAATTAAACTGACTGTTATATTATGTTTCTCTCCATTTACAAACTGAAGTGAAGGAGGAGGGAGCTGTAATTTAACAAAGCTGTTTTTTTTTTCAGGAATGCACCAATACCACTTACCCCACACCTGATACACCAAAAAAGTACAAAACTTCAGCATCGAATGAATTACTTTTTGACGAAAATAACGCAGTTAAACTGTTTGAGATCGCCTGCACCTGTTTATCGCTGAAGAAAGTTAAATTTGCCTCGACTGCTGAGTGACTGAATGTGTTATTAACGGTCACTGTTACTGGTGAAACCATAAAAATCATCATTTTTAAGCTCATGAGGATTGGTTATCAGTGCATTCCTGCAGTTTTTGAGTTTGCAATCCATGACAGACACATTATAACTCTTTTTGTAAAACAGTTAAAAGAAAGAGAGAGAGAAAAAAAACGATAAAAAAAAAACACGCTACACATGTTAAGCTAACAAAGTGGTTCTTTTTTGTTCCCTCAGAAAGAGTGAGGATGTTATGTTTTTTTTCTTTTTCTGGGTTTTTGCAGTGAGGGATTGAGATGCACCACAGACATGTAAGAAAGACCGACGGGGAAGAGATTGGCAACTTCTCTCCCGTTTGTCTACCCCCCTCGCCTTCTGTTTTCCTCCTCCTCCTCCTCCTCTTCAGTCAGTCAAGGTTGGTTGTCGTAGGATGATGGAGGTCACGGTGGGCCCTTCAGCTCTGGGAACATAGGAGGTGAAGGCGAGGATTAGCATTTAACAGTAGTTTTCCAAATTCAAAACATTCTCAACATTTCCTCCTGTACTCCACACACGGACCCCATCAGTCACTTCCTAAATGTAATATTACTTTCTCTTCCCTCAACCTGACGGCTGATGGTTTTAACAGCATGTGTGGGAGTTTTTGTTTCTACCTCGATGATTTCAGTTTTTTTCACCAAACCACTATACCTGCGAATAAAAACCTCAAACATTACTTTCACCGTGAATAATAATAATAATAATGAGTTACTATTATTATTATTACCTGAGTTGAGTCAATCCTCCTCCTCAGCCAGTTCAGTTTCTTTATGAACCACCACTCTGGTAACAGACATGTCAGGATGTTGCTCTTTGGCCTCCTTAATGGCCTGGGCCAGTGCCTGCAGTACCGGGGGGCAACCACACAGTAGCAGCACCGAGCACGGCAGGCAGTGGAGGAAGGTGGAGGGAGGAGAGGGAGGAGGGGAAAATGGTGGAGTTATATGAAAAATTAAACAAGAAGCATAAAGAAAAATGACAAGAAGGCTGGATTCACCATCGATGTGACCCGTGCCATTTTACAGTTTACTGCATGTTTAACGGGGAGGATGTAAACTGGATGAAGTAAAATGGCTTCAGACACATCAAGTGGAAACATAAATATTAAGAATAAATCCCATTTCCAACTCAAAAAGACACGTAAATCCAGCAAATCAAATAAGACAGGTAACTTAAACAAACCAGTGGACGAGGAATCATGCATGACGATACAGACCTTGAAAACATTTCTTTCTTTGTCATATATTTTAGATATTTTGATAACGCACATATTTTACTCTCGAGTGAAAGCCACCCATAACAAATAAACAGCTGAGAGTCACCCATAACTTAAAAATATCTGAAATGTCTTCATATTTATTTTATGGTTGCAAAACAGGCCTCATAATCTCTTTAAAAAAGCTGAAATCTGCACGTAATTAACTTTGTTTTTGATGGAAAAGACAGCAAAAGACCAACAAATTCAGACACGAGGTGTCAAAAACAAAAAAGGTTAAGAGACCAATTTGTAGATGCATGGATGAATAAGTGAAGAAACAGAGTCAATGAGTGGAATCTGAGTGGGATGTAAGTACAAACAAACTGCTGCTAATGTTGTTTCAATGTTTCATTCTAGAATTGAGGTTCAAATATAAGCAACAACACCCACTGTGACTGTCTGGAATGACACACATTTCATTTCAAAATACATTCCTGCTACAGTCCTCCAGCGAGCTTCTTCCTTCAAAAGACCACTAGGATATCTTCACTATCAAACTCGTCAGTTGACATGGAGCGAGCAAACAACAAGGTGAGATTGTCTCTGTTGACCAAGACTTAAATTTAGCACCGCACGTATCTTAAAAGAACAGCACTTTTTAAAATCGGAATTGTATGACGGTGTAAAAAGAGCTGATAGAGGTCGCAATTTAACGAGATTATAAAGTCTTATATTTATGAGAAGAAAAACCCACTTGCCATGCATGATGTCTGTCTATTGCTCTGTTAAAATGATTGTGCTTTGTCAAATCAGCAACGTTAATGTTAATGATTTGTACAGTAAATTACGATGCTATAACGGACACAAGCATCATGTATGCTAGTGTTACTCCCTGAGGATCTACGCATTTATTTTTCTAATTATTATTTTCTAATTAGGTCCTTAGTTTGATGGTTGTTGATGGTTATTGTTGATTTTATTTATTTACATCTTATGTGTGTTTATTGATTCGGGCTCTCGGGCTAATATGCTAGTGGTACTTTTCACTTGTTGTCACGGCAACTGCAAAGCAACTTTTAATTGAACACAGTGTATAGAATAGCATGATGAGGCTATATGTACTAAGACTACATCAATAGAAATACGTCTCATCATGCTATACTACACAATGTGCAGTGAATTTGTCCGACTTTATGTGTTTTAATGAGACCTAGCTCTTTATTGTTACAAAAGAGATGTAAAAGGCTTTTAACATTTACGCTGTAAGCGTGCGATTGTGATTTTAACAGAATATTTATTTGCATTTAAGAGGCCAGGCAGAGCAGCAATGAACGCCGAAGTGCTCGAACTTCAACAAGCCCTTCAATCAGCTCAGAAAACCAACCAGAAGCAGAACTCAATAATCAGCAAGCTGAGGAACCGGGTCAACGGATTAAAGCAGACGGAGATCGATTTGGTCTTGCAAAAGGGTCAACTTGTGAAAAAAATCGGCATCATGCAGACGACACGCGAAAGGAAACACGGCCATTGTACAAAGGAGACCGATGAAACTTCCGAGGAGGAAGAGAATGAAACAGACTTTGAGAACACCATGGATGAGGGGGAGGAACAAATGGACACGGAGCTTCAAGAAAAGCATGAGGAGCGCCAGGAGCCAGGAGGTGGTGATCACGACAGATCGGTTCACCTGGAGGAAGATGTGGGCTCAAGCAATAAGATGCATATGGAGTAAGAGAATGGAATAGCAGAGTAAAAAAGGTACGCAGTTTCATTTACACTGAAGATTTATGCCTTGGGGGGGAAAAAACTCACTGGATACTAATAACTCATCCTTTGATAGCAAAATGAAAATATAATCTGTTGTTACTTTTTTTTCAGGATCCTGTTTTAAAGAAAGAAGAAAAGGCTGCCCCTCTTCATCTCATTTTACTAAGCTCGGTGACTAGCACTGCAGCCTCATAAGAAATAAAAATCTACATGCACTGTTTAGATGTTCAGTGTTTCACTGAGCCACACACACACACACACACATACGCACGCACACACACACAACATGGCAGCATGTCAATGGTGGAGCTTCCCTCAGGGTTTCATGGAGACGTGGGCATGTGTGCTTTAGGATGTAACCGCCGTGAAATAATCAGACGATGATGTTTCATTTAACTGATTAACTGCTTTATTCTTGGCATTCTTCAGTCACACTATAGATCAGTAGAGTAACCCATCCTCAGACAAAAGGCCTCTGTGAGTGATATTATATACTATTATTAGATCGTTAATAGTGATGCATCAATAAAGTGAAGCTTGTTACAGGAAGGTAGTTTAGTCCAGTGGGTCATCGATGGGGTTGCGAGATGATTTATTTATTTATTTATTCTCTAATTTGGGCTGTTTTTTGAAATAGCGGATATTTTTTTGTCTTTGGGCCTCAAATCTCAGAGAAGATTAGTGGTGGGCATCTCTAATAAGTGATTCATGAATCAAATTGTGCATTAAAACGGCGAGCAACATGATAGACATGTCACCAGATGTCTATTTGTTCCCTTTAGCAACCAGAAAGATCTTGTAGTCGTCTTTGTAGTCGATTTTGTAGTCGCAAATTTTAGACTTCTGCAAAATGATGGAGAGCGTCTCGCACCAGCCACATTTGGTCAGAACAAAGCAGCCCATCTGCCAGGTAGTAAACCAGGCGCAGGGATCCGCTGCGCCGCTGCAAAACTGACCTGGTCATGGTCGATGTCACAGTCCCCGGTAATGACGATGCGTTTCTCGATCCTCGTCTCCGATAGGCCGCCCTTTAACGTCTGCAACAAAATAACAACAATGCGTTGATGCCTAGCTGAATGGCTAGCATCGTCATGACAACACGGCAAAGCAGATGAGGCAGAAATATCACAAAGAGTCTAAATGTACACACGACAGCACCATTTACTTGTATTTTATACCGTAATGTGTGTGGTAGTTACATGATATTGATAGAGGTGATGGAAAGGACAACAGGTGTGTGTGTGTGTGTGTGTGTGTGTGTGTGTGTGTGTGTGTGTGTGTGTGTGTGTACCTTGGTAATGTGTGTGGTCGTGGTGGTACACAGAGATTCAGAGGTGATTGTCTGAGCAGTCATCAACACTCCAGGCTCGCCATCACTGTTACCATCCAACTGGTATCGGGGGAGACAAAGAGGGGTCATTTTCTGTTCATCACCGTTAGAAAACCCCACGTTAGATGTTTGCCGTTCAGAAATCAACTTTTCGTCACAAACTACAAAATCATTTCTCTGAGGAAGAAGGAATGAAATAATTGGTCGGCATGCACCGTTTCTAGGAAGGAAGCTTATTTGGGACATGCTTTCAAATACAAAAATAATGACAAAGAATCTAAACGTTTCACACAAATGCAATCAATGCTGCAAAACGAGAGGAGAAAATGAACAAGAGCTCCCTGTGTTTCTCAAGTGTGCACCTGTGCGGCTTCGTATGTGATGGTCTTGGTTTCCGTATGTACGATGGGCACTTCTTTTGTAGCTATCTCAGTTTTCTGGGCTGCAAAGGTGTCTGATATAGTCACCATTTCTGTCTTTACCACGGGTGGCTGGGGAGGGACGAGAGAGAGAAGTGAGGGGGGGGAGGATTAATACAAAGAGGGTTAATACATTACACCTGAGACAGTTAAGGAAACATAAAGGAACATGTTGGTATCTATGCACTAGCTTTGGAAATCTAAGTCAATATACATAGATTTGTTTTAACCATCAGAGAAAAACATTGTTATAATTATCATCAAAAGTGGTAAAACAAACACAATATGTGTGAGTAAATGCAACACATTTCATGCAAAAAAAAGAAATAAATCAGGAGCTTCCACACTCAGGCGAGTCAACATCACAAGATGCAGGACAACAACTACGTTCAGCAATGCACAAGCGACAGCTACACCAGCAGCACGGCTACAAAAAAAAACCCCAAACATCTTTGGTGTCAACGAGCAACTCAAAGTACGCCACGGCACAAACATGCATGAAAACACGGGCCCGGTAAAACAAACGGAGACGGCGACTTGATACGTGAACGGGCATGCAGAGAGGACATTTCCGCAAAGTGGCTGGCAATGATGGGTTTCCGCAATTCCGTTACCACGGCGACCGTGATGAGCCAATTAAACGGTAATTGAGAGGAGAAGCATCACTGCCAAACACGTGGAGGACACACGCACAAATACACACACACACCGACGGTGAAACACAGCATGCAAGTCGTCATGCGTTCCCCGCTTTGGCCCCATTGACTTCACAACACTGACATACGATGCAGAGCAGGAGGCAGCGACGGCAACTAGGCGTGGCGATGATGGTATATGAAGGTATGTGAAGTATGATGATGGGAGATGACACAGACATTAAGATGTGGTGGAAATCTAATTGTGTCGGGGATGGTAACGTGACACCCAACACACTGGTGCTGATGAATTGCATCATTACATGACTATGAGTCTGTTTTAACTGTACTTCCTCCGTTGAAGGCTTAAAGGAGTTTTCACAGGGCGGTTGTGAGCGTGAAGATGTACATGGGGCTTAAATATTCACACAAGCAGGAAGGAAACCGGCACTGTGGTAAAGCAGGAAGGAGAAACGAATAGTGGGTGTTTCTACAGTTGGTAGGAGGGATGAAAGCCCGAGGGAAGCTCCGCAGTCGGCCCAGTGAAGACTTTACCTCAGAGCAACAAATAACCTGTGGCCGGTGTTCTGCTTCAACCAGAGAGGCTTCCCCGTTCATTCTAGGCTCCTCCTCTTCCTCGGCGGGGGCGAGCGTCCCGGTCAGGTTCTCCTCGGGCAGCGCGTGACCGTTGGGAGGAGCTTCGTCAGGTGTCGTCATCGGCTCGTCTGCGCTTTCCTCCGCCTCCCGCTCAGCTTGTTCCTCCACCTCTGCGATCTTCACCTCTGCCTCCTCGTTCCTGGGCTCCTCTTCCTCTCGACTCTCTGCCTCTACGAGCTGGCTGACTTCACCCGGAAGGGAAGGAGCATCCGGAGCCGACGCTTCCTGCTCCGCCACCTTATCCTCCTCCTGCTCCTCCTCCTCCTCGGGTATTTGTGTGTGGCAGATGGAGACATTCGGTTGGTACTCTGCTTCTTCTTCACTCTCGCTCTCAGATGAAACGCTCTCTTGCTTTGCCGCGTTCGGCTCCACTACTTCCTCTACGACTGTCACTTCCTGCTGTCGTGTTTCCTGCTCTGCAGGAGCGCCTGCGGGGGAGCCGGTCATAACCGTGACATGTCCGGGTTTGGGTGCTATGGAAACCTCTTGGACGACAACGGTTTCTTCAATTTCAACTTCGGTTGTCTACACACACACGCAGATACATACACACGCACACATGTACACATAGTACGCAATGAGGTGCACACACATACACAACAAACGCATGGGGACAAAAAAAAAGAAGCATAACATGATCATTGAACAAAAAAAACATTTTAACCTCACATGAAAATATATATAAGAAACACAGCAAAAATAAATCTGAAACAACATGATCAAGAGTGTAAGAGTGAGTGGAACAACGAGGGAGACGAATGAAGACTCAAAGAATGGACGGCTGTAGGAGGATGACATTTCAAGCTGCCAGTGTGAGACGGAGGTGTGAAGGAAAAAGCGTCATGAATGGAAGTCTGGATGCATTAATAGAAGGAAAAGTTAGGACCACCTTGGCAGGTTCTTTGGTATCAGAGATCGCGTTATCGGCAGCAGCTGCTGCTTCCGTTTGGGGCACACACTCCTGCGTGACAGAGAAGTTACCATGACAATCAAACACACAGCAGCAGTGAAATCATCATTGTTAGCACTTAACGTCACCATAGCGATATGGTGATGCTTGTTATGACGGCACAAAAGGGGGGAGGGGGGGGGGGTGAATGTGTTACTTGAAATTCTTCATCCTTCCATCTCCCTGCTAGACCGTCTTTCATGCGCAATCAACTTGATTTGCATAAAGCATCAAGTGATTTGTAGCAGGAAGTGAAAGAGACGGATGAAAGACGAACAGAGAAGAAGATCCATGGAAGATTGATTAAAGAGGATATTGAAGGCAGCAGTTTCTTTACGTTGATTATACATTATTCATTTAGTTTAGACATCAGAATGTGCGCCACGTTAAAAGACATTTTTTAGATTATTACGTCTTAAATGTGATGCAAACTGCTGCTTCAATACCTGCTTTTTTTTAGTTATTTGTCCTTAAAGAGCTCGTAAAGAACAGAAAGATTTGCATTTACATTGAATCGACAACCATCACAAACCAAACATGGGACGGCATTCACAGCTGCTGGTTGTGTTAGATTAGGATTAGCATGCCCATTCATCATTCAGGATGAATGATCCCTGATACTGAATTACAACATTCATCCAGCATCCACAGCAGGCATTATGGACTGCTTGCGGCTCTTTAGTGCCGTTTGTGAACTCATCTAAGCATCTTTAATTAGCCGGGGCGTTACATGATGACGGAGTTTACTTTCAATGACTGAACTGAGAGTAAACCGACTCCTAAATGTTTAGCAGCAGCACCTCAGCAGCGGTTGGGGAAATAAGAAGCCCATGCGGAGCAGCGGCCGATGTGGTTACATCAGCATCTAGTGTTGGTTCGGCATTACTGCAGGCGGATGGAGCTGAACAGAAGCCAGCGCCAGAGTGTCTACTGAAAAGCACAGAAGCTATCTCCTCTTCAAGGCTCTACAGCAACACACAAACAGAGAGCGCAGGGAGGAAGAGAAGGAACGGCAACAGGTGAGAAAAGGCCGACAGAAGAGAAATCCTGAGATCGCATGCAGAGGAAGTTCAGTCAAATAAAGCAGTTCAACACCTCTACCACTTGCAATGACTATATAAACCAGAAGAGAACGAAAGGTTTGATTAGGAGATCAGAAACCAGCAGAAGGTCACGCCATAGACGGAACAGAAAAAAAAACACTTGTGCTGAAAGTATGGGATGTAAAATGTGATGCGAGTCCAGCTGAAAAGAGATAAGGAATGGTTCCTACAGACGAAGAAAAACCCCAAACAGCCCACCAAGTGATGAGTGAGCGTCACTCAGCAGGTGAAGAACACATGAGATGACAGGTGTACTTCATTGTTGTTTCCTCGCAACAAAGTGAGGACATTTCACCCGGACAATGCAGAGTGGAATGCCTCGTGCTTCTAGAATCATCCAAGACAGACGTACCACTTGCTGTTGCTGTTGAATACGTATCGTTGTAGCGGGAGAGGAGGTGAGACGTTTCTCCCACTGGTTGGGCTGAGGAGGAGAGGGAGGTGGCGCCTCCATAAAGGAGCGTTTTAGCTGGCTAATGCTAGCTTGGTGTTTCAGAACGTCGTCTTGGGTCTTATCATGGTCCTAGTGAGGGAGTGGAGGGGGAGGGAAGAAGGGCAGGGGGGGGGGAGAGTAAATGAGATAAGTATGGATAAATGAGGGATGATGGGTGGTCAGGAAAAAAAGAGGCGGGAGGGGAGAGATTGGGGAGGATGGGAACATGGGATAGATAGAAGGGAGAAGGAGAGGGAAGAAAAAGAAATGGAAAGGAGGAAGGAAAATGAAAAGAGAGACGATAAGTAAAGGATGGAGTAAAGAGAAGGCAGGATGAAGATGAGATAAATGTAATGGGAGAAGGAATAGGGAAAAGAAGAGGGGAAGGGAAGAATGAGGGAAGGAAGGATGATAAGAGGAGAGAGGGGTGCGGGGAAGGGAAAACTGGATTCAGAACAGGAACATTAGTCTGTCAATCAGGAGGAAGACAAGATGGATGCCATGCCTCACTGGAGCCTCGTTTTAAGTGGTTTGAATTGGACTTTTATCACTTTGGATTGTCTTCACCGTGTGTGACTTTGAGTATTTATAAGGAGGCTGTAGTGAAACAGGGCCTCTCCATCTTGTTGTGGAGTTTTCTCCTTTAAAAATCAGGCCCAGAACAGCAGTGCAGACTGCAGAACATGGAGCTGAGAGTGGTGATCGGACTAACCGGATCCCTTTCTCCCTACACTACCTCCGTTTAATCAGTGTCCTTTTTCTTTCCCGTCATCTTTACATCTCAACTTCTTCTTCCCTTATACTCACAGATATTACAGGATACAATCAGATACAGCGATTAGAAAATCAGATTTTATTTATAGAGGAGATGGATCAACATTTCCTCGAAAATTGGCGTAGAAGAAGATAACTAAACTAAAAAATGTTGTTGTTGTGCAACTTCTCAGCTTTGAATACTTTATACAATATACACTACAGATACCAGCTGACATCGCACCACTATCAGTCCCACGTTCCATAAAAAGAAGTGCTGTTGTAGTTGTTTTTAGTATGTTATCAAACCACGGATCACTCAACATTGGCAGCCAATCACCAGAAAACAGGAGGGAAAGCTCCTTGTGTGGATTAGGGAGGCAAGATTAGTAGAGTTAGAGGCAGCTGCCTGGCAATAATCAAACTCTTTTATCAATCAAGGATTGTATCCAGATATTAAAAAAAAAAGAAAAGCTCACAAAACAGCATTCAACATGCCCGGAGCATGCATGAGTCACGTTCACACACACCGCTGACCCTCATCACAAAGCAGCCATTGTGAACACTCAGCCTGGGAAAAGTCCTGGAAGAGCAAGTCTTCAGTGTGCTGTTGTGTAGCCAGATACGCATCGGATAAATATTTAGCATTTCATAGATTCAGCACTGAAAACATCTTAGTTCCCTTGTGGCACGCTCAGGGAGCACCGGTCATATGGTAACCTCCAGCTAACATCCCTGATCTGATCATTCAAGCAGGTTTGTTGCCGATCTAATACTAGTTAAGTGTAGCAGACCTTTTAATCGGGCTATGAAACCGAAACACTGAGCTAAAAGATCCTAAAACGCATCGTAGAGCTGAATTTAATGGGGTTTGTCACTAAGAGCTGATACTAATAATGATAAATGTAACTGCTTTAAATAGAATTGCTGACATGATTCTCAGTCATGTTTCTAAGCCTGTGTGTTCAAACTGGCTGCTAGGTGAAAAAGGACAATTAGCACTGAAACCATTTAGTATGCAAACATTTTCAGAGTATAAATAGGTCGAGTTGAGCGTAAACTTGATGTATCGACGTCCACATACAGGCATGCAACAGAGCCTGAGAGTGCGAGAGGGCGGCAGTACTACAATGTAGTACAGTTCAGAGGAAGTTGTAGTTCTGATGGCGTCAGAGTACACAGAAACATGTAATTCTTATATTCAGCCATCAGACGACGCCAATACCAACCTCCAACATTAAATTACTGTGCCTCACATAAATATTGTCCCCATGCACTCTCATTGGACTCTGGAAGGCAGACATACAGTAAAAAAAAAATTCAATGGAGAAAATTAATTTTAAATGGTAATGTACGTTGTTTTAAACCTATAAGATAAACCAAAAATATTAAATAAATTATAATCTAATAAATAAATTGAGTACAAATACAATATATTTTTAAAGTTTTAAAAATCAACAACTCAAAAGCAAACGTGTGGTGAAGGCTGGAAAATGGGTACAAGCACAAATAAACAACATGTTGGTATTATTCATTGAATGGAACACCCACTTGCACCCATGATGACACACAAAATCCAAAGCAACACCAACAGACATGTACACAAACCAACAAAACCCCAATGTGCTTTCAGCAAAACCCCAAAATAATGATGAACCACGGATATGAAGCCGAAACCAAACTGAAACCGTGAAACCATAAACCACAGCAGAGCAACCGGAAGTGAGTATTTGGGGGTGAAAGTGCCCTTTCAGTATCAGTTTTCACACTCGGAACCAATCTGAAAATGAAATGTTTTATTAGAGAAAGAGTTTTTTTGTTCGTGTAAATATTTCCAGATTGTGTAGCTAAAGAATTTTTAAAGAACTGACTGTTTCATAATGTTAGGGCAACTTCACCTTAAAAGAGATGTGAAACAAACCATCAAACCAAACCAACGCGTGCCAAGCAAACGATTGACAGACCAAAGAAAACACCCACACAGCCAATAATAGTGTGTAAACCTGAGAGAGGGCGAGCTCACTGCCTCCGAGTGACTGTTGATGTGGTAAAGTCGGGGAGAGAGGAAGGACAGGTTAGGTTTCCTGCATGGGAGCTCCACTGCACCACAAACACCCCTCAACACCTAAAAACCACCGTTACACTAGCTCTTGGCAAGGGAATTTGCAAAGCATGCTGGGTAAAGACGGACCCTACAGACCTGGGTGGGCGTGGCTTCTGCATCACCAGGGCTAAAGTCCACCTCCATAACCTTCAATGTCGTTGCCATGGCGATGGAAGTCATGACAAAAATGGGGTGGATAAGGGCACGAAGAAAAAACAAACAAAAAAACGTATGAAATGGATGATGGGAGAAGATGTTTCTTCATCCCCCCTAGCAACCTTGGTGTCAGGGAGCACGACGGGTCATGTGACCACAGGAGCCGTAACATGAAAGGAGTCACAGTTGTTTTTTATATGTCTAGCATATATAGATAGTCCTAACCAACTTTTTATGTGCGGCATTCCTTTCAGGAAATCAGCTGTTCAGAATGTCTCCAAAACCAAACCATCTACCAAGTAAAATGCTACCACTACTATAGTTACATGTACTTTTATTCAACGGACACAAATGCTACTTTGTATTCAAACAGAAGGATTGGGTGTTACAATGTTCACCACCAGAGGACAGCTTTTATTTTAGTACTTATGATTGTTATCCTTTCCAACCTGTGTTATAATCGCATGTCTGTTTGATCTGCATCCACAGCTTCATTTGACCAAAGAAAAGCCAAAAGGCCACCACAGGAATGCCGTTAATAGTTTGACGTGAAAACAGAGCAAACAACGGACAGAATCTGGGGAATCACGGTGAGTGTAACACTGTTTACTCCTAACATTCAGTAGCAATGACATACAAAGCAATAGGCTCACAGTGCTACGGGGTCAGGGAGGTCACTGTATCTATTCTGGATGTCTATCTGCATGAATATCTAATATACAACTAACCGTTCTCTGCACTACAAGGGCAAAACAGAGCAACTGAATATTTAGGCAAAGTGCTTTTAGTGGTTAAATGCTTATTTATCTTATTTAAATCAGGATCTCCCTTAATTTGATGATAATCATGACTAATTTTAAAGATTTCAAACACACCAAGTGGTTGAATCTTCATCCTGCAACTCTCCTTCCCTATCTATGTACAGTATGTATCATATAATATACTTATCTTTTCTCTATATAAACAATATGATATTTTTCTCTATTTTACTCTTACTTATTTGAATCTTTGTTCTTTATTATAAACAACACAGGGTGCAGGGATGGTCTGCAGGCAGACGATGTTGGGTAAAGGATGTGGATGTTGAGGTTGGGGATGAACGTTCAGACACACAGTTCACACATTCAAACGTAGAGGAGGTCAAACGTAGAAGGGGGTTGTTTGGGAGGTCAAACGTAGAAGGGGCTTGTTTAGGGTGTATTGCGTGTATTTATGCAGCGGGGTCGCACATCTCTTGCGTCCAGGTAGCGCCCGTGTGAGCGTGGTGCCTGATGCGTGGAGGTGTGTGCGTCGGTGTGAGAGGAGAGCTCGACTGATCGCTCGGTGCTTTCGCGATAAACATTGGCAAAAGTGCCTTTCGTTGACTGGAGACCACGTTCTCGAGGTAACACAGGGTCAGGCCGAGGGGTGTGGCTAAAATCAGGGCTAAGACCATGGACTGGCTTGCTGTCAGCATCACGACCAATAAGAAGACGACGAGCAGGCAGGGCAGGAAGAGAGGGGAAGGATTTAGGAGGTAGCGATGTATGGAAAGGGTTAAGTTTGAGCGAGAGAGGGAGGAGAGAGAGGATAAATAAGAGGGGAGAGAGGGGAGGGAGGAGGCAAGTGAAGGACAGGTAAGGGAAGAAATCGAGGGCAGGTGTAGCTGTGTTGGGTGCCAACGAACAGCAGGAACCAAACTAATAACTTTAGGAGGCAGATAGCTCTTAAGAAATGCCACAAAACGTGTACATTTGAATGACAAACAGCTCAGAATTTGGCGTAACCTGGGTGCGACGATACATTCGGGAGCTCTGACTGGCTCGACTGACTTGGACGTGAGCTTTGCAGAAAAAAGACTCAGTTTTTTTATCAATCCTGAAAATAGTTTTGTGGGCAGACACCTGTTTTCATGCTTCCCCCAAATGGAGAGAAAACACAGGATGAACGACACGTATTTAACCACACCCCTCAGAGAGAACCGGCTCCACCAATTAGGTAACCCAGCTGCTGCTGTGCTTTTGGCCTGGCTGCCCTCCTCAGCTCCATAAACCTCTGAACCGCATGTTTGGGAGCTCGTGATTGGGGAAGAGGCTGGAGGGTTTTGCGCGAGCTGTTGGAGATCAGACGCCTGCTGATCGGAGAACAGAGAGAAGGTGTTTGAGGGAAGGGCCCAGAGTGCGTGCGAGGCGCTCGAGTCATCGATAAGGTCGTCGTCTTCGGAAATGTCTGACAGGCCGTGGTCGAACTCGGAGATCGTGTCGAGGGAAGGGGGGAGGGAGGAGAGTGAGGATGACGAGGAGAAGGAGAGTGGAAACATGAAGATTGACTGATGGGAGGCGGATTGAAGGAGAGGAGAACACACAGGGAGAGAGGAAGGGAAAGGAGGAGAAGGAAACCAGAGACCCGTGTAACGGCAAGCAGCGAACAAGTAAAATAAGAAAAAAACAGAACAACCGATGCAATGTGCGTTAAAAATATCATTTCAGTTTTTTCATGAAATGATGACAAGAATGACGGCACGTAAGGGGGAGGTGACAAAAGCAAAAGGGGAGTGTGTGAATGAAAAAAGAGAGAGGGAAAGAGACATAACATTAGTCAGTGAGCAACACACCAAAAAATAGGTTAAAGTGAATATAGCCGGGTAGTGCAGAGTACAGTTGTGTGCAGAAACAGTGTCATAGGGGGCGCCGCCGCTGGACGAAGGCTACGGCGGAGGTCAGATCCACAGTGCCGGGGTGTGAGTGATGGGGGAGGGGAGGCAAAGTGGGGAGAGGGAGGCGGAGCAGGGCGCATGCATACCATACAGTAATACTCTAATATATGTATTAAGTAGAGTCCCAGGACACTCTTTAGTAGATTGAGTCATAGCAGAGTCGTGTACACCTGCCTGGCAGCCGATGACAGCTGTTCTAAAGTCATGTTCACATCCAAAGGATTATGTAGATAATCATATTTATTAGGTAGGCATTAAATGAAGACTTTCTCTGTCTCTTTCACTTATTCACAGCTTAAGGGGACAAAAGTGAGGATGCCTCCTGGTCCTAGAGGAGGCAACGTTAAGTATCTAATATTATCCTGTGAAAACAGAAATTACATCAGCATAGGACTCCTATCGTTGTATTGTAGGTGATTTAAAGTCTTGGTAGTAACCAGATAAAGGCATTATAAAAAGGTCTTTACACACCGTGGGAGATCAAACTGTTGTTTTATAAAAAATAAAGGCCTTAAGCCTCCCAAAACCCTGGTACATTGCGTGGTCCCATGGAGGTCTAGGGCAGTCACGTCTGTCTCCAATTCTTGTTACCGTGTCATTATTGCATCACAGATTTAAGCTACAACCCACTATGTTTGTCCTCACAACTTCAGATGTGGGACGAGCCCACAGCACGACTGCTGCATGGTTCCTCACATGTTTACAACTTATTACATTATTAATACACCAACTCACACATTGTTATCATGATCTAAAGGATAAAATGTTGTGTAAAAGTAAGATGAGCCAAAAATGTCAGAGCTAGAAACGTGGATTTTTCCGTCACCCACGTGCACAAACACACAAACAGTTCCTGTGGGACAACATGGCCTCTCAGCGGTAATATAATGACAACAAAGAAACAAAAAGGATTAGTGTTTAACATTAATATCTTTTTTCTTCTGTTACACACATATATCCACACGTGATGAAAACATCACACAATCACTCACCTTAGAGTCAGAGTGCAGCTCCGAGTCACGTCCATTCTCAGATGCTTCAGTTATGCTGATCATTGGTGCTAAGGAACGAGAAACGGGACCAAAATCAATTGAGAAAACACAACTTTGAACTTCTACACTTCAACACACAATAAAACACACAATAAAACAGTCAGATCCCTCTGCTGACTGAAATGGAATTCATTTGTCGTACAAAAAAACACTTTCTACACTGCTCTTTGGTAGCTCTCTGGTTTGAAGAAGTTGTAGTATAACTGCAATTAAGGTATAGTTTGGATCATTTGAGTTGGAGTTGTATGGGGTATTTATCCATAGTCTAGTATAGTGTATTACCTTCAGTCACGCCCCCAATTTCAGAGAAATACGCTGACTAAGGATAAGTACCTCGGAACTATCCCTTTAACAAGGCTGTTGGCTTAAAGTGGAATAATGTGTCCAGCAGGGGGCAATGTAAGACAGTGGAATAATCATATGAAAACACACAAACACATGAAACAGCAGTGCACAGCTGCATGAAGTGGGATCTGTAAGCCCAAACACAGAAAACCACAAAAACAAAACGACGCGCATGTGAAAATCACTTATTTGAAATATGAATTACCAGCGATATTTACAATAAAATGAAGATGAAATGAATGTGATCATTGCTCAGCCATCTCTCTCTCGCTGCCATGACATGTCAGTGACTGCTTGTACTCCAGCTACATGCTGCCTTTTTCCTTTTTGGTAGATACACATAACATTCTTTCCATCGCTTCTTCTCTCGTTCTCCGACTCTCACTGTGTGACAGGAAACATATGCTGCAGCTATTTCCTGTATCTGGTCAGACACAAGCATTTTACATACAGACACACAGACACACACACACACACATGCATGCAAACCCTCCACCCATTTCCCCACGTCCATCTGCTTGTCATTCCTTCCACTCCTCTTTATGTCCGTCTGTCCAGTCATCAAATACTGATTAGGGTCAAGCTGGAATACGTCTTTCTGTGTGTCTTTGTGAGGTGTGTGTGTGTGTGTGTGTGTGTGTGTGTGTGTGTGTGTTTGTGTTACCTCCATCCAGGCTGCGGCTAATTCGTTTGGACGAGGTGCGTTCGAAGTTGGGCGCGGGGCGGTCTATGAGGGAGCTGGCCATGCGGGTCTGGGCCTGGGTCCGCCCGCTGTAACGGAACTTCGAGCCCAGAGTCAAGAAGCGAGCCTTGGTGGGCTGTTCTGGTACGGTTAACCTGCAGACAACAGACAGGGAGATAGAGGGACGGAGGGCGAGAACGATGGGTAAGTGAGCCGAGGGGAGCGTGAAGTTTAAACCGTGACATGTCACAACTGTATGTGAATGTGCAAGAGAGGCAAACTGTTTCCAGGCAGCTCTTCCTTCAACAGGATATTAAAGCTTATTCCTCTCTTCTCTTACACACACACATACAAACACACTGGCGGGGAATACAAATGCAACAATCACGAGCACATGGTTTATCTTTCGTGTGTGTACTAGTGTGTATGAATTGCCCCGGGCATCATACTGATTAAACAACCGCAACCGCAGCCTTTTATTGAGCCTGATATAGCTTCCATTCCTCCATTGAATGTTACCAAACAAGCTGTTTTGATCACCCAAAACCTCCAGATTTGAAATCTCTGAAATCCAGCGTTTCATAGTGTGTATTTCTACCTGAAGAAGCTGTGATTCTCCACACAGGTTTTCCACAGCCTTTTGGCAGATCGATGATTCTGGAGTTTGAATCCCACTGTGCTCTCGAACTGCTCCGTCTATAAAAGAAGTAAAAAAATATGACATTTTGCACGTATAATATGTTACGAGTACTCTGTTATTCTACCAACAAAGATGAATTTAATGTGCTGCGTTCGTTTGCGTAGGTATTCATAGAGTACATGTGGGTACAAACCTCTCCTGGTCGGATCTTGATGTAAAAGTTGTTCCTCTTGTATGAAATTTTCAGTATTTTGGGCCAAGCGAAACGATTTATTCGGAGCCTGTCTTTGTAAACCAGGAGTCCGTTGGCGCACACACCTAGCATGATGTCAACGCCCTCAGAGTCCTGTAATAATCAGGGGGAAAAAAAGACACATTTTGTAATGAAATAATGCATTCATCTCTGTGAAACATGTATGTGTGGCCTGTTTGTCTAAATCGGATCATACTGTACATCAATTGATTTTTAAAGTAGTCTGCTTTAGGTCAACACAAACTCAATTGTCTCATACACACACACATGCACACACGCACACACACAGTCAATCAGTGCAACTGTAACATGGTTAGCTGATAGAATAACTCCCTGACAAAGCTTTTAAGTCCAAGGCCATCTGGTTACGGTAAGGTATTGATTACAGTACTAAGTTTACACAGGAAAAATCTGTTGTACTAATGGGAGGATGCACTATGTTGATAATGGACAGTTTGACTGGGACACACAAGCATGTCACATGGCCTTGACATGCTATCAGCTACTCATCGATCCCCGTGCTGCCTGGCGAGACACGTTTTTAGCTTTTTGGCTCGGACACACTGACCAAATGGACGTAATGGGGAAACTATTCACCACTTGCTTTTTGTGGTTTCCGCGAGTTAACAATGAGGGACTTGGCCTCTCCATTACCCTACAAAACCCTTAACATATGTATGGGGTCATATGCATTTCATTTATTATGAAACGTCTTGCTTGCAAATTGATAATCATGCAATTCAAATTTGATCAGAATGGTTCAAATGCATCAAACTTTATTTCTAGTCAACATAGAAAAGTGCAATATGTCACGATACTTGCACATCAAATTAACGGCACAGGACAGAAATAGTCCTGCCCCTTAAATTCCCACAACTTTGGTATGCCAGAAAAAAAAAAACGTGCAGCATTTGAAACACTCTCTGCTGCTCTCATCTTTCCCCCTGGTTCCTTTTCTGTGTTACAAATAAGTGGAGCATGCTTAAAGGGGACATGCCTCTTTCTCTCTTTGAAGGATCTGTCCCCGTCTCGCTCTAACCTTACCTCTGACAGTCCGTTATGTCTTTGTCTTCTCTGTATCCTCAATCCTCTCTTTCTATTTTCAGACTTCCCCTCCCACATAAAAGTCCCCCATTATTTCTTCCCGTCTTCCACAGAGATGCACAAAATAACTCATGGAAACAAGCACGCACTCTGCCGATGACCTGCTATCCTAGTTAGAGAGACTGGCTGTTCCCATGGCAATGGCCTCTCTGAGTGTTTGTACAGCTGACACACACACACACACACACACACACACACTCAGATGCAGTGACACAAACATTCAGACCCACCGACAAAGTCTTTCCACATCAAAGAAACTGTGCTAATCTCCTGATGTCGACAACAATGAGAGAAGAGGGGATAGAAAAGGAAAAAGAGAGCAAAAGGAGAGGAGTCATCCATTTATTCATACCTTAGCATGGTGCATGTCCACCCCATACATGGACAGTTTCTTGGCATTTTCTAGAAACTGGACATCGGCCTGTGCTGGTGTCATTCCCCTAAACACAGAGAAAAGAAAATCACTACAAAGACCCTCAAATTAGCAATATAACAGTGGCATAAATGTATATGGAAAGCATCCAGTTATGGCTCCTTCACTACAGGTGTTACAAATATAAGTAAACACAGCCTAAAGTTGTTAATGACAAGGACATCGACTACTTTTGTCTACATGACCCCATTCTCGCTGACCTGTGAGACTTGTGCAGTTCAAGAATCTTCTCCTCCATCTCTTTGTTCTGATTGGGCGCAAAGGTCAGCTGACTGGCACTGTCCAGAGGCTGAGGCTGGTCGGGTTCATAGTCACCAAACTCTGCCTGTGAACCAAAAGGAGAAACACCATTTCACAAACACTGGTGCATAAAACAGCCACGGATAGGTGGAAAATGTGCACAGACTCTCAGGGGTGCCGCAAAAATCATTTGCTATAAATTATAAAAATTGTGCTGAATCATTAAAAGTGCATATCTAGAGATGGGGACCATTTGCATTAATAAAACAAGCATTTTTGTCCATAACTCGCACCCATGTTAGCTTTAGGCCAATACAAACTGATGTGATCATACAGCAATGAGTTCATTATCTGTGCATTACTGAAAGTCATTTATAGATAAGTGCATTTACATCTGGATTTATTAGGACTATGCCAGTCTTGCTATTGTTGAGCCCAAATGCAATTTAAATATATATGATTTTGACAATACAACAGTGATATGAACACCATTAAACAGGTCTGAAGTATTAAGGTTGTAAAGTTTTAGTATATAAATAGTTCCAACACCCCCTGGTGTATTGTACCTGCAATGTGTACGACCCCAGCAGAGCGTGAGTGACAAATGAGCATGGCAGGCATCCAGAAGCCACATCTTCACGGAGCTGCAGACACAACAGGTACCTACAAGAGGGCAACGGGTTGGGTTTTAGTAGAAACATAGTCTAACACATAACAACAACAGAAAAAAACTCGTTCTAAGCACTTCTTTAAACTGAAACCGGCTCCATTGTTCATGATGATAATAAAGCAATCCAAGCAGCCAAATGGCTTCCTGTGAGGCCTGAGCACGGGGGTCAGCCGGTGCGGATTAAATGTCTTTGCTGGTACTGTGGGTATAACCTTATCCTCACCATGACATACCCATACTCAGACGCATAACACGTGTGCTTGCAGTTAGTGAGTTGCCCAGTGGCTGTGTGGATTTAGGGCCGTGTAAGCTGTCCCCTGCTGCACACCTTTGTGGAAGAATTCATTAAGTGAATGGAACTTCTGTGTGAATGACTAATTCAGACACCTCAGGGTGCTGGCTGCCGAAAAAATGTCATTCAAAGTCACTTTGGTGGGACTTGCTGACATGGAGGCTTAATCCCCAGTCATCCAGTTACAGGGCCTTTGTTCACTGGGCGAATACATTGCCTCGGGACAATAACGCCACGTTAACGACACAGAATGAAAAAAAGATTGAGACCTGGGAACCCTATGAAAAACAGGTATGCAATTGCATTAAAACTGTCTTTTATTATTTAACAGAAAGTGCAGAAAATGCAAAAATGAAAGGAGAAATAACAGTCTGTGGAGCCCCACAACGCAGGTCTACGGAGTGTATGCATGTTAGTGAGCGTGTCCTCGATTAGCCTTCAGCTCCAACCATCAACAGTTGTTTGGCCCATTAGACATACACTCCAACCTAAACGCTGTGTGCTGGGAGCATGCCCCCTGTATATGTGCGTGTGTGCATGCATATGTACAAGTTTAAACGAATGAGCAATGTGCACGATGCCAACTTGTGTCCTCCTAGACATGCAAATCAATTTTCAAAGTGAGATTTTAAAGCTGTACCAAGCGATAGTTTATAGGTGAAGTGATTATACCTCATTAACAATCCCAAAGATAATTATTACCTAATTCTGCGGCTCGGCACGCTCGTGCACAGAGCTTCTTTCAGCACATTGTTTTGGTTAAGAGCCCCTAACTTTAATGAATCAGTTCTCATTCAAAAGCTGATGAATTGACGCTACTTGGTGGTCAACTATAGTTAGATAATTAGCAGCTAAAGAGTTGGAACTGTTTGCTAACTTTAACTACTTAAAAAGGTGATAATTTGTCAATGTTTGTTTACAGGTTTTTCCATTGCTTTTTATGGCCCTAAAAACAAAGAATGCAGGTTAAAGTAAACACTGGTGCATCTCTAACGTGTGTGTGTGTGTGTGTGTGTGTGTGTGTGTGTGTGTGTGTGTGTGTGTGTGTCTGTACCTGGTAATGTCTTCAGTGAGTAGTGAGGGGTCGGGAGGGTAGAACTTGACATTGAAAGCAAACTGCCAGTTGTTACCTGGAGAAAGAGGGATTGTTGATTAACAGCACAATCAAAAATCACATGGATATTAAAACTAGAAATCAAAGCCTAAAATGGGGGGTCTCAGCTTTATGATCAGGGTTGGTTTTATTTCTAAGCAATTCCATCCATCCCTCTGTCCATCTCGCCCATCTGTGTGTGTGTGTGTGTGTGTGTGTGTGTGTTTGTGTGTGTGTGTGACAGGCAGAGAGAGAGAGAAAAGTGGTTAAGAGGGCAACTAATGCAGAACAGATTTCAGTCAGTGCTAAGCCTGGTACATCATGCACGCTTGCATACAAGCGCACACATGCAAATACAGCAGCAGATCTGGTATTGCATAACCTCGCTCTAGCTTCGTCAAATACCAAACTGTAATCTTTATCATCATCATCATCATCATCATCCGAAACAATGGCACGCAACATCAGCATAATAATAGCTACGTCGAGTCATAGTGTGGTTTCCCATCATACCAATGTTTCTTTGGCTTTAAGTCCTATTCTCGTTCCTACAGCAGGCAATATCGCCCTGCTTGCTCCGCCCCTTTCTGCATCGCTTGGTGCCACCCAACAACACACACATGTGCACATTGTGAACGCGCAACCCATATGAGATGGGGATCACGTTGTCGGGGAAAATGCCGTCCGGTAAAAGCTGACATCACATCGAGACCATTTCCTCCTCCAAGGTCAGACACGAGTCCGGGCGTGCACGACATGTGAACGTGCACGCGCAGCACATACACACACATGCGGACACATAGCCTTCACAGCTGCATCCCAGAGGAGCGGGAAGAATGGTGGACACTGTGGAAGGACGTGAGGGAACTCAACAATGACACGCACTGTCAGGAGGAGATGGAAACGACGAGCACTTGAGGTGAAAACAAGGTGAAATAGTTCCTGTTTCATGCTGGTGGACACTTTTTTCGTCCCTTAACATATAGATATGGAAAAATCTTTAGTCCTGTTTCCTCTCCTGCCCACGAGCATGGATGTGTGTCGGTGTATGCAATTTGTCTGGAAGCGTTATTGTTTGGGAGTCTCTCTCGTGACAATTTCATCTTTCTAGACGACCACGTGCCATCCATAACTCCACCCAATGACGGAGAGAACATACACATATTGATACATGCGCATACTAACCCACCTCCCTATGTGCACTGCTCTTGGTAGCATGCAATAATTCGTCTCATCCAAAGGTTGACTTATTGCTTTAAATTCTATTTCTACATAATATATAACATATGCATGCTTAAGTATATACTTTCATCATAGAAAGTGAATTGGCTGCATGACAGGATCAGCAAGGTGAGACACCATAGAGCACCATAAAGGTGAGTTTGGTTGAGGGAACATGTGTGCTGCTGTTAAACATTAACAACAGCCACACGCACTGGAGAGAGGTCTACTGCCTGGACCAAATCCAGACTCTGCAGCCTTTCTGCTTCCAGGGAAATTCAGCCTGACTCCACGAGCGAGATCAAGTCTGTGACATCTAAGAAGCCGCTCACTTGCATGGATCGAGTTTCATTTTTATTGGCTCCAAGTCTGATAACAGATACTTCATCCTATTGGAATAAAGTTCGCCCCTCTTATTTTCCTGCTGTCGCACTTCCTGTTTGTTGCTTATCATCTATTTTATCGCGATCAGATTTAACTCATTTTTACATATTTTTTTATCTCTACGTTTGCAAACCACAATGCCACAGACACACCCACGCAGCTATGGATATAATGAGCTGCATTGTGGGAAGGAGTCTAGACAGAACCTTCATACTCCCGCCACTAAACAACAACCTCGAGGAAATCCGTGGAGCAAACGTGATAACTGGGATCGCAACGTTTGTCCAAGTCTTACGGTGGACGATTGGAACAGCTGTTTTGAGATCTGTATATCGCAGGGCTTTAAAAACACCTTTCCAAAGTGATTCACGGGCCCATAAAAAAAAGGTTCAAGGACAAATGTCTAGCCCGGTCGGAGTGACGTAGAGTGGTGGCGGCCGAGTGTACACTGATGGTAGTTTAGAGCAGAACGGAGTCAAACCTGTCATTTGTGTGGTGCTGTGTCTGTACACATGCAGGCAGAAATATCCACATCACGTGACACAGCCTCTCTCTCGCTATACACATTCACACACACAAAAAGTACACAAATGAACACACGCCACCGGTTGCGTACCACTCATCCATGAACCGCAGACACACACCGTGACACAGCCACAAAAACGCAGGCATGCATGTTCACCACACACACACTGCGGTGCACACAGAACCACACGGAGTCTGCACACACCCGGCTACCTCAGAGAGGCTCATTCTAAAATAACACTTTACGAGCCAAAACGAAATGGGTTTACTAAGTCGTTCTCTTAAAAGTGCAACTTGAAGTTTTAGACTGTGTGGTAAAGTCTGTTTTGACTTTAAGTGAAATGTGAAAGCAAGAAAGTAGCAGCAAATTAAAAATCAGTCAAGCTTTTTTTTTTAAGAAAAGACACTTTTATGAGCGAGAGTTACTGGTATATTCTTCAAAAGCCCTCAGAAAATGATTTATGTAGGACCAGAAAAATAATAAGAAAACGACGACATCAAACTGGAGAAAAAGCAACCTGATTAATTTCAATTCTAACAAGATCAGGTTTATCATTGTGCATATGTGTTATGAACATAGTCACATGCATGCATTGAAAAATAAAACAAAGCTTTAATTATGCTTGGTCGCTCCACACACTTGACAGCTGTCTACCAACAAAACATGAGATGCCTCACCTCCCCCTGCATTCATAAATTAACGACAGTTAATATAAAGAGATTGATAAATAATAGAGGCAGAGTGATCACACCTTGGTAACCTCTTTGGTGTGGCCAGCCCTAGCAAGACTGCTGTCGTTTGGTCTCAAATGTCTCTGGCTTTGTTTGTTTACCCCTTTAATAAGGGGATACTTGAGCTCATTAATTAACTAAGTATTTATATTTTATACATTTCCTTTTGGGTGAGAAGTTTGGGACGCTGTATGTGTGAAATAACTGGGATGGATGGACGGATGGACGTTAACTAAGGAAGCAACAGTGTGATTTGAAAAATAAAACTTACTGCGTATCTGTCTCTTGATTTCCTTGGTGGGATCCAACCAAGCCTGGAGTGAGCGAGCGAGAGGAAATGAGACACAGAGCAGGAAGAACGTTAACTTCTATCATGAAACAGTGCCAGAGACAGTATACAGACGTCCATGTGTAGAGTTACTATATGTGTACATTGCTGACCTATTTGGCATACAGTATATCCTGCATGTGTGAATGCATACCTTCTGTTCATGGCTGTCCGTGTACGAGAGTCCGAAGTAGTCTTTCTCCATTAGGTTCAGGTGCTCGCACACCTTAAAGAACACGTACTGGCCCTTGGCACGTTTCTGCAGCGAGAGAGGGATTAAAAGAGAAAGATTAGAGTTTGTATATTACTTGACCAGTGTCATATAAATCTTGAGATTTATGATCGTGACGATATGTATGGTTTGGTTCCATCGTCTCCATCAATGCATCTCTGTTTCATAAATTCTGTCCCATTATTCTACTCCTCTTTTTCTCCATCCCGCCATCCGTCTCTGAGCAACGCATTCCTTCATAGTCCCGATGGGGGCCTTAGTCATAAAATCCTCCACACTCAGCTATGACAATGACATTTAGCACACAGCCATGTGCACGCAAACACGCAACAGCGCCCTTTAAACAGACCGAAGGTCATCAGAGCGGGAGGAAAAAAAGATGTGAAGAATTCATTAAATAATGTTCATTTCTTTTCAGTTTGTCAGCACAGCTTCAGTCTAACACTGTGCAGACACACACAGACACACACACACCCAGAGTCACAGACAGAGTTACAGACAGGGCAGTGAGCGTGGTGAAAGTGGAAGACGATGAAAGAGTGCATTTTTCTTCTTTTGCGAAACATCTGCGGTATTTTCCTATACTTGGTCAAAGACGCACATTCACGCACTCACAGCGGAGTTGCATTCTGAACGCCCAAAGAATGTGAGAATGTGACCTTTTGGGGGTTCCTGTGTCTGTGCCAGCGTGCCTCCAAGCAAGGCACTACCTCAGAACAATTGTCACAAACCATTGGATGTCTGTCACACGTTTTTCCAAATGAGCACAGTTCATGTCAGGACTATTTACATATTGCCAAGCTAACTATTGATCTTCTCTGGACTATACGCCTTTTTCATTGCCATGCAGTTGCTAGGGCAACAGCTTTGGTCCAAGTTTACTTCCTGCCCAGCTAGAGCATTAACAGACTTTTATAGAAATTACTATAAAAGTTGTATGGGCTTAAATCCCTTCATAACCAAGTACCAAACTGCTATGAATCTGCTATGATATATCATATAAATATAATCAGGAAGAAGAAGTAAACTATATAATGATCATATAAGAGCTAGAGGGACGAAGGGCTTGTCCGCATCTTGTTTTTCTGCATAAACATAAGGCGGTAAATGCGCTGCTGCTCCATGCATCAAACCCAAAGCAACCATGCCTGATATATACAAACACTACTTGACTCATGTCCGAAGCCGACTGAAATTCTATGAAATGGTACTTAAACCGTGTGACACTAAAATCCTGCTGAAACCTATACTAATGAAATTCTTAGTAACAGCATTAACACCATGTGACACTAAGACTCGCCTTTGAAAGCCACTGTTAGGAGGCAGAAAATGTCTGGATAAGCTTTCCATTCAAGGCATTACAACCAATAAAATATGCATTGAGTTATTACACTGGGATAAATGTGATGCCATTGGCAAATTAATAGGGCAGATGGAGGATAGAAGAATAGATGTGAAGAGTTAGAGCATAAACTGGTGAGTGTGTGTGTGTGTGTGTGTGTGTGTGTGTGTGTGTGTGTGTGTGTGTGTGTGTGTGTGTGTGTGTGTGTGTGTGTGTGTGGTGTGTGTGGTGGAGGCCTGCTGGGCAAAACAGAAAATTTAATCTCTGGAATGCATTGTGCATCTCTCCCTCTCGCGACCTAACTATGCCAGTGTGTGGAGGGTGGGATAGATGGATGTGTGTGTGTGTGTGTGTGTGTGTGCGTGCGTGTGTGTGTGTGTGTGTGTGTTCAGGACAATAGCAGATAGTCGCAGTATCAGCATTTTCTGTTGCGAGACAAAGCAGCTACTGTTGAAGCGGTCGTGGACACTCACAGGCACGCTGTTGGGTGTGGACATACTGTAGATTAGGGAAAAGGGTTCGCCGTGATAAAGTTGCCGGTTGAAATCCCCAAAACCAAATGGGAAAAAAATCAAGACATGGCAAAATGCTTGCTGTTCTTTAGAGGGGGCCCTTGAACCGGGAACTGTTAACAGCTCCGGGGAGACCTGGACGGTGGCTATTCTGGGCAGTGAACGTGAGGGATTGTGGGAATGTGAGGAAGGGTATTGCTAAAAAAAAACATTTGTAGTCAAATTATTTATACTCATCTCTAAATTTCTAACCTAAAAAGCTGCTAATAAGTTGTTACAACAGAGTCCGTCACAACAGCATGAAGAACATGTGTGTTGTGAGTATCTGTATGGTTGAATGTGTGTAGAGGGGTCTAGGGCACGTGCTTGTTTGGAAGTAGCAGATGCTGAAAACTAATCTGGTGGGACCCTCATAATCTGCCAGGTTTTTGTGTGTGTGTGTGTGTGTGTGTGTGTGTGTGTGTGTGTGTGTGTGTGTGTGTGTGTGTGTGTGTGTGTGTGTGTGTGTGTGTGTGTGTGTGTGTGTGTGTGTTTGTGTGTGTGTGCGTGTGTGTGTGTTCTGGTCACCAGACAAGCCCTTGTAGCGTGTTCTGCATTTATCCCCTAAAACATGCCCCAAACAACGTGAGCGGGTGCTTCTGCCATAACTGCACTTTAAAGTCAGAAAGTTAAAATACACCCACTCCCATACTCTCTCTCTCTGTCTCTCTCTCACACACACAGACACACACACACACATACAATCACACGCACACAACATCTGATCCTATTAGCAATTACATCATTAACATACTGGCACTCACGTGTGGCCTACTTGACCAGCAAAGAGAACACAATGTGTCGGCCCTCTCGTCGCTGGTTGTAACCTCCCTCTTATAAATAACAACAACTTGTTGATTTTTCCCGTTAACAGGGCGGGTATCTAATCAGTCCCTCATACACTTCAGTGGCCTGATCTAAATCAGAAATGCTGATAATCATAGGGATTATAGGAACTACTTTATCTTGCACCATGACACATTGAAGTCGAGAACTACATGGATGTTCTAACACATTCTGTAATTTTGTACACATCAGCCGTGACACATTGGATCGGTGCCGTGTGATCATGACAGAACTAACCTTTATCCACTTATTTCTTTCATCCAAACCGATTAGTTATGGAATGTGCTTGAACAATTTTGCACCAGCATAACAGGACATTTACAAACAAAGATATTCTCGTTGTTTAACCTCCACACCCACGTTTGTGTGTGTGTGTGTGTGTGTGTGCCAGTCTCCCAAAGTTTTGTCCAAGTCTTACCTCGACCTCGCAGGTGAAGTCGGTCCCGTCCAGGAGGGTCACGTGACACACCACCAGCTTCATCTTGTTCTTCCTCACCAGACGAAGGGGAGACTGGAAAATGGAGGTCTGGCTTTCTTTCCCTCCTCCTCCTCCTCCTTCAACTTCGCCTTCCACCTCTCCCTCCGGTTCCTTCTTCTGCTCCTCTGCTCCTTCTCCCTCTGCCGTCACTGTGGTCTCCTCAGGACTTTTCTCAGGACTCTCTTCCACCTTCTCCTGGTTGGCAGGCTGACGGGAGATAAATGATGCCAAACCACAGTTACACACAGGGTTCCCCCGCTGTGGCCGTCATGTAAAAACGTCCAATCATCTCTTAAAAAGTCATCGTTTGTTCAGTAGAAAGAAGGAAATCTCCTAAAACCAACCGACGTAGAAGAGAAGACTGTGTTCCCTCTATCAGTCTTCTTTCGTAATTCTCTCTTTGCTTTTGCTAGAAGAAGAATTTGCTCTTAGAAACGGCAGGCGTTTCTTTTGGCCTGATTACTGTAATGTTGATGTCACTGGGTGGGCCTGGATGGCTTAATGTGATCACTGGATGGAACAGTTTATGTGTGAGTGAGTGTGTGTGTGAGGGAGAATGGATTTGAGTGTGTGTGTGTGTGTGTGTGTGTGTGTGTGTGTGTGTGTGTGTGTGTGTGTGTGTGTGTGTGTGTGTGTGTGTGCGTGTGTACAAGAATTGTCATTAAACTTGAATAACATTTCTACGACTTTCTACACAATTACAGGGTATTTCTTTCTGTAATTAACTTGGCACAGGCTTTGCTTTTTTTATACTCAATTGCAGGTCCAATGGCTACGATAGAAAACACACCATTTTTAAGAATAGGTCATATTAACCTGGCATGCCCCCAACAACAATATACAGGTGTAACCAGTCTGGTATCGCCACCTTTTAAGATTCAGCAGTAGATTAAATCCTTGCCAAGCCACCACTTACTGATATTAACAGTAACAATGATATTAAGTTAAGTATCGGCTTAGTGTGATTTTTATGCTTCCACACTTTCCTTTGCACCGTCTCCCTTCCTCTCCTCGTCATTGAATAACTTCAGGGCATATTTGTGTAACGGGAGAGTAAATAGAGACGGATCACGCCTCAAACCAAACTGACATCATCATCTGCGAGGAGCCTACTTTATCCTCCCACCTCTCCCGATACGCTCCGTACGGTCGTTACCTCAGTGTCGGCGCTGGCGGTGGAATGAGATTCGGCTTCTGTTTCCTGCACTTGCTCCGACTTTTCTGCCTCTTTCTCTTCCACTTCCTCTGCGTGACCGTTCACTTCTGGGGCCGGCTCGTCCTCCTTCTGTGTCACCTTGCTAACGGCTTCCTCTGTGGGCGGCACCTCCTTGGTCGGGGAGGTCTTCACGGGTCGGGAAAAGAAAAACAACATTAAAAACCCAACCTAAATACTAAATAATTCATAAGTTATGATTAGAACATAAAACAACTGCTGCCTGATAAATTATGCAAGGTTTTCTAATCAGCCATGACAGGGGAGTAAGTGTATACATGTATAGTCTAGTAACTTTTACCTGGCTCTGAGACTTCTGCTTCTTAAGCCATGTTGGCAGGTATCGAGCTATTCCTTTGCCGTCTTTTTCTTTCTCTTTCTCCTTTTCCTTCTCCCCTCCCTCAGCGTTGGCTACTTCCTGGTTTTCTTCGGTCGCCTTCTCCGATTGGTCCGGCTGAGCGGCTGACTCCTCAGCTTTCTCCTTCACCTCTGTTTCAGAGCCCGTTTCTGTCGTCATGGTGACACGTTAACCTGAAGAGCGAGGAAGGAGAGCGATGGGAATATTAGATTCAATGTATCACTAAGTCACACATGAATATTTGTATTGAATAATGACAGTATTTTGTTTTGGCTGCTGGATTATCACAAACTGGAGAAAAATCAGACAGCCCCACTGAATTTGGCACAGACATAAATCTTTCATGGCATGCAACTAGAATATGAGTCTGGAGTATCTTTTATAAATGAGCCACATGGTCCCATATTTTTTTATCTTTGAGATTGATCAATGTTTCCATTTGCAATGGAAGTAATTATGAAGTAGTATGTTAGTAGTAATGGGTCTTGGGTCTTTTACTTATGTCATGTAGGGAATATAACCCATATTAGTGTTATATAAGATATCTGATTCTGGCTCACATCTGTTAGCACATGAGCTCATAGCTGTTTGAAACATTATCTCTTAGACTGGAGTCGTCCAAGTCTCTGAGTACACAAAAACACACTCTCAGAGTTGAGAATGTCATTATGTCACAACAAGTTTCATCTGGGTCAACAGCTGGTTACGACAAGTCTCTCACACACACACACACACACACACACACACACACACACACACACACACACACACACACACACACACACACACACACACACACACACACACACACACACACACACACACACACACACACACACACACACACACACACACACACACACACACAGCAAAAAAGATGAGGAAATTACCCAATTCTTATTATCTGAATCATCGGTTTTACCCCGCAGCTGTGGTCAACACACACACTTCAACCCAAATATCTTTGGCAGCGCTGTCCACACACACCCTATCACGGCAACAGACATGGTAATGCAGCATGACACTAATTTGCTGATAACACTAGATGACCATGACATGATGATGTCTTGAGGGTAGGATGAGGTCAGAATGTGCAAACCTGCCCACTAACGGTGTCTACCTTCATACGCTGTACACAGTCTGCTCTGGTCTGTGTGTTTTCAGTGTTTCAGGCTGAGTCATACACTATTAAGTCATTGTCATCCACTGTGCTTTCAGAGGTTCTTAATACTTCTCAGCCTGTCTCCTCACACTATGTCACTCTGGCCCTCTCCTTCTAATTCAATTCATTATTGCCTGCATTTTACATTCTGACCATCTTACCACTTCTTTGACTTTCTCTTTTCTGCCCTGCCCTCCTTCAACAAGGACACACACACACATGCATCCACACACAGCAGCGGTGTGTAGGGAGGGGGCAGGAGTAAATATAGCACAGGTCTCCTTACGCATGATCGGCTAATGAAGCAGGGAGGGGAGGAGGGCCGCTGGATGGAGAAAAGTGTGTATTTATGTGTATGTGTGCAAATGTCAGAGAGGCAATATAATACCGTGTGTGTTTGTGCTGATAAGGAGGAAAAAAGACAAATACATCAGTTTCTATTTTTTACCCAGAGGGAATCCCTGGGACATAACACAACAAACAGCACTCGGACCCCAGCCTGTTGGTTCCTTTTTAAAACAGCAATCTATAAATTAGGTTGTTTAAAATCATCCCTAGAGACTCAATCATAAGGTGTTTTTGCACAGAGAGATGAGCCGCGATTTTGGGAGAGAGTACCGGCTAGGAGAGGGGGAGAGGAGACGCTGAGCGCCGACAGAGACGTTAGTGCGCCGATCCATGCGAGGAACAAAAACAACACTCGTGGACCCATGTATTTTGTGTGGGGGAAGCCTCCGAGTGTCAGACAGAGGTATTGTGCTTCTTTGATCACACAAATCCATGCTGTATACTAACCGGGAGGTTAAAGTGCTCCTCCAATTAAAGCGTTCTGGCACACAATGCAATTTTTTTTTCCCCGGCCGAAGCTTGGATTACTCCAGAGCCAAAAAAAGGTATTTTAGGTCCACACTAGACTTTGGTGATCCATCCAGTAACACCAGCAGGTTATGGGGGGTTTGTACATTTTTGCACAAGGTTCAAAGAGGGTGAATATTATGAATATGAATGACTTAATGCTAATCCATCACCTGACCAAAGTGTAGCTATGTACAGTGCAGGCATGATGACACCATTACACCGTGTTTTAAATGTGCAAGAAAATGGAAAGTATGCAGGCAGTACATTATTAATCAACTTGAGCATATATTTGTCATAAGAGACAATGGATTTGGGGTCAGCTGTGGCTCAGCGAATTAGAGGAGGTTGTCCTTTAACCACAAGGTTGGAGGTTGGATCCCCAGCTTGGTCTACATGAAGGGACCTTGAGCAAGACACTGAACCTCATGTTGCTCCCCGAGGTGTTTTACAGCAGCCGACTTTTCCTAAATGTGTTAAAGTCGAATTTCACTTGTGCACATATGTGTGTATATGAAGATTAAAATCAAGTTATTAATACTTTCTTCCAACCCTTATTCTGGTCTGTTTCTACCTACTGAATGCCGTTCCCACTCCTCTAGACACTGTGTTTCTCAATGGACTAGCTAGAAGTGCATCTATGTGTGTGTTTTCGTGAGTTGGCATCAGACTGCAGATTTTTGCGAAGTGTTTCGTCATGGCCTCTTAGACCCGTTTTGAACCGCTCTCTCTCTCTCTCCCTCTCCACCACCACCAACCTTATTCTGCCTCTCTCACAACTTTCTAACTCACCCTCTCCTCTCTCCCCATCTCTTTCTATCTTCCACTCTCCAGCCCGGGGTGCCTCTTTCTCTTTTTCACTAAATCTCTGCACTCGTCCCTCTCCTCTCTCAATCCCTTTCTTCCGGGCCCCCTTTCAAATCCCCCTCTGATCATGCACTGGCATTATGTCCCCTGAAACCCCCTCCTCTGCCTCTCCTCTTCCCACAGTCCGTATAAACAATACTAGTGACATTATTACAGCCTCTCCACATATATATATACACATATGCACACACTGAATGGCTGTAAAATCATCTGCAAAGCATCTAATGGAAGTCAGTGTTCGGGGTCTGGCAGTCATCACAGTGTAGAAGCCTGCAGAACCAGGATAAAAACAAACTCGGCTAGTCCAGCCAGCTCAATCCGTCATGGTATTTCTGTGTTCGTGGCCATGCCTTTTTTGATTCAGCAACACTTATTTTTCTCTCCCTCCGTTTCTCTCACTAAGCTTATCCCAACACACTTCCTCATCTTATCATTTATTATAAGCTTACATATTTGCTGGCTACTTGCTCTTTTAAAAAGCAGCTTATCAGTATTTATTTTAGTTTTAGTTGTTATTCCTACTAATCTCATTATTTGCTTAATGGAATTAGATTATGGTGATGTTTTCTTGACACAAATTCCACCTGCTGGGAGTATTTGAGGGAACAGCTGTTCCAAATGACTGTCGCGGCAAAGATGAAAAATGCACTTAGACGGGAATTGGCGCTGAATGGAGCGTTTAACCTTAACCTCAGCAAACAGCTCCATTCAGGCTTTAATGCTGTAGTACACAAGATGCTTTTTATCCAACCTTCCAACTCTATTTTTCAAATGAATGGTTGAATGCATGATTAAATGAACTGATGAAACTGACACAACTAATTAACCTTACCTATCGTTGCGTCTGTTGCTCTCTTTCTCCCTGTAACTCCTTTCCTTTCGTCTCTTCACTTCTTTCCACCTCCCGTTTCCTTTCTATTTAATCTCACTTTCCTTTACTGTTTTTCCTCTCACCCCTTTTGAGAGATCTGCCTTTTCCTTCACCTCACACCTCTTAGCAAATGCCTGCCCTACAAACCCTCATTGCCATTTTCTCTCTTCCATCCTCTCTCGTGTCCACCTAGGAGCTCTGCGTCGGCTGCCCTCGGGAATATCGCTTCGAGAAACAAGGGCAGAAAGCGAGAGGCTGGAGGGGGGTGGAGACGCCAAAGAGGAGCGTGTGAAAGAGAGGAGAGAGGAGGAGAAAGGGAGAGTGCTGGAGGAAGAGAGTGGTTCAAAGATGGATGAAGGAGACGGAATGAGACCACACCTACTGTGCCAGATAACAAATGGATACTAGCGTGGACAAACCAACAGTCTCTCAGAGAATCACTACAACACTGAGTCATTACCTCACGGTCTTGGCTTGCAATATTTTGCAATTAAGTGTTTCCACAGAGAGAAAACATTACGAAATAAATAAGAAATTAAACAGAGTACTTCCAGACAATAACATCAGTGAAGATGCCGCCTCCACCAAATGTTTCTATACTGGCTTAAAAAACCCTGTGGTGAGAGTAGTGCTGACTTTTTACTGATTCTTCACATGGGACCATGTCCTCATTTCCACATTTAGACCATATTGCACAAATGCAAATACTAAAGCTCTCCCGCTTTCAACTTTATTGCTGTCTGTCTGGGTTTTAGGGGTTGTCGTCATAGCAACAACAACTTTCTGACCTGGTCTGTGGCCGGAGAGATAACATTTTATGGCCGGACAGAGGCGAGTGGGTGCAAAAGTCAAGAAATGGAGTAAAAAGATGGAGTTAACTTCCTGGCTTTATTGATTTTCACATCTATTGTTCTGTTTCTGTCTGATGAAGTAGATATGACTCTCGGTTCAATACAAAAAAAAGAAGAAGATACATACATACCCGCCCAGCTCATTCTAAGGGGCAGGACGGGGACAGAGAGGGGAGGAACTGGTTTCCGTGGCAACGACATTCATGGACTACAACAATAAATCCCCATGGAGACAAGAGATTACCACAGCAAAAAATACAGATTAGTGGACGAGCGTAGAAGTGACAATAGAGATTAAACTGTGCCTAAACCCACTTCAAACCACATCAGATTTGCAGCAGATATTACATGCCGGACCTACAGGAACAGCAGCAGCTACTTCCCATCCCTCGCCTCATCCTTGCCTGATAACACAACACCCACTAGGGTGCTTAGTTTACCGCGGGCCTATAAAAGACACTTGTATCCGCTCCATGTCATTTACTGTCATCCCAGACGCTGCAGCCAGTAGCAGTTAGCTTCACTTTACATGGTAAACAACAGCTGATACTCGATCCTCTCCATCAAGACAATCAAGGGAGGAACGGCTATAGCCATCCTACATGCTGCAGATTTCATTTCCAACCTCACGCTCATCTATAAAGGCTCTGATTGGTTGCTTTTCCAAATGAGGCCATTCATTTAACACCTCTAAATCGGCTGATAACGTTTGAGTTATAGGCAGTATTTCGGTTGTCTGGAACCAGGCTCACAAGCCTCGTTAGTGAAAGTAGTAACAGGTGTTGTTACGCCATAACATTACACATTTTTTCAAGGGAAGCACACTTATTCACTTGGGCCTGTGACCCAGTGAATTGCTGTAGTTTCAACCTCACAGTCTACAGTGAAGCGCCCCAAAAAATGTGTATGTACGGTGCTGCAGGGATGATGTATTTTTATAGGCCAACCTCTGAAGATAGCATCACACTGGTTGCCTCCACAAAAAGTCAATGCGGTTTTTCCATTGGATTTTGAATTGGATGCAAAACAAACCGTTTCATCCCGCATCGCTCGCAGTGTGGACACCATTAATTGCCGTTTGTTAGCATCGCTCCACTTGATCGAACGGCGAGTGTGAAACGGTACGTGTTTTAATTGAGCTACAAAAGGTTGCTTCCGACGGCTGGTGTACACTGGGCACAATGGATTCCAATAAACGAGATTGATTGGCCATCATTCAGCTGACACTAATTACTTAAAAATCCAATGCAGCAGATCACAGTGGGACACCTCAAATCCTGATCGCCAACAGCTTTTCTCGCACCACGGTCCAACAGCTGACAGTTACTGAGTCACAGTTTGCTTTTGAGTTACCAAAACGCATGCATGCACTCAGAGTACAGAATCCTAATCTGTGCTGTTCTCTTGTAACCGTCCATCTGCCACGCTACGACACACACACACAGCCAGATAGACCAAACACACATAAACACATCTAAACACCTACTCAGAGAATCACTGATAAACACTCGGGCCGTGGGATTGTGCTGTCAATCACACACACATACAAACAAATGTGCACTGCTGGTGTGAAACATTTTGAACATGTCTGCCCCTTTACGCTGCACTCTGCCTCCCAAACCGAGGATTACACAAAGGATAATCCCTGTGTATGCCTGTGTGTCTGCCCGTCTATCCATTCATCCCTCCATCTTCCTCTACGTCTCTTCCTGTCTGTCTCTCCCAGCGACACCTGACATCAACACTTCAACGCATGCGGTCACACAAACGTCTCTTCGCTGCCTTCAGTTTGAGCTGAGCTCAAATAAATGGTCAGGTCATAAGGTATGCTTAAATGAAGAATACTATGTTATTACTTTTGCTACCATAGTATTACCGTCAGCTCATAACTGCTATTGTCTGCTGCAAAACTATATGGCAGTAAAAAAAATCTTCAACAACACCAGGATGCTCTACTGAGTTATTTACGCTACTACAGCGGTAACCAACCGTAGGCACACGTGTCAACACTGACAGGCGGTAGCTTCACCAAATGCACACTGGCAATAAGTGAGCAAGAGAGTTTATTTTGGAAATGTTGCCCGCATATTTGAATGCCAAATTACCTCTTTCACAGCGACTGAGAGTTGTGCGGCCTGTTGATTATAGTAGTTTGGCTGTTTTTATTCCTCACATGCATTCTCACTTTACTCGTTGCCTTATTTGCAGAATTTGTCATTTATTTATTTTCCAAGAAATATATTTGTGAGATTTGTGGGAAATGTTGGATGGTGAAAAAAATGTGCAACAAACAAAGAGAAATCTATATCCGAATAAAAATCTATTTTATGAAGCCTATCTTCTAGCATCTCTCTCTTTCTGTGTGTGTGAGAGAGAATAATGGGTTAGCTCATAACTACTATTGTTAGCTGCTAAACTCCCCTATTCAGCGATTAAAGCAGTCAGGCGAAAGTACCCTGTCTGTGTGTGTGTGTGTGTGTGTGTGAGAGAGAGAGAGCGAGAGACAAAGAGTGAAAGTATGGGTGGGTCACACGAGTGCACATGAGATACAGTTTGCTGCGAGTGTGTGTGTGTGTGTCTGTGTGTGTGTGTGTGTGTGTGTGTGTGTGTGTGTGTGTGTGAGAGAGGGAGTGAAAATGATGGAAGAGAGGAAGAAAGTCGACATTAGCTGGGAAGAGAGAAAGAGGGATTGAGTTCAATCGTGGTGAAGAAATGCAGGGCCCGATGCTGTCTCTCCCCAGCAGCAGTGGGTGTGGTGTTACTATGGCAACCCACATCCCATAGAGGGTGGTAACAACAGGTGCCTTAGGAAAACAAATGACTTCATGGGCATCGAGGCTCACTATATTACAGCTGCCTGGTGGGGCGAGTTGATACACATGATGTTGAAAACATCCGTGGCCACAGATGGATTGAGAGCTTTCAAAATGTGGTTTTCTATTGTAGGATACTGGATGCTTTTCAAACAAAACAATCGGCATTAATATAGCCTACAAACAAGGAGTGGTGATTGTTGTTAGATTGAATCTTGTTGCAAAGTCAGGGAAACACAAAAAGCACGTACATTTTTGCAAGTTGAGTTAAGTGGAGGAGAGATAATGATTGTAAAACATCTATAAACTGCATCCGCAATACAATGCAAAATGTAGCACGCCTGGTAGGCAACACTTGCTCTGCAATGATCCAATAGTGAGAATGTAAAGTACTCAAACACACACACACACACCAACTCGCAGCTGCATGACATTCATTTTACTAAACTGTTAACCCTGAAGTCTAAAATTAGACATTCCCCATAAGACGTCCTCATTTTTAGAACATCATCCTGTTTTCTCAATTACTGCGAGGCCACGTCGCCTCTGCAGTCCGGACACACGCTCGCACGTCATTATGCGGAATATGTTGCAGCAATGAGCTCTTCTCAATAAGTCAACGACATGACCAGACAGATTATTTAGGCGCCTTGCATCAGTTAATCCCAGCCTAGGGACCTCTGACCCCGGACCAGGAAACAGGAAGCGTGGCAAAGGGGCACAAACCCTTCTCCGGTTACGCTCCTCTTAATCTCCATCTTTATCTTCAATTCTCATTTCTCGCCACGCAGTATCTGTGTGTCTCACTCTGTCAAGACCCTGACAACTTAAAAACAGGAAGTGACAGCGTGCAAAACCCTTTGTGGATGTGAGAAACACCCACATCTTCTTGAGTGTTTCCCACACACAGAGAGCCAGAGCCCGCCTCATAGACAAACACTGGCTTCTTTACACACTTCCCAGGATGTTTTACGAACTTCTCAAAGGCTACTAATGAGAGCCAGTTAGCCGGTCTGCACTCCCTCTCAACCCTCCTGCTCCAGACACTCCTCTCCTCTCACATCCGTTTCCTCGCCTCATCCCTTCCTCTTTATCACCGTGCCCTGGTAGACCACCTCCTCACCGCTCCCCACTTTCCTGACTTTAGTCACAGCCTGAATGAATTGACGACTGATTGAATCGCCAACAAACGAGTAATAAAGTAGATGAGTGATTGAATTAATTAAAGGGTTAATGGATGAATGAATCCTTGTCCCTGATATCGCAACGATGTTCTACGGTTGAATATTGGTGTTTTCTCAAAAGATTTTTTCTAAATAACCATAAGTAACGTGGAGTTACTCATATCACAATATGAATATATTTCCCAGACCTAATGTTTTAATAAAGGATGCTGAGACCAGATAATTATGACATAATATTATCCATTATTCTGCTGTTATAAACCTCTGTTTCCCCCTAAGATGTGGTCTTTAAAAGATGAAGGCTGTGCCGCGTCCTGCCATGCTTGCTTCAGCCCCTCTCTGTGAGAATGTGACCCTCCATTGCTGATTAATCTGTCTTTAACTATGTTTGGCTCCCTGCCAAAGCCACAGGCCCACGCTATCTCTCTCTGGTTTTTATGCTATCGTTTCTTTCAGAGCTGGACACTTGCCGGGGACAGTTTGCCCTCTTTTTTTATATCCCACTCCGATGTGAAATGTCACCTTTTGACACAAGAGTTTTCTATTCTCTCTCAACATAAAAAATATGACTACTAATCTTCAAGAACATACAAAAAAAACTGCTTTCTTACACCCACTTGAACATCTTTGCTGACCCTTTACCCAGAGGAACCACCCAACCTCCTTCCCCCGTTTTTGTCCCCTCGATCACACACGTCCTCTACATCTCTATCCCCCTTTCCACTCTCCCCCACCTCGCCCTCTCACCCGCCCCTCCCTCCCTCCCCTCACTGTCTCTGCGGTGGTAATAAGCTGAACATTGCATTACAGTTTCCATTCATCCGTGCGCCTCTGATCTTCTCTGCGTGAATGCGAGTCCTGTGGTGCCCGTTGGCCGAGCACCTCTGAAAGCTAGAGGCTAATACCCGCCGGTCACGGCTGACTGCTACACTGTACAATATGTCCACCTTCTGTAATTGTTGTGACTGACCCAACGTCGCTACCACGGAGGAGAAGAATGCTTTGAATGAGACTCACAGTATTAAACCACCTTCATAGACCATGAGATGAAGAGAAGATGCACACTAGAAATATTCAGAAACATTAGGGACACTTTAAGTGAGGATTTCTCCGTGAATGCTTCTTTTCTAAAAACACAGGCAGAGTCGCTCCGTTCGATGTGGGGCGGTAGGGCTATCTGTGTGTGCCTGAGTTGATGTGACGCTTTTCGCTCCTGTTGAACTGACGGGGTCAGGATGAAAAAACACACTCTCAGGGATGTTCCCATAGCCTTTCCGAATGGTTAGGCAATATCGCTCTCTCTCTCTCTCTCTCTCTCTCTCTCTCTGTCGCTCTCACTCAGCCTCTCTTCTCCCTCTTCTGTCCGACTCTTACTCACTTCCTCTCTGCTCGAATCTTCCCTTCTCTAGCCCTTTTAGCTCCTGCAAGGTGAGAGGGAAAAGCACTGCAAGCTAGACACCGACACCAAGAGGCTACACCCTTTAATGTGTCACCGGTACATTCCTTTGATTGTTATCTACAATTGTATCAACTCCTTCTGATATCTCTAGAGCTCCAAGTTTTGTGGTTTTAGGAAGGACCAAGCCACTGAATATGCATCCAAAAACACATATTCATAAAACACACGGATCCTCAAATGAATAGAAAAGCGTTCGCAGGACAAGAGCGATATTGAGGGGGGGAGGGATAAATAAATCATGCACTCGTTCTGGATAACCCGGAGTTAGTTCCAGCTTCATTTAATGAGCAGATTCTCCCACCAGAACAACCAATTAAGGCTTCTCATTAGTGGGTTTGACAGAGCTGCCACTGTTCTGCACATCCTGAGAGTTTGAGAGTGAACATGGCACTGATGATTATAGATACACTGTACACACACAGAGAGAGAGAGAGGGGGCTGATGGGAAAAAAATCACCAGAGTGACAGACATGCTGCTGGTTTTCCTTCCCAAAAATGTTCTTCATTCTGTGGCTGTATATCATGAAAGCTTTAACCTATATTAACGCAGGGTGGGCACCCACCTGTGCTAAATAACCTGAACACAATACAATATCACACACAATAACATAAAAGCAAAGCGCTGTTCATCTGCTGTTAAGACTTTGCAGCGAGAGCGAGACAGAGGGTGTGGATTTTACAATGCCAAATTTAGTTTAGTAGATTAATTATTTAATTTAGTTTAAGTAGATAGAAATCCAAGAAAGACCGTCTGTTTAGTATGACAGTAATCCACACAAAATGGAGACATTTAAATGTTTAAAGACAATGAAACAGAAGTACTCATTAAAAAAATGACTGGGTGGGTAGACTTGTTCTTTTCGTTAATGAACTGCGGCTGGATGGATGATGACTCCGTTATGTAACTTCTTCAACTCCACAGGGTTTCTACCCCTGCTCTCACAGAGGTTTAGGCGGTACCGGGTTTGTGCAGAGAGCTCAGTCTCGTCTCCACAGTCAAACAAACACAGAGATGGTTTAGCACGGATGGAATATCACCTTTACACCCATCACATTAGAATAAACAGTTATGCGAAGCCAGACAGGTGATCTTTTGGCATCCTCTGAGACCAAACCAATCAAAAAACAAATTGTTACAATATATAATAAAGCATCAATAGACATCGGAGGACCCACATCCAATACTAAATTCCACCACATCGTCCCTGCCATGTTTATCGCCATATCTATCCAATAAAGACGCACAAATACTGATACCCATCCGATAGCCTACTGACTGAAACAATAGGTCAATATGGTATCAGATTCCCAAAAGCAGAGGTATCAGTTGTGGGCATGGCAAACACTGTTGCACCCCCATTATCTGACCTCTCTTCCTAAGAAGGCAGTAGGCATCAGAGCTGAGTGGTGCTGATTAAAGGGATGAGTAGTTGGCCATGCGCACACAAAGACCAATAGAAGCAGATTTAAGGCTGATTGTTAGTAGCATAGCCTTAAGATTAGTCTGCCTGTGTTGTTCTCAGGCGTAGTGAAGCTACGGCCGACATCAAACGCCGATTTGCAAAAAAGGCACCTACCAGATAGTCATTGACAAAGCCGGCTTGTGTTTGTTCACAAACAGCCAAATGCTACAGAAATAACTCGAGGAGGCAGAAAACAGCATCGACAGTCTGACTGGCACCACGAAGACAATGATTTAATTCATCAATATCGAATTATGTCGACGTATCGCGTATGCTTGCCAATTGCCACCGACTTTTTACACGTCAGCACAATCTCAGCTCAGTCCGGCGTGTTTGTCGGCCTGCCCGTCTTTCTGCCTGTGAACTAGTTGAACCCTTGCCATCTGTCAAACAAAGTGCGACTTCTAAGCCCCGTGCCTGGGAAATACACACACATGTTGAGGTCTTTATGTACACATTGTTCTGTCTGCAGAGTGGGGGTAAGAGTAAAAGTAGGACAGATATTTTAAACAGAAAAACCGTGGTGGGGCCACGGGCAGACCCATCAAACCCCAAACAAAATCTCCACTTCAGAGGGTTTGAAATCCATTTTGAGCCATTAAAATCAATAATTGACTGCAGAAATGTGTCATGCATGGTATGGTTAGCCTTTTAGCCTAGTTACATGGACAACTTAGAGTTTTACACACATGCACGGTTGCTCATTTGTTTGCCGAGTGCAACTTGAACACATCTTTTGGTACTATATTTTGTGGAGGTTGGTCAAACTAAAAATCTGCCACACCAGTTTGACAAGTGGACACCTTTAAGTTATCTTTAAAATACCAATAATAAACAAAGCATGCACTTTTACAGTTATCCATTGCTACACCTGAGATGAAAACCCATCTTTTGAATTGAACCAAAACGAAAGTTAGGAATGTAACTACGGTTCTGTGAATCCTGGGTGACGTTTTTGTGAGCTGATTTCCAGAATGAAACCATATGAAACGGATCCTTTTTCATGAAAGTTAAACGACGGGTAGTTAAAAAAATAAAAAAATAAAAAAGAGTTGCTAACGTTACCGGTGGAGGAAACGCTGCCGGTCACGCACACAGGAGAAATGGGGGGGGGGGGGGTGGAGGGAATCGGACACACGGATAAAACAGACAAAACGGCTTTAAACGAGCCGTTGGCTTCAAACAACCCGCATGCTACCTGTTTAACTCCGAGCAGCTACGCGAGTCAAACGGATGTTTGAACAGCAGTTTAAACGTTAGCTACGATTAAACAACCGCCAACGGTAACTCACCGTTAACGTATCACGGCGGTGGGATTCACCAGGAAATGCAACTAACCGCCAGAAAACGCAACGAAAGAACACACCGTTTAAAACCGTAGCTAGCTTGAAACACACACACGGGGCGACATGAAAGTAGATGATAACAGGGATACCGTGGGAGAAGATAGGCGCCATGAAGAGCCTTACATCGAAGGTATGACTAACGTATAACGGTTACAATGGTGGGGGGGAAACGTGCGGGATTTGCTTCACCATATCCGACAAACTGCTTCAGGTTGTGTGTAGTGCAGGTTGAGCTTCCTACCTTACACGTTTACCGCAACCGAAGAAGACAGGAAAAAGAGGCTAAATATGAAAAGCACCGGAGCAGCCGCTAACGTATAAATCACGTGATTTAAAAGGGGGGTGGTAAAAATTAAACGTTACCTGTTGTAATTTTCAAAGATGAGCGTTGGGGGAACTTTTCCAAACGTGGCCTCTCGCTCTGTTCTCCGCCGGAAAAATAACGTACGTCCCTCACTATCTCAGCCTCCAAAAATCCCCACTACAGTCCACACACACCGAGATTCTGGCTCGGGCTCAAAGCAGACGTGTCCATCATCCTCAAGACCCGCCCCATACAGTGAAAACATCTTTTAGCGACCTCCTATTGGCTCAGAGGGGTCACTGTATTATATCCCGCGACGTGATTGGTCAGCCCTCGCCTATTCGCGTTGGAGGGGGCGCGAGGCAGATGTGGCAGTGCTAGCGTGGCGAGGTTGCTCCCTCTAGAGGATGAGTAGCGTCACTGCAATATGGCGATGGTGTGGTTGAGTGTTTTTTTTTTTTTGCTTTGATGAAGCTGTCTTTGGTTACCGTTGTGTTGTAAATAACAATATAGACGTTTTTAATTTAATTTAATATTAATTTTAAATATATAAATATGTATAAATTATTTAACAAAAGTTAACATCTGTGTTTAAAATGCACAATTAAAGTTAATTATTTCTTCCACTCTCACGCACAAAAGGACACACTTTGCATAACATAACACTTATGCCACTGCACACACACATAAACATAAACACACACACACACACACACACACACACACACCTATAACATACTGTATATACCGGCACCCACACCAAGATTAGAGAAGCTCAAGTAATTGGCTTATAGCGTAAGATAGCGTGGAGATTTGACATCTATAAAAGCGGAGTAAACAACCACGTAAGAACCCCACCAAACTCAAATAATACAAGTTGAATGATTGAAATACTACTAAAACTGACTAATTAAAATATTTCATGAGAAAAACTGACGACAGAAAAGTAAAATTTGATTGTAAGCAGATAGAATCACAGCAGGCAGGGTGTGTTTCATTGGACTCACCATTAGTAGAGCAGTATTGATCCACAGCAGGCCAGTAGAGCGTGCATACACAAACACAGAGGAATGGAGACCAGGTGAACAGAAAATCAGCCATTACTTTAAACCCTGGCCACATCTGCCAGTTTATTTTATGAGCTGCATCTGCTACAATTGCACACCTTAGATTTAGTTGAAACAATGAGGGATTATAATATTGTTTGATGCAATTAGATTACATCATAAAAAAGGGATTTTACTGGCTGTTTGGCTACAGTAAAATGATCCTTACATTATGAACAGAATAAGGCAAAAAAAAAGTGACCCATCTGAGCATCAGGCTAGTCATAATAATAAAAAACATGCAGCAGATCTCCATGACATGAGAGCAAACAGGGATAAGTCTAACTTTAATGACATAATATCCACATGTTAGGATAAGGAAACACACCCACACTGGAACATTTAATTACAGACATAACACGGGGCTGAGTGAATTAAGGTCTCCTCCCTCTGGCCATGAAGTATGTGACCCTTTGGCCTCATAGACCTTAAATTCAATTGTCGAACCTGCTGAGGAGGATGCACACAGAACAGCTTGACCTTCATCCGTCTCAGTTTGGATCTTAATAAAATCAGCACGGGGCGCCCACAGCGGTTATGTCACTTCATTAATACTGGAAATAATGTGAGAACTGTAAAGCACTGATCTCATGAGTCGGGGAGTGAACCATGAAAGTTATTTTACCACAACACAGCACTGATAAGGTCACAATGACACTACTGACAGGAAGATGAGGCTACAGAGCCACTCTATTAGCGACTGCTAGTCCAGATCTCTAATGACATACAACAAGTCAAGAAAGTCAGAAAGGTGTACCTGATTGTCAAAGGTGCCATACTGCAGAAATAGTTCCCACACTGAGATTAGGGCTTGACTCTTTACCTAATCAGTCTAACCTGATCTAAGATCTCTCTCTGAGGTCTCTCCACCTCCCGTATCGCCCTACAGAAATCTCTCAGCAACAGTTGCCTCTTTGCCTTATGCTGAACACCCGATGGACTACTCTCGCAGTGCAGGTCCAGACTTTGCACAAAAACGGGTTTCGGCGATCAGAAATACGGTGCGTTGCAGCTCAGGGAGCTACAGTAGGCTAGCTGTGCGGTTTCTCATGCAGGCATCAGATCAAGCCAGTGCAGATTCTGTGGAGGATTAGTGGCGAGCCCTTCTGAGGGGAATTACCCTGACACAGCCATCTGGACAGCAAAAACTGCCCACTGGACCAACTATCTGCCAAGTCTGTGCCCAGACGCAGCAGTCAGATATCGCTCAGTCACTCCTTCCAACCCTGACCTGAGAACAGCAACCTCATTTTTATCCATGTACCCGGGTTTCCAAACTACCTGTTGAGCTAGTCCACACAGAGAGGGAGGGTTAGGGTTGGAGGATGGGTAGAAACAAATAGGGTTTTTCATAGGTGACTTCTGTTTGTGTCCTGAAAGTAAAAGTAAATGTTGACAGTTGATGTCACTCACCACACCAAGTCACAAGAGCCACTCTGTAGTCAACCGCCTCTGATCCTGAACCTGACAACATTGAGTTTGTTTCCTGAAGCTTACTTACTGTACAGAGGGGAGTGCATTTTGAAAATACACTGAGATGTTACGAGTGGAACCAACCAAACAACCCACCCACCAACCAACCAACCGACCAACCAAACAACCAACCAACCAACCAACCAACCGACCAACCAAACAACCAACCAACCAACCAACCAACCGACCAACCAAACAACCAACCGACCAACCAATCCACCCACCCACCAACCAACCAAACAACCAACCAACCAACCAACCAACCGACCAACCAATCCACCCACCCACCAACCAACCAAACAACCAACCAACCAACCAACCGACCAACCAATCCACCCACCCACCAACCAACCAACCGACCAACCAAACAACCAACCAACCAACCAACCAACCGACCAACCAAACAACCAACCAACCAACCAACCAACCGACCAACCAAACAACCAACCAACCAACCGACCAACCAATCCACCCACCCACCAACCAACCAAACAACCAACCAACCAACCAACCGACCAACCAATCCACCCACCCACCAACCAACCAAACAACCAACCAACCAACCAACCGACCAACCAATCCACCCACCCACCAACCAACCAACCGACCAACCAACCGACCGACCGACCAACCCACCCACCAACCAACCAACCCACCAACCAAACAACCAACCAACCAACCAACCCACCAACCAACCAACCGACCAACCAACCGACCGACCGACCAACCCACCCACCAACCAACCAACCCACCAACCAAACAACCAACCAACCAACCCACCCACCCACCAACCAACCAACCGACCAACCGACCGACCAACCCACCCACCAACCAACCAACCCACCAACCAACCAACCGACCAACCAATCCACCCACCCACCAACCAACCAACCAACTAACCAACGAACCAACTAACCAACCAACCAACCAACCCACCAACCATTCAACCAACCGACCCACCAATCAAACAACCAACCGACCAACCAACCCACCAACCACTTAACCCACCAACCAACCAACCGACCAACCAACCAACCAACCGACCAACCAACCGACCAACCAACCAACCGACCTACCAACCAACCAACCAACCAACCGACCTACCAACCAACCAACCAACCAACCGACCAACCAACCAACCGACCGAACAACCAACTGACCAACCCACCCACCAACCAACCAACCAACCGACTAACCTTAATGTCACATACTGGCTCATTAGGATTTGCCGCCCCTCAGCTCAGTATCTCCACCCACGACATGAGAACTATTGTATAACTTTGCAGAGTTGCACAATATTTTTCTCGCATCATCATCATCATCATCATCATCATATTAATAAGAAGTGAAGGCTAATTTTGGACTGAAAGCAACTAGCGACCACAGGTGGTGCCCATGAATAAAAAATATTAACGTCTCTGTTCCCAAACAGATATAAACAGTTAATACATCCACCACAGTACAGGCCGATATATCCATTATTATAGGCACTTACAGCGTGAAGCCGGCAGAACAGGATATGTCATATTAGCGGGCAGAGCGGTGCAGTCTGATGCACGACCATCCACATTATCGCCCAGGAAAATAACTCTGGATTGGCCCATTAGTGCACTTTACAACTTTGAGGACATAATGATTTAAATGGGTGCTATTAAGTTGCTGGGAAGTTAATTTACCTCAAATAAAATCAATGAGACAGGTCCTAAAAAGGAGCACTTCGGACAGAGGATGAATAAAGGTATATTCAGACAGATACAGACATTTTTTTTCGACAATAAAGCATGTGAACATGTTCTTGTAGAAGCTCAAACTACGAGTATGAACTTAAAAATGAGTACAATTCAGCCCGGGGATGCCACACATTTACAAACTTCATCACTAAAGTGAACATTCTGACATTCTGACTTTGTTAAAATGCAATTAGACAACTCTGGAACACAAAAATGTGACCACATCCTCTCTGCCCATTTGCCAATCCACTGGAGTCTGATCTTCTGCACAAAGTCACATTTTTAAAAACACCATATGGCCTGCAGTGTTCATAGATGCAACCAGCCTCGAGACACGCACACACTTCCACGCTAATAATGTACTAAAACAACACACACACACATCAAGTTTTTACCTGACAACCAATTGATAATCAGCTGGAACAAGCTGCTGGACTGGATCGGGTATTTCCTTGTGTGACTTGCTCTATCGTCTGTCACACAAACACCAAGACACTGAACAAATACTGCTCTCTCTACTCACACCTGTTTGTTTTCTGCAACTTCAACCACCGACTCTCTCTCCCTGCCTCCCCCCTCCCTCCCTCGTCTTTGTGGTAACTCTAAACTCCAGGATCAGGTGTCAGCCAAGGAGGAGAGAGAGAAACCACCTGATGGTCAGGATAAAGAATACAGTAAGAGAAGTGTGAGAAATAGAGAGATATAGCCTTTTGCAGGGTGCACCCATGGGTGGCACCTCTGCCTTATCACCGGCAGTAATAGGTGCAGGTTAATACCATGTGACTCTGAAACTTGGTCACTACGTTTCCATTTAATCGCTGTGTGTTCTTGTCACGTAGTGTTCTGAGTAATTCTGAAGGGAGTTAATTAATCACGTCACGGCAGTTAAATGTCCTCGTATGTGAAGAAAACAAGTGTGTGTGTGTGTGTGTGTGTGTGTGTGTACATGTTTGATGGAGTAAACAGTCATGGGTGCGTATTGACAGTAAAATGTCCTCGTATGTGAAGAAAACAAGTGTGTGTGTGTGTGTGTTTGTACATGTGTGATGGAGTAAACAGTCATGGGTGCGTATTGACAGTAAAATGTCCTCGTATGTGAAGAAAACAAGTGTGTGTGTGTGTGTTTGTACATGTGTGATGGAGTAAACAGTCATGGGTGCGTATTGACTTAAGGAAGCTTAGGCCGACAGATACACAAAAGTCTGTTTGTTTTGCACGATCACATGTGTCGTCATGTGTCTTTTGGAATAATACATGTGATATTATTGGATTAGGAGTATTGTGATGCATTCATGCGTATGTATCATGTGTATTAATAATTTAAAATATGTGTGTATCACCTACGCATACTTTCATTCAGTTCAATATGTGATGGCATGAAGGACAATAATCCTCCCTCTCTGTGCGACAGTCAGTAGTCTATACCACCGGGAGACCACTAGAGGGCAGCAGCTCCTCTTTTTCTCATCTGAATCCATGACAGAAAAGGGGGGGAAACAATTCTGCTTCTGTTTTGGGTCATTTGTGATTAATATAATCTGGAAAACTAAGTGATTACATGTCAGGAAGACAGCAGATCATCTTCATTTAAACAAAAAAATAAAGATTCAACTGAATTCTGTTTGTCATAAGAGTTTTCCTCAAGGGTTTTCCTTCCTTTGGGTGTTTTTTTTTTTAGTCTTTCACACTCTACACAAAGTCACTCTGTCATACTGAAGCCTTCCCAGAAAAAAATGCATGGAATTTTGTGTCTTTCATACCAAGAGAGCTGAGAAGAAACACGTTTCAGCGCAGCCGAATAGCATGCTTTCATGACGTCCCAACATTTGTCCCTACATGTCCCCGTCCCTGACTTAAGAATGTGATGAAATTAAACATGAAGGGTTGATGTCGGTGATGTAAAAGTAGTGTAACGACATCATTAGGTTACATTTAAATTACATAACCGTCTATACCTTGATGAACAGATACAATGCCGTGTGTTTCAGATGGAGGATATTCCCAGTAGTTTCCCGTCTCAAGTGGAAACACTGGAAAGGAGCTCATCCTCAGGTATCCATGGTAACAAACACATCCAGAGTTTGCAACTTCTGCAGCCGGCGTTGAATCTTGACTCTGGGATTGTACACATATCTAGAGTACACAATACTGAAGAGGAGTGTCCTTCCTTAAAGTGCTCCATGAATCACAGGATGACATCCACACCTGTGGTCAACATTTCTCCACCCCTGATAATAATCAGCCATAACTCAGCCTCCGGAGTTTTCCCATTGTGTACCAGGACTTCTTCGAGGTCAAAGTCCTTTTTTTAAGTGGCCTTCCCAAAACTATTTCCAGTCGTACTCTACGTGCAAACATCGAGTACAGATGTTGATATATGGACAAGGAACATATAGAATCATTTCTGATTTGGACTTCTGTTATCAAAGTGCTCTCTTTTTTTGCAGATCAGATAGATCAGAGTGTCTCAGAGTGTGATCTATGTGTCTGCTTTTGTTCTTACATTCTTGCAGTTGTGGAAAGTACACGTACTCGACTAGTCTTCTGTACTTCTCCTTTATCTGAATTGCTACTTTCCTTTTCATTTGTAAGGGATATATTACTCTTTATACTTCACAACATGTATATAGTTATAAGCTGCTTTTCAGATGCTGATGTTACACGGAACGGTGCAATGGAATATAATATTCATATCCATATTTTTGATACTTAAGTAACAAAAGTACATGTTCTGATAATAAGTGCTAAGATCTTTTACTCAAGTACAATTATTGCAGTGTCATTTTATTAACATTACACCAAAAAATAAATAAATAAAAAGGAAAAGTGGGCTCATTATGCAGAATCACCTGATTATAACGAATCCGTGATGCGTTCACGTGTAACGTAGCTATCTACCAAAGTTAAAGGAGCATTTCACTTTTCTGTTGTTGTCCTTCCTTCTGGTTGTGCGCGCGTAGGGTTTCCCCAGCACGCGAGCTGACTGCACGTGCGCGTACAAACCGAGCGATCACAAACTAGCGCGCGCGCACACAGCTTTTGAGTTTTCTCTCCTTTCAGTGAACCGAGAGAGAGAGAGGGAGAGAGGGGGGGGGAGAGAGAGAGGGAGGGGGGGGGGGGTGTCTTCGTAGCTTCCGGCTTCAAACTCGCAGACAAACAGCGCTGCAGCAGCACGAGCGCAGAGGTGTCGAGCAGCAGCAGCATGACAGACAACAGAGAAGAAACTATGTAGCAAAGTGAGAGAAGTTTTCCTCAAATAACGAGAGAGAGAGACATTGAGAGAGAGAAGAAAAAACTACACGCGTGGGAGAGAAAGACATTGTGATATCTTCTTCTTCTGTGGAGGAGGAGGAGGAGGAGGATTTTTTTCTTCTCTTTTTGGTGAAGAAGCAACATAAAGGACCCGCGGCAACGTTGGACGAGTTGGAAGAAACCAGAAAAAAAGCACCAGCACACAACGCGAGAGAGGAGCGGGGAGGTTGAGTCGTTTCGGTGTGTGAGACGCGCGGACGGAGACGAGTCCTCGTCGGTTCCCGGCTGCCGGACTCTTCTGGGCTACTTGGTCGGACCATTAAAAGTGCAGGAACTCCCTCGGAGGAGCGTCGGAGAGGAGGTAAGACACCACCGGGGCCTGCTGTCACGTCGGACCTCCAGCCGAGCAGCTCCTTGTTGTTGTTTACTACACTTTTAATGTCACCACCTCTGGAGATGGAGAGAAAAGCATCTGGATTCTGTTTGAGCAGTTTTAAAACAAGTCTATCCTTATTTTTTATTATTAAAAATGTACTTCATGACTAGTAGAGGCTTTTATTCTTCTTGAGTTACATCTTAATACGTGTTTTAGGGTTACATCTTCAAATAACAGCCTCCCAATGTACAATACAACATACTTATTTTCTGTCGTAATAATAGTCATTCATATGACTTATACAGCACATTGTTTCGGTTCATAGACACTTAACATTAGATGCTGGACAAATACACAATATAAAGTCAAATAAAATAGACAGAAATATATAAATACAACATTTAGGGGTTTGACAGTTCAGACTACTTGAATATTACTTATATTACTTATTATAGCACCTGAATCCAGAATTGAACCCACTTATTAAAAGGAGGATCATTTCAAATGCCTTTCCAAATCCATGTAAGCTTCCAACAGCTGTATTTTTTTATTAAAATACTTATGCTTGAACAAATGCAACTCAAAAACTGACATCTGAAATAACTGAAACACAGGTTTTTCCAGATTTTGTACAAATTTGCTCATCAACTGCCGGACATTTTGCATGTCACTGTTTACTCGTGAAACGACAGCAGGAGGAGACGACACATGTGTCAGACTCGGGGCTTCAGTCATTATTTTACCAGCTTGGAACCAGATCTGAAGTGGGATCAGTTATCAGAACCCGGCACTTATTAATTATATATGAGCGTTCAGTTAACGTTGACGAGGAAATGCAGCAAAACCTCACATCGGATTAATAGAAACAGTCCATTATTCTGCTTAGATTACTTCAATGAATAAACAATCATTAAAATAGAGTTGTTGATCATCTTTTGTTGAGGTTCCCCTCGAGGCCTTCTTGGGGCCTCTTGGGTTTCATTAAGGTTTGAGTATGGTTCTCTGCTTCGAGTGTCCCATCTGCAAGAAGCAAAGTAGTTTCAGATTATGATATTGATTTTGAGATAGCACATTTTCAAGGAAATTCCATTGAAGAGACGTGGATTAACTAACAAATGTTTTTGTCTTATGACAGTAAAGTTACATTGTAATGATGCAAAAATAATTAACAAAAAAATCATATATAGGGTCGCCCATAAAGTTGGAATCATTTTCCAAATGTCTTGTCCTTTATGATTTATAATGTAAATCATTGCAGCTGATCGAAAGTGATTACTGATGCATTTAAATAAGAATAAACAGGAGGATTGAAAACAAAATATTCCAACTTTATGTATTTCATATCGTCATAGTTCCCTCACCTGCCATCTGCTTTGTAAAATCCAAGAAACATTCAGCATCTTTAACTCTCTGCGTGTAGGTTTGTTGCCCACCCGTGTGGGCAGGTGGACAGTTTGAATCCTCATGCCGTCCCACTCGCTCTGACATCACAGACGCCATTCAGAGGTGCTTTCATACCAGACTAATCACCACCGCCGGTGTTTGTTGTGTTAGTTGCTAAAAAAAATCACAGTTATGGCCCGTCAGCACAAAGTCGCTTCACTAGACTGTTGTTAATTGGCACTAATGTGACATCCTAAAATGTTTGCAATTTCAACAAAGTGGTGCTCATGGAGAGTTGGCTATAAATATATTTTACTGCTGACGCGTGGCGTTTTTGGACGATATTCTCTGTAAGGGAGGCGGAGACGAGTGGGTGTCAGAGTGGGATCGAGGAGACCATGTACGTGTTGTGTAATGGCTCTCCTTCTATTTTTTGCTGAATTTCTCCCAAGACATATCTGCGTTTAATCTGACGTGACGTCCTACCGTTCTCTTTAAACGTGAGATTGACCTCAGAAGAGTCGAATCAGCCAAAATCTTCTGTCTTTTTTTGTACCTTTTCATACTTTTCATATCTGAAACTTCCTTCCAAAGCTGTCCTTTAGTGCAAAAAGACCCTAAAAATATATATATATATTTGGGATGCAGCTCAGGATGTTCAATATGTAGTGTGAAAGTGGTTCCCGCCGCCAAGTGTTGCTTCATTACAGCGACTGAGTGAGTAAATCTGCTACTTCTGCATGAAAGAGTCAGAATAGACAACCAAACCAAAATAGCCTGTAAACATCTCTGTTCCTCCTCACTCTGCTTCCATTCTCTTGGTCTTTCTCCTGCATTTTACTCTTTCCTCCCCATTTCTCTTCTTTAATCTACACTAGACCTGAATCTTAGTGTCCAATAAGCAGAAGTGATTATACAGTGTGTATAAAAAAAAAGGCTACTGGTCTCTGCTGGAGATTATTTCCTGCCTCTCTCTTACTGCGTCACTGCCCAACAAGGAAATCCCATGTTTACCCCGTAGTTCATGACCCGATGTCTTAAGGCAGTTTGTTTTTTGGCAGCTCGGCACACGGCGACGGGAACATTGGTATGCTTGAACGAGTCCCAGAACCGGACTGAAAAGTATTTGTTGTCAAGTTTAGTTTTGCTGACTGTTCTGTAGAAGACGGAGGCGATTACATGGTGTGATAAAGAAAAAGAAAGAAAAGTACACGAGGTGTACGAGGTGATATGAACACCAGCCACAAAACAGAATAGCAATAAGATAGTTAAATAGAACTAAAATATAAAAAGCAATGTCAACGTGAGAATTCAAAAAGGTTAAAAGTATACACTATAGAAGGATAAAAGAGTATAATATTGCCAATGATATGAAAAAGTAATAAAAAGTTAGGGTTAGTAACATTGCACATGCAAATGAAATGTAATATTGCACAATTCTTTCCCTGCAGTTCACTATAGATAATTTACTGCCGTATGAAATGAAACATGACTCGACGTTTATGATTCATGTTCTCATCCATTCTTGTATTAAATGAGCACATGGCATTTGGTATTTCATATATATATATATATATATATATATATATAAATATATATATTTGCATGTAGTCCAGACACCTTCTTATCTCACACGTTATACAAAGCAGACTGTGGATCAGCCAACTTATCCGAATCAAACACAAGCTGCTGGAGTTGTGGATATCCCCACATTTGGCGTTTTAAAGCTTGAAAAAAAAAAAAAAAGTTTCGCCAAATTTAAAACATCCGCAAAATCCGTCCGTTGTGAAATCGGGACGTTTCTGCAAGCGTTGCGCAATCCGACCGCCGTGCATCAAATCCCAGTCGTGGACTCCTGTTGCACACTCATTTGCATAGCGTATTTCAGTCGACTTGCGTTGACGTGAGAATACACGTCGCGCTTGTTTGGAGTTTAAACTCATTAAATGATGATTTAATAACAACTGTATTTGGCTGTTATCGTTAGTGGAGATTTTGGAGCTAAAATGAGTGCTTTTGCTTTGTGAAGGCTTGTTTCCTACAAAAAAAGCAAAAAAAAACCATCTCGTGGCAGTTCGTCCGGCTGAACCTTTAGAACAAAGACGTTGTTGGATGCAGCTCTGAAAAGGCTTGAACAGTAGATTTACTAGCAGTTTAGCAGGAGAGGAGGATTGTACCAACATTAAGAATAAAAAACAGCTCTTTGATTCAATTTAAAAAATAAACGGAGCTTTAATGAAACATTAACAGAAGACGAGGCAAATTATTTTCCTTCCTAACTTTCTTCTGTCTCCCCCTTTTCTTTCATTAGTATTAATCCCAGCTGGAACAATGATATCTTTTATTTTGAGTTAACAGCAGGACTACATGAATAATCTCTTTGTCCATGACGCACTTAGGGATGACTTTCCAGGAATGGAAAATTACATTTTTCCAGCGGCTGTCCTTTTTGAAATGGGGGCTTTATTTAGATTGCCCTTTGATTTTTTTAATAATTATATGGTTAGACACACCTTTTTTTTCTTCTTTTTCAGTAGTGCTCCTAGCAGCGTGGCGCTGCAGCTGCCTGGATGCCGATGAAACACTGAAAAGCTGTTCTCCGGACCTCCCTGCAGCTCCAGGGGAGATTTGTCAGATGTGTACCCGACACTCAAAGCCCCTGGCCTGGCCGCGGGGATGGCAGCGTCTGCCCTGAACCTGAACGGCCTCGGAGTCATGAACAGGTCAGTGTGTTTTTTTTGGCTTTTGGTGCGATACCCTACCCCGGTTTTCTTGAAGAGCTGTAGAGGAAACGCATACTTTAAACATGTTTGGTCAGTATTGTTGGTTGCAGCTGAGAACCAGAGAAACTGGACTGTTAAGATTGCTCTTTATTTCTATGCATTACAGAACAATTCAGTCATATTGCCCATGGCTATATTCATCATACGCACATTATTCATGTTTCTCCTGTAATGAAAATGTAACTTTTCTGATAATTATAGCACACAAACCAACCAACGCTCTCCTTCCTCTCTGCAGCAGTAATCAGTTTCACACCCAGCCAGGCTCTTCCAGTACCACCTCTCGAACTAGAACCAGTCCAGTCGGCCGACCGGTGCTGCCGGTTCCAGATCGGAGCACCTACTGTCAGTTACTAGGTGGGGGGTCGCCGGGTGGAGGTCTCTACAGCCCAACCAGCCCGAAGGTAACTCAGCGGCCGGAGCTCAATCTGAAAACACCATTTCTATGTTCACCACGATTCTTAAAGCAACAAAAAAACTGAATTATATGATTCATTTTATTCTCAACAGCACATAAACAAAAACATTCAACTTAGTGCAAATTAAAGGGAACACATAATTAATCTTCTACATAATAAGCAGTTTCAGGACACTGCCCTTTAATGAACGACTATAAAACGAAAAAGAAATCACATCTATTGTCTTACAAACTCATTATGAAATTAAAACACACCCGTTCTCACTTCATTACACATTCTACAGCCTTACTTGGTCTGGTATGACTGGCGGCTTATAGTGGGGTCATGTTAAGGCAAGGCAAATGTATTTTATAGCCCATTTCATACAGTATGAAATTCAATGTGCTTTACAGGAAGAGAACACAGTCACAGAATATAGATAGGAAACAAAAACAAATAATAAAACAGCATTTATGACATTTAAGAAATAGTAAAAAGACATCCACATATTAAAATACAGTTCAAAATGCAAGAATAAATAAATCATCAAAATAATAAGTAGTAGGTAAAAGAGATGAAGTTACGAATGTTCACTCAAAAGTTAGCAAACTTTAGATGAAACTTTCACACTTAACCTGTTTGGAATGAATGAGGTCAGTTTGTTTGGTTAATAACTACGGTTCAAACCGCGTCCTGTGCAAAAGTGTGCAAACCGGCATTTGTGCAGGCTTGTCTCGACCATTCATTATCATAGCATGGCTGATTTACAGGCTAATAATACTAATAACGCTTATTACCACTGATTGAAACATGCATTTACATGCTGATTTCTCCTGATGATGCAGAAACCAAGCGTCCTTATATTATACTGAGTCAGCACACTGACCATGTGACTCTGATGATCTATATCTTGCATGTCCGATCCCAGACGAGCCCTCGGACCCCGGATCGAACCTTCGTCTTCCCCACTTCCAACTCGCTCTCCCCCAGCCCCACCCCCCGCGCTCGCCCCCCCTCGCCGCGAAGCCCGGAGCTCCTCGGGGTCAATGTGGGCCAGCGGGTCCGACGCCTGAGCTCGCCCGGCGGTGAGGAGAGAAGGGAAGGCGAGGGGCAGGAGGAGAGGGGAGGAGAGACGGGAGGAGGAGGAGGAGGAGGAGGAGAGAGGCGAGAGGAGAGGAGACGCCAAGCACAGCTGCTGCAGATACACAGAGAGCTGCAGAACGTCGAGGTGATTTTACACGTTTGGTTCCTCTGTATTTATTCAACAATATAGAGTCACCATGTAAAAAACACTGGAGAATTGACTCAGTTTGTTGGGCAAGTCAGGACAATGCCTGTAAGAAATGCTCACCGTGATCTTCTATGTCTTTATGATGCAACTGGGAAATTGTGCTTCCAGAAAGAGAATTTGAGAATGTTTGTTAGATTCATTTTGTTTCTTGCTAATTAATTTCCAATTTGCTTTTCATACCATCATCATGTCATCAAGTTGCCTTGTGCTGTTGTAAAATGTAAATTAATATGCGTTAATTAAGCTAAAGATGAACCAGCGTGTCATGATCAGGTTTAATATCAATCCAGACAATTTTGATCATCACTCCACACAAAACTGTGTTCAATTAAGTGCTTAGTTACTCTTTTTCTTCTTTGCATTTAGTTGAAAGTCAGCCAGCATTTTTCAGTTCAGTGTGTTTAAAGACAAATATAGGAAAACCCCTGTTATTACCTGTAATATTGGTAGACATTGTGATGATATTTTGCCGTTTCAAAGGTTTTTGCTGATCTCAGTGCACCCGTGAAATGAAAAGCACCTAACAAATAAGAAATAAATAAAGGAAAAGGAAATATTTTACATTTTAAGTTGCATTTAGCCCTTCATTTCTTCTGTCTTCCAGGTCAGGGGAAAAGTGGGCATTTTTGAGGCCCACATTTCCGGAATCCGTGCCCAAGTGCTCAACACTGAACTCCAGCGCAGCCCTCGGTCTCCAAGACGAGCGACGGGCCAAAGCCCTTCACATCCCAGCTCCCAAAACACCGGCCTGGACTGCCCAATGACCCACCCGCAGGAGAGCAAAGTTCCCTCTGTGGTCCAGAATGGAAGAGGTCGGGAGGAGGAAACTATGGAAGGAGAGAGGAGAGGAGGAAGGAGAGAAGATGAAAATGGTGACAACACAGAAAACAAGACACTGATCGGTCAAAACGGCCGCCATTCCAAAACAACAATGCAAACTCCCTGTTCGGATGGACTAATGAGACAGGATTCCCCTGAGACATTCAACCCAGGTGCAACAACAGAGGGAGAGAAAACAGGAGAACGACAAAAAGATGAATTGGAGGTAGAAAACAATCAAATGTTGGGAGCTGAATGGACAGAGAGAGAAGTGAGAGCCGAGAAGGAGAACCGGTCAGGTCTTGAGATGACTGAGGGAACCGGGTTGGAGGTCGACCCAGAAACCGATGCTTTGCGTCGGGGACAAAGCAGCGAGAGCTCCCCTTGTGTGCTGAATAGCAGTCAAGCCTCCAACCATTCTCCTTGCATCCCTCCCTCCATCCCCGCCGTCATCATAACTGACTGTCTGGAAAGCGGGCCTCAAACTTCCGGAGGCTCCGGGACAGACCAGGGACCGGGCTGCCCGTCGAGCCCCAGTTCGAGCCCCGTCCCTGGGTCCAACTCCTCAATGCGCTCCCTCAGGAAGCTGTCGTCGTCCTCCGCCTCCTCGGCCGGCTTCTCCTCGTCCTGGGAGGAGTCGGAGGAGGATATTTCCAGCGATACGGAGAAAGGGGAGCAGCTTCTCAACCCTGCAGCCCTCACGTCTCAGCAGAAAGCAGTAAGTAGAGCCAAGCGTCTGCTGGCGTGTGTGTCAACAATTTAACGTGCAAGTTCAGTAGAGACCATGTGGTGTTTTGAGTGACATTGACCTTTGGAAAATGCATTTGCCAAAAATCATTCATGCGTGAGAAAAATAGATGATGTGGGGAAAGTCGAGGGATTTGAAAGTGTCACCTGAGGCTACAGACTTTGATAATCAACCGACTTTTCCTCTCGTGCCACGAAAGGTCAAACATCTGACCTGTCCTGTGAAACATCTCAACATCTGGTACATAGATTGGTTTGTGGATGATAAGGAAGCAATTTGGTGCGGTACTAATTAGCCAATAATATTTAAATTGTCTGAAAACTTTGACAAAACATAACTTGTGGGCAGCTTATTTGTTGCAACTCATTTTGCCAGATCTGAGTTTGTCTCGACGTTGGTCTCCGTTAACAATTGTGCCTCAACGTGTGTGTGTGTGTGTGTGTGTGTGTGTGTGTGTGTGTGTGTGTGTGTGTGTGTGTGTGTGTGTGTGTGTGTGTGTGTGTGTGTGTGTGTGTGTGTGTGTGTGTGTGTGTGTGTGTGTGTGTGTGTGTGTGTGTTTTGAATGTGCCCGTGCATGTTGCTGGGTGCTCCTGTGTCAAATTGGCCGGAGCTCTCCGCCTGAGTAATGGTTGACATTCACAGAAACAAAGCTAGCTCTGTGCCCGACCTGTGTGTGTGTGTGTGTGTGTGTGTGCAGGGGTGTTTTTAGTTTGTGGGCAATTTGTGTGTGTGTGTGTGTGTGTGTGAGAGAGAGAGAGAGAGAGAGAGAGAGAGAGAGAGAGAGAGAGAGAGAGAGAGAGAGAGAGAGAGAGAGAGAGAGAGAGAGAGAGAGAGAGAGAGAGAGAGAGAAAGCATGGGTAAAAGAAAAAGGGAAAGCAGCAGAATTTTGCCAGTCACACACACTTAGGCTCTGCCTGCGTTTGGATGGCGTTCAAAGAGGAGGCTGAGGCCTGTTTGGGTTTGTGTGTGTGTGTGTGTGTGTGTGTGTGTGTGTGTGTGTGTGTGTGTGTGTGTGTGTGTGTGTGTGTGTGTGTGTGTGTGTGTGTGTGTGTGTGTGTGTGTGTGTGTAGGTGGGTGTAGGTGGGTGGGTGGATGTGATTTTATTTGTAGCCAGGAGTTCACAGGGCCATTTCACTTCTGCTTTGAAACACGACTTAACGAAGGATTGTATAACAAAAAAAAACCAAAGTGTCCCTTTTTTCTGCAGGACTTCTGAAATCTTGTAGCACATTATTTATTTTTTAAGTTTTGCCTTCTCTCCAATATAATGGAATATGAGGCACTGTGTTGCTAAAAGCAATAATCCTTATAAGAAGGTCTGTGGATCATAATTTCCAACATGTTTTCAACGTGACGTCAGTGGCCCTCAGCATCAAACTATAACGTTTTGTGATCAGGGACGGCTGTGTCTTTATAACCTCGTTACATGCTTAATGTATTTTCAAAATAAACTTCACAGGAAGTGAGGTTCAGGCAACAAAACCACTGACTCAGGTTTATGAAAAGAGTGTGGTTGATGACTAGCGCTGACCAACCGTCGATGTATTTGACGAGCTGTCCCTTTAAGCAAGGATGAACTCATAGTTACTTCTTCTCAGGTGAATTATCACGATTCATATATGAGCTGTGTATTGGATATAGTGGAGGTCCTGCTCATCAATGAAACCTAATTTTCCACGTTTGCTTCCATTATGAGAGGAAGCAGCAACACAACAATATAATAATATTCCTATGATTAATGAGACTCCAGGTCATGTATGATGAAGTTTTCTTGCATATTTAAACAAATGACCCCTCCCTCAGCACCAGATGACACGGATTCAGAGCTATTTGTTTAAATGAATTTGGCTGATGGATTTGAATAGTGTTTGTATTGATCTTTGCATATTTCCGGTCAATGTGTTTTTTTTGCGTCATTCAGACAAAGTGAAGAGAAACTCCTCCTGGAAGTTGCAGCTGACTGGAGAAGGTTATAGTTGCTTGTAAAAGTCTGGATTCTCCTCATTGCAGCACAAAGATGTCAAACAACTTTAATCACGTCTGTATCGTCTTTAGCCTGTCACGGCTCCGGACCTGCAGTCTGTAGGAAACCCGGTGTGTGAAACATGCAGAAACACATAGAGCATGCCTGCTATGTGTGTGTGTGTGTGTGGGAGGCGAGTAGGAAAGAGGAGAGGGACACAGTGAAGAGGAGTGTGAGAGAGAGAGGGAGGAAGAAACAGGGAAGAACAGAGATGAGGGAATGAGAGCACGAGAGGAAAAGTTGTAGGATATTCGTCTTGACGTCGAGGCGAACGCTCGTTATTCCGGGACTTGACTTTATTTGGCATTTAACATTGAACACGGCTCTTTAAGGACATCAATCATCCGGGGGGAAACACACAGATGTATGATGTATAAGTGCAGCTCTGTGGTTGGACAGAAAGAAATAACACCAGCGCTCTCTCTACAGTTCTGAGCTTTTTTAACCCTGACGACTGAATCTGCCCTTTTGAATTAATTAATGCTCCATCTTTGTGTTAATCCCACAAGTAAGCGTGACCTTTACGTTTTCTGTCACATCTGCTTCGCTGCGGTCGTCAGCTTTTGGATGACATCAACTCCTTTTTTTTTTTTTAATACAAGCTGGGATCCGAACAGAGCCATGTATAGACACTATTTGGCTGATCTCTTGGCTGTCGGGCATCTCTCCAAGGTTAGAAGGCACATATGTGCTGCCAGTGTTTTCCTATAAAGGGCCACCTGTTATAGATATATCGCTATCTCTGATTCTTTTCCGTGGAGAAGACCAGCAGCAGAGTTGTGTCTTTGCTGAGGTCACACCTGCTTGTTTGCTGTCGTGTATCATTTTTATCTAAAAGCATCGGCTCCACGCCCCCTTCAGAGCCGTTTCTACCTAAATAGCCACAGATGAACCCACATGGGAATGGAAAACTGAGCTGTACGCTTGCAAAAAAGATTTTGTAGATAAAACACGTGAGCAGAAGTGTACTTGCTCATACAATTCAATCACCTCACTTCATTAGTATAAAAATGAGTCTAACAACCAATCATCTACAGAAGATGATCTAATTATGTTATTAGATTCATCCTAATTATCTTATTATTAAATTATTGAGCACAAATGCCAAACATTTGCAGCTTCTTGCCTCTCAAGTATGGCGATTTGATGCTGTTCTCTGTCTTTGTCAATAGAGAGTGATTGAAAGTCACATTATTAGCTATTTTCCCACGGATTTGATGAGATTTGAGAACAAATTAGATGCTCAGCAAATTATTTTTCCATGCAGAGATACGTGGACGTAAAGCCGGGGACACATTCCCATACACCTGTCGCTCTATATCCATTATATAAACAGGAATGCAGGCTGCACCCGCAAGGTGAGACACGCACTCACGTATGCTAACGGCCCGCCACGCCCTCTGTACATGCCACATAGTCACACAGTCTGAGCTCTAACCACCGACTCACATCCCGTTTCCAGGGTCCGAGCGTATGGACCTCCAACCTGAGCTCCTCTCCGACACCAAAAACAGAAGTTTTCATAGCGGACTGGATGAAAAAAAAAACTCCTTTTTTTTTAATGTCCTGATCTTTAACTCAAGTGGGTCGGCGTGCACACACACACACACACACACACACACACACACATATGCACACGCGCGATGAGACACGCACACACACTGTGTTTGCTCTGCAGTGGAAAATCTTCACTACCACGGCGGCCTGTTGCCTAGTAACGCTGTGACGTCAAGCTGAGTTTCCCTCTCACAGCTGTACGTGTGTGTGTGTGTGTGTGTGTGAGAGAGAGAGTGAGACAGAGAGTCTGTAAGTTTGTGGGTGTGTGTCCAACTCAACTTTTCGTGAGTGTGTGTGTTACAAAGTGCCTGCTTAGTTAATGGTGAGAGGGGAATCACCGGTCAATTCTTCACTGGGTGTTTCAGTGTGAGGCCCCCGGTAAGAGTGCGTGCATGTGCATGTTCGAATCCCCCCCCTGGCCATAGGGGGAGTCGGTTCAAGCACTGACGCTGACATTTTTTGGTTGAGTCTCCGCTCGTGTCATGGGACCCAGAGCAGAAGTGAAGTGTGGTTTCACATGATTTCAGAGACACACACTGGGGAAACCCTGCTGGAGACACGAATGCAACTGTGTGTGTGCAGAGAAAACAAGGGGACGCATGTATTTAGTTCACAAACTGGAGATCCACCCGACATTTCACACATCCAATCCGATCTGATAGTGGTCGATAGTTGCGACTTCATGTGTTCCAGAGTTGCGGCGAGATCTGAAGTGAGATGTGCTCTTTAATGTTCCATACAGTGACCTCAGCTTGGAAACAAGCCTTTTTCTTATCACACTGCAGGATTTAGTCACATAACCAAACAGCCACATCACAAACATCTCACTAGGTGTGCACTTTTACCTTCATATAGTCGGTTTTTACGGTTGCTCAGAGATTTATCGTGCAATCTCCCGAGCATCGAACGCACGTTTCGTTAGCATCCATTTCTGTGTCTGTGCAGTCTGAGCGTTTTGCAGACTCAGACACTTGCAGTGTTTGTATCTGCGAGGGGACCTTGTGGTGAGCGATATCAGGCTTGTTGTTTCCTCTTCTCTGTTGAAAAACACCAGCACGCATCAGTGTTTCCCTTCCTTACACCATTTGTAACCCAGAGTTACCCTTTTGCCCCAACTTCTTCCCCCTCCACATTCTCTCCGCCTCTTTTCATTCCTCCCATTGCATGCAAATGAGTGCTATCTGGTTACCCTATGTAACACGAGTTCTACTGGTTAAAAAAGAAAAAAAAAAAAAATGTTTTCACATTTGCAAGATTATTTGTTGGTGCATATTCATTGTGGCTACTTAAATGAAATGAATATGATGATTATGCACGTTTGGAGAAGATATTAATGGAGGGGCCAATCGAAACTCTCAGTGCTTCTTTTTTATTCTCCGTGCTCTTTCTGTTGTTTACAGAGGGCACGGCCTTTTTTCTTTCTTTCTTTTGTTTGTAGTCAGCGGCGGATGTGGAAAATACTGTCGCTGAGGCAAGCGGCAACCCCCCCCCACTTCCTGTCTGCAAGAAGTTCCTTCTCTTACCATTTCCTCTCTCTCTCTCTCTCTCTCTCTCTCTCTCTCTCTCTCTCTCTCTCTCTCTCTCTCTCTCTCTCTCTCTCTCTCTCTCTCTCTCTCTCTCTCTCTCTCTCACTATCTCAATGGAAACTTGACTGTTTTTCCTGCCCTCCCCTTGTCATCCAGCTGGTCTGGGGATCGAGATAGGAGAGATCGTCAGTGAGTCATCGGACGGAGAGGCTGACTTTGAGTTTTTAATGTCCAACTTCGCTCATTGAAGGAAAAAATGCTATTTTTTTCTTTCCGTCACTTTAAATCACCATTATAATAAATAAAAGACGTGACCTACTTTCCCCGAAAGAACCAAAGGTGGCTGAGAAGTAAAACACGTCAGTGACGCTGATGAGTTTTGAGGAATTACATCCATTTCTTAACAAAATCACACTGAAAAATTAAGGCTTCAAGTTTATTTAGGTGCATTAATTATCATAAAAAACGATTATATGACTCCTTTCAAACTATACAGAAATGAACAGCAAATTACTTCTGGAAAGGAGGAAGATTATATTATTTATATACTGCATTTATTTGCATAGACAACCCAAACAAATTGAGCAGATTATTTTATAAAATGGTTTAATCCTTAAATTCAATTGGGTTAAAACACTCAAAGGGAGCTACTTATATAATAATAATAATAATAATAATAATAATAATAATAATAAACTATTTCTATAGCACTTTTCTTAACACAGTTACAAAGTGCTTTTCAGAACAGCAGCACAAAAAACAAACCAAAAACAGCAACAATAAATAAAACAGTCGGATCAAGAAAGCATCAAATATAAACACTGGAGGATAAAATAAATAAGGAAAAAATATTAACAGGTCAAGGAGCAACGAAAAAGCCTAGCATCAAATTAAATAATCATAAACTCTTCCTATAAAAAAGGTTTTAAGAAGAGATTTATATGAACCCCTGATTGGACTTTACTTTATTTCTAACGGTTTATTTCATAGGCAGTGTTTTCATTAGCTTGATTCAGCTGGAAAGTCAAATCTGCATTATTGATTTTCACATCTGGTTTCCTGCTTTGCATCTGTACTCGCATATTTATACATCTTTTTTTTTTTCTTTACGTTTGTTTGTGGAGCCAAACTTCTGAAATAGTAAAAAACAACAACAACGTATTGACACCTTCAACCGCAAAATTC
>NC_139927.1:5915540-6123040 GCF_963514095.1 Eutrigla gurnardus
TATTATGAGGATAATTTAGGAAAATAAAGAAATGGAACTATTGTCGATATTTCACCTGTATTTATACTTGTCGTGTACTTATCTAGTAAACATAACAGGGGACACACAGTGCTTTTAGAGAGTTTAACTGTCAAATATTCATATATCTGTGGAAGAAAAGTCTTTTCTTTGCAAAGACTGATAACTTGAATCCGTCTGTGTTCACCGAGATGAAAACTGTTGACGTTGAAAACAACTTGCAGTGTGCGTTTGTTTATGCGTATGTCCCAGTTTGTCAATGAGTTTGTGTGTGTGTGTGTGTGTGTGTGTGTGTGTGCTTGTTTTTGAGTGTGAGTGTGTGTGTGTGTGTGTGGCAGGAGTCCCACAGTTCAATGTCCCTGCCAGGGACAGGGAGAGCCCTCGGAGAGACCGTGTGTTTGTGTTACCAGGGGAAACCCCGGCTTGATCCTCCAGAGTTTAGTTAAAGTGTCTAAAATAGGGAAAGAAAAAACAGCAGTGTGTGGGAGAAACCAGGCAGAGACAGTGAAGACAGCTCCTTGGGTCAAGGATGTGTGTGTGTGTGCATGTTTTAAACACTTGTTTTACCAGACAGTAAAAAAAAAAAAAAAAGTGCTGGATCAGCCAAAAGTCTAAATTCACATGTTAAAGGTTGAGTAGGTGATTTTGTTCAGAAACACTTTCTGTTAAATTACTTGAAATCCTCCGATAGCCATCAATAAATGAAATGCTCTGACATAAAAACATAAAAGAAATGTCATCTGTGGCCGTGGCAGGACTGTAAAAACCCCGTCCAATCAAAAAAGCCTTTGAACAGAGGTCTGAACGAAAGGGGGCGGGACTTTATCGGTTCGACGATGCATTCAAAGTCTCTGTGGTTTTTCCAAATGACCTTCTCAACCTTAAAGTTTGCATAACCGGGGAAGATTGACTCACATCAAGTCTAATGTCATCTAAAATCCCTGCATTGTTGTTGAAACGTCTTCCTGAAGGATAATCATTCATGTTGTGTGTGTGTGTGTGTGTGTGTGTGTGTGTGTGTGTGTGTGTGTGTGTGTGTGTGTGTGTGTGTGTGTGTGTGTGTGTGTGTGTGTGTGTGTGTGTGTGTGTGTTGTAGCACAAGTCTTGGAAGAAGATTAAGAACATGGTCCACTGGTCCCCGTTTGTCATGTCCTTCAAGAAGAAATACCCCTGGATACAACTGGCCGGGCATGCAGGTATGTGGACACGCAGACGACGTGGTTCATAAGAAATAACCGGCTCGGCTTGCTGTGCAGTTTTTTTTTAAAGAGGATGCTTGTCGACACACGAGTCCAGGTCTTAGAGGTCGGGGCCTGAAGGGGAAGTGTGCAAGGGGGGGATTGGGAAACAGCGTGCAATGCTAAATCCCTTGAATAGGTGTCTTGGCGGTTGGAGGCTCAGCCACATAAAATTCACAGTAAAAGTTGTTGTTGTTTTTTTACAGGGAGCTTCAAGGCGGGAGCCAACGGCCGTATATTAAAAGTAAGACGCTCTTTCACACCAATCACACCTTCTCTAGCTAATTCATTTTTAATTCGAATTTATTTGCTGTTAATTTGGAAGATGTTTACCAAGTTGCTCGTGTTATTTGTGTATTATTTTAATGTTTTTATTTTTATGATATATAACAATTAATTGAATGCATGCATGATGTTGCCTTACACATTAAAGAATGATGCCCAAACGTACAGTTTATTAATCGTATCGGGAAGTCAAAACTTATAACTTGTTTTGTCCATATCTCTGTAGAAACACTGTGAATGTGAGCAGCGCTGTTTGTCCCTCCTCATGCGGGACGTGCTGCGCCCGTATGTACCTGGTTACCATGGAGACGTAGAGAAGGACGGCCAGAAGTACAACCAGATGGAGGACCTGCTGGCTGAGTTTGACTTCCCGTGTGTGATGGACTGCAAGATGGGAGTGAGGTGAGAAAGCATGACGTGACATAAATCTTAAATTTAACCCTCGGAAAACAACTTAATTTCATTGATGCTATTCTGCTGCTATTTATTTATTATTATTTTTTTTTTATTTCATTAGCTTGTTTTTATTTTCTTATAATTATTGTGTTTCTTTCCATTGCTTTTAATGTTTTATGTAAAGCACCTTGTTGTTGAAAGGTGCTTTAAAAATAAACGTAAGCTGACAGAAAGAAATGCTTTGATATGGAATTTGAATGACGAAGAAAACCTTTTATTTGGAGTTAAATGTCAAAAGTGTGAACACCCAAAATGTCTGTAATAATCCCTCATTCCATGGAAACTGCATGTTGAGCCAGGGAGCTTTAATTTTTACGACTCTCATAATTTAGCATTTGTTTTCTCTTCGCCAATACATATTAGTTTTCTTTAAAAACCCTCTCTTCGATGTCGCTGCGTTGCCAGATCTGAGCACCAAACAGCTGTGACACACTGTTTGGAAAAGAGATGTAATCCTCTCAGCTCATCGTCCTCCTACCTCTCTATGTGTGCTCATGTCTGCCTCCCACCCTTTCTTCTTCTTCTTCTTCTCCTCTTCATCACCCATCATCTTTATTTATTATTGATTTTTTCTCACGCTTCAGGACCTACCTTGAGGAAGAGCTTACGAAAGCTCGTAAGAAACCCTCCCCGAGGCCCGACATGTATCAGAAAATGATCGAGGTGGAACCCGAGGCGCCGACGCCCGAGGAAAGGCTCGAAAAGGTGGTGTCCAAACCCAGATACATGCAGTGGAGAGAGACCATCAGCTCTACGGCCACCCTGGGATTCAGGATAGAGGGAGTCAAGGTAAGACTCACAAAGGGAAAGGTGTGCATTTGTGTGTCGCCTTCCTTCCCCCTTTTCTTGATGGTGTGTGTGTGTGTGTGTGTGTGTGTGTGTGTGTGTGGGGAGGGGTGTCCTTCAAGGGCACGATCCAACTTCCTGTTTTGAACAGAAACTTCCTCTGAAGTATATGTTTGCGCATGAGATCCTTTGTCAAACATAAGGCCTGTCCGTGGCAGCTCTCTATGCCTTGGCATCTGGCACTGACATTCCACACACACACACACACACACACACACACACACACACACACACACACACACACACACACACACACACACACATCTCTACTGTCTTTATTTGAGGGTCGTGGCTATATAAGGACATTCATGGCCTCCCGGTGGTCCGTTGCCATGACACTGAGGGTTATCCCCAGAAACAGAGTGTGTGTGTGTGCGTGTGTGTGTGTGTGTGTGTGTGTGCGCATGTGTGTGTGTGTGTGTGTGTGTGTGTGTGAGAGAAGAAACTATGTGGATGTGCATAACCGTTTTTGTAATGTCTGTAAATGTGTGTGTCGTATAGATTGTATAACCTCTTATGTATGTAAGAGCTTTAGCTAATTAGGTATGTTGTGTGTGTGTGTGTGTGTGTGTGTGTGTGTGTGTGTGTGTGTGTATGAGAGAGAGAGAGAGAGAGAGAGAGAGAGCCCTAGCCTCTTCATGGGTCGTGATACAAAATCACGACCCATGAAGAGTAAAATAGTTGCGTCTCCAAATATTATCTGGTTGCCTGGCAGCCAGCAGAATAAGAAACACTCATTTATTCTCCTCTGAACCAACTGGATGGTTACCACTGTGGTTCTGCTACTCACGCCAGTCTTCTGTACTATTACAACCGCCAAACAGCTGAACAGCCAAACAGCCAAATTACAACTCAGCGGTTTAATTTTAATGTTGAGGGGAATGAAATTCCCAGTATGCACACTTGAAATGCCCTTAATCAAACCGTTGGGTCTTAAAAGTTGTAGAACAGAAATTGTATCTGTTTTTTGTACAATTTTCTGAAAATGAAACAATAGATTAATCGTCAATAAATGCTAGTTGTAAGTTATCTCATCAACATTGATGAAATGCTCACAGAAACGACAACTTCATGAGACTAGAAGTGTTTCTCTGCTCTGGTCAGTAAAACAGTCCCTGCTTTAATTCCTGGCTAAATCTCTAAAAATATCTTTCCTTCCTTTCCTCCCCTCATTGTTTGTTCTACTGTTCTTGTCCATCCTCTCCTCGTCCCTCCCTTCACATCCTCCCATCTTGACCAGAAGCCTGGAAGTTGTAGTTTATGAACAAAAAAAGAAACTTTGTCTAATACGAACTGCAGTGTTATAGTTTAGTAGATGGTTTAGATTTGGTCTCAGACGAAGAGAAAGCCGGATTTTATTTCAAGTCCAGTCACGACCACAACGGCAGGGATATCACTATTTATTTATTATAAACAAAGGCACTACATAACATACATTTCACCTCTGTAATGCATTTTGAGAGAAATCTCCTTGTTTTCACATTGTATCGTGTTTTATTTTTATCGTGTCGTGCGGCCTCGCCTTGGTCTTGGTCTTGACTTGGTCTCGTATAAGCGGTCTAGACTTACAACAGCAAATAAACCTGATGTTGACCTCATCACAAACATGCTGACGGTCTCTTCTCCTCTCTTATTCCTCTCTCCTGACCTCTCCAGAAGGAGGACGGGACGGTCAACAGAGATTTTAAGAAGACCAAGACGAGAGACCAAGTGACTGTAGCCTTCCACGACTTCGTCAAAGGAAATAAGGAAGTACTGGTGAGTGTGTTTGTGTTAACAGCCTTGAACACTGAATGTGAAAGAAATACAGATGAGGAATGGAATTGAATACACACACACACACACACACACACACATGTTCACACATGCACACATTATCAAATCACAAAATATGACCTTAAGCTTCCTGGGCGACAAGAAAAGGGAAGTCCTTGGGAACTCCCTGCACCTCTTCACACCAACACACACACACATTCTCACACACACACACACACACACATTCTCACACACACACACACACACACACACACAGTGTTGGCTGCAGTAGAAGTGGACAAAACAAGGTAAAGAACATAAAAATATAAAAACTTTGTGGTTTTTTCCCTTCCAGAAGAGTTATCTAGACAGACTGAAGGAGATCAAAGACACTCTGGAGATCTCGCCATTCTTCAAAACCCACGAGGTCAGACAGACGTAACACAATCAACATAAAACTGTCATCTATATACATTGTGTATTGTGTTTATTGTGTCGTATGTGTGTGGGTGTCAGCAGATGCAAGGTCACTTTCAGCTTCGTTCTACTCAAAGAACACATTCTTAGTTCTATCAGTTATATTGACCAGATTACATTACATACAGATTGCATACCATGCACATTAGTCAAATATTTTAATTAAAATATTTAAAGTTCCGACTATTCCATTATATTTCCTGATGTTTTACTTTTTTTTTAAGCTCATACAATCACACTTCAAAACACCTGAACTATCCCTTTAAATGTATTTGGCCCTCAGTTGAGTTTCTGGTTAAAATGTATTTTATGCAACTGTATATTCAAATTGTATTCATTGAATTAAGTGCACACACACACTCACACACTCAAAGGTCGCTGACCACAAACACACACATTCAGTTGGTGTGACAAAACAGGAAGTGAGATCATCTTTCTGAGGGACACAAACAAATGCGTAACATCGAGTTTAAAACAACAAAAAAACGTGTTTCCTGTTTTTTGGGTATTCATCCCATTGTCTCGCCGTGTGTCTGCAGGTGATTGGAAGCTCCTTGTTATTCGTTCACGACAGCAAAGGGCGGGCGAAAGTCTGGATGATCGACTTCGGGAAAACCACACCTCTTCCTGAGGGGGACGAGCTCACCCACCGGGAGTCGTGGGCGGAGGGCAACAGGGAGGACGGATACCTGTCTGGACTCGATAGTTTGGTGGACATCATTTTATCCATGGTGAACTCTGAGACTTGAAGTCTGAGAGAAAACACGAGAAAGAACATTTGGAGCCACTTCCATTCATTCTCCCTCTCTCCCGGGAACACTTTGGACTTCCTCACAGGTTTCCTCCGCAGACGTTTGAATTCCATTCATGGATGCAGCCTTTTCTATTCATATCCAGTGCTATTTCTTATTCATATCCCCTTTTAAATTTACTCATTATTCCCTCGAGGGCATATTTCAACATTATCAAAATTTTAACTTTAAACATTCACCATGACTCATTCTGATTCATTTTCCCAGTAAGTCATCCCATTCACAAAATCGTTAATGTTATTTGTTACAGTGGGTTTTTCTGCTACAATGTAGAAATATCTGCTGTGAAAAATGTTTTTTAACATTTTTTTTACATCATTTATACAGCGTTTTAACTAAAGGAAAAATGTAGAATGCCTTATCCAAATTGAATGCTGTTTAATATTTAATATTTTTTATAATGGCAAACAAATCCCATAAAGAGACCAATTCAATATCTGTGGCTCTCAAGCCTTTAAAAGATGGATTATGAAGATATGGTTCCATTTTTAAACACATTTGTGTTAAAAATTGTGTTAAAAAAAAGTAGTTTTTTTAACACAATTAGCAGATTAATACACTTTTGGGCACGATTGTGAATTTTTGACATTGTCTAATAAAAAAAACCATCCGTTTTTCACTAAATGAATACGTTTTGATATACATACCATAGAGTCTATGGCATAGACGATAGTTGTAGGATCAGCTGATTGATGATTTTGGTCTTTTGGTAGGATTTGTAAATAATAAAAAAAATACTTAAAAAAGAGAAGAAGAAAAAACACCAGTTTTATTATTTAAATCAGAATTTTCCTGGTAGTAGTATTAAAAAAAAGACACTGCAGTTGTCAAATTTGTCTATATTATGCTTTTATGACTTAAACAATGTAATCACATAGAGAAAAAAATGGGATGTGTAGTGGCTTTAAAAATCCAAAGTCGAAACTTCTCCGTTAGATCGTGTTTCTTCCTCAGCAGATATGAACTCAATTGTATTTGCTTTCTGTCTGTTGGACCACAACCTCAGCACATTTCCGATTCCTTTTAAGAACAATCTGCACTTGATTACTTTTCCACTGACATTGTACAGTTGAGTGTTTTTACACTGAGAAAACAAAGCCAGCCTTAACCTCCGTTTAACCCGGCACACCTTCTGAGTTTAGATCCTGTAGGTTTTACCAGTGAGGTTTTTTTAGTGGCACGATAATCTGGTTAATTACATGGAGCCAATTTATATGGATAGATAGTGTCAGTATGTTTCATATGTAAGATATTTGCAGTCCATAGTTCATCCCCGGACATTTTCTCACACTTATGTTTGGATTGTTCACAATGTACAGTAAGAATTATTATGTTTGATGTAGTTTTTGTAAAAGAAAAGAAGAAAGTTTGTGTATTTGGATCCCGTGGAACACTTACAGCCATGAACAATCCGTATTTAAGCTCTACAGTGCCTTGAGATTACGAAGCCAAGTCAAACAACAGACAATATGTTTAAATATCATCTTAACTGTTTCTGGGCGTAGTCTTGGGTGCATGTTTATTATCTTTTTTTTTTTAAGTTTGGGCTTAATATGTATTTCATTCTGTTTTTATTTATAACATTATAATTATTTCTGTTTTTAGTTAATGGGATACTGTGACTTTTTTTTGAATTTGGGGCTATTGTTGTGTCTTCAAGTGTGTTACAGTATGAGTTCAAACAAGAGAGAAAAGTTGGAATATGTTCGGATCACACATTAATTTTAATGGGAAACACTTAGAAACTGCTCGGGCAGATAGGGAGGAAGGACATGTCTCATAATGTAACAGATTGTTGATGAAAAATAAAAACTTAATAAGATGTAGGTTCTACTCTACTCTACTAAAGTGTTCAGTTGATGTTTGCAGTGACGCTAGACGCAGAAAAACACTGATTTTAATTCCACACAGTGCCTTCAGTAGTTTGACATTTTGGGAAATACATAAGCTTTTTAGCTTAGACGAGATGATTGGCACCGCTATGCTAATTTTGAAGCGTTTGCTAGCAGGTGGTTAGCTTAGCTTAGCATCAAGACAGGGAAACAGGGAGTTTCTTGATTAAACGTTCATACATTTTAATTAGTGAGCTTTAGTGCTATGGTTCGGCAGATTTAGTTACCGTCGCATGTTCCCAGTCTTTATGCTAAGCTAATGAGCTAATGGCGGAAGCTTCAGTTTTAAAGGGCCATCTTAGAGCTTATTCTCTTCAGTGTGCACTTAGGGTTGTTTGTTAGTCGATATTATTATTTGTTTCTGTTTTTGCCGGCTTATGTATTTATTTCATCCTTTAAAAAAAAGTGTGCATTTGGTGATACCCTGCTTCCACGTGTGACTTCTGTGAATTTCCGGTACCATATAGGGTTAGGAAAATTATTAAGGACATGAGGGTCAGAGTGTTTCGTCACAACCTCTCGTCCTGACAGCCCACAGTGACCCCACAGTGACCCCGCTGCTTCTTCTTGGCCACATCAATGTTTGCATACGGTTAATTTGCCATTCAAATCACACCTGCCCACAACAGCAGCAGCATCCGGAGCTGGTGGGAAAGAAAAGGACTTGATTCGGGAGTGGAGAGGTTGTATATTCGAAGGGGAAACACAGCAAGGATGTGATTTTTTTTTTTTTTTTTTACATGGAGGCTGGTGGGGGAGGTGAACCCTTGAGGGTCTTTTTGAACATGCAGCTCCCACTGTACACATTTCAAATGATTGTTTACATTTTTCCTACTCGATGCTCCTTTTTGGCACTTTTTTTGTTTTGTTTGCTGAAGTGATCTTTTTACTACATGTTATGACTAAAATGGCGTTTGGTAGGCCTATATCCCTGCATGACAAAAGTTTTAGCATCCTCGAGACTTGAAGGGAGTTCATTGACCCTCGTTGAGGAAACTGGGTCGTTATACAACCACAGCTGACTGTGTGTCCATGCTGCAGAGTTTGACAGGAGACTCACTTTGGTCTGGGAAAATAGTTATATGTGCTGTGTGGGTCTGTGGCGCCCCCTGCTGTCACTCTAATGACACTGCACCTCGAAAAGTCACTTTACTGGATGCCCACATCTATAATGCATTATAAACATACGTTTAATCCATTAGAACACAGTGGTAATAATTATACGCACTCATAAATATCCATATGTTAGCATGTGCTTACATGCGGCTTGTTGCAGCTACTATTACACATTTCCCAATAAAGTAATTATGCTTTATAACAATAATCAAAATACATTATGGAGCATTGTATAATGACTTATAAGGTCAAGTATCATGATGAAAGGATCATAGTGTATATAATTCTATAAATCACAGTGTATATTATTTCATAGTTATAATAATAATAATAATATATAATAATTTATGTAAAGATAATCACTGTTGTAATGCATTATAATGTGGATTAAACATTTCTCTAAGCAGTCATTCTTTGCTTTAAGAAAAGTAAAAAAAAGTGTGTTTTGCATTTTGCTCAAAGCAAACACTGACCACTTAATCGCATTATAATGCATAATAACAGTGAATATAATTAATTATAAAACGATTATAATGTATTACAACTATGGGTATTATAACACTATCCAGCAATGATGAATTATTATGATACTTTACCTTATATATCATTATAAAATGCTTTATAATGTGTAATGATTATTGATGTAAAGTATTCTATTATAATCTGTGTCTAGAGTGAAGATTATAACCCATCATAAATACGTCTTTAATGCATTATAAATAAAAACAAGTCTTAAATGTTAACTTTTTAACTTGTTTTTACTGTAAATTATGATTTTCTGAGAAAATTGCCTTTTGACATGTAATAATTAAGATCTATTGCAGTTGTTTTTTTATTTGTACATTTGATCACCGTCATTATTAGATCTGCTTCATTTGTAAGCCCAGTAATAATTACTGTCAAGTCATAAAATATCATTTATTAGCACCAACAATACCACAGGGCGGTGTTGATGTGCTGTCCTCGTCCCAACACTAGGGGGCAGCAGAGGCCCATTTCAAAGTTTGGGCACAGTTTCTTTAATGTTGGCGCGTGCGTGGTGTTTGTGTGTAAACGTGTCCTGTAAAACTTTATTGTATTCTCCAGTAACACGACGATGGGACGCGACACAAACCTACGCAGTGTTTTTGTTGTTTTTTTCCTTCTGTCCGCCACGAACCAATGAGAAGCCGCGCTTCGGCCGCCACCCCCTCGACGAAATACGACACGGACCAATAGGAGAAAAGGGTGCGTGGGCGGGAGGGAGGGAGTAAAACCAGAGCCTTACATAAACAAAGTTAAGCGAGCGTGTTGGCGTGGTGGTGAGAGAATAGGAAGTGTACTGTCTCTTTAAACGTGGTGAAACGAGGTCAGGGCAAGAGATTTTATTATTCCGGAGGGCAAATTGAAGAGGACAATTTGGGAAATGCAATTTGATGATTATAAGTCTGTGCAAACGGGCGCTCGTGCGCGCTGAAATAACAGTATTAGTAATAACAGTGAGACGTTCAGGTACATGCACGTTTGTGGTACGAGTGGGTTGCGTCAAGGCAAGGCTCTGGCATGCTGCTGCTGGTTGGTAAATAAGGTTTGACCTCGTGGTCGAGAGAGAGAGAGACATACTGGATTAAACGCTGTCAGCAGCAGGAGGAGCAGCAGCAGCAGCAGGAGCAGCAGGAGGAGCAGGAGTAGGAGGAAGGCCACCAACAACGTGGAACTTCTGCTTCATCTTTTTAAATGCATTCAAACTAAAATAAAAAATAAATAAAGGACGTTTGCTTTAGTTTGAGTCATCGTCGACCTCGTCTGACACAGTTGGAGAAACGCAGCTTGCAGGTGAGTACATCTCACCACACAGGAACACGCATTCGAGCGTTAAATATGCTAATTAAAGTAGTTTTAATCCCGTTTCGACCTCCCAACTGCTTCAACAAATCCTCTCTGCAGCGCGCTGACGTCACTTCTGGAAACTTTGACCGAGCTGTCCGCGATTTATCCAAATAACATACCTTTTAAGGTTTGCTAAAAAAAAAAAAAAAAAAACATGCTCTCACTTCCCAGTGTCGGTTGATTTCAATGCAGCCGTGACGTCAGTCGAGATAACCAGCAGTGAAGCGCGCGAGATGCGTTTGTTGTGATGGTCTCGCGCTTTCTCACTTCCACGTGGAAGTCACAATCACAGAGTTTACGTTTGAAAGCAGTTTAGGGAGCATCTGTAAAGAAACCCCAAATGTCCCAAGAGAAACAGGAAGTTGTGACTTCTGATAGTCTAATATTTGCATAAATTATTTTTGATTTAATCACTGTTGGGCTAATCCTCTCCTGAAAACACAATATTTATAGTATATATGAGTGTAAAATCTAGGCTTACTCTGGTACATTTATATCATTGTTTTTATTAATGTGTGTGTGTGTGTGTGTGTGTGTGTGTGTGTGTGTGTGTGTGTGTGTGTGTAGGTAAATTCCCTGATTTACTGATAAGCACAGTGTGGTTGTTTATACTGCCAACGACACACTGTTTGTTCATTTAACATCACTGACAAGTTTATTTTCAGCCCTCGGTCACAATTCTGTTAATAACCAAATTTATGGTTTTCTTATCTGGTGTTTTTTTATGTATATTGTTGGATTGTATTATTAGCCACAAAAATCCAGTGTTGATCAGGTAATTACATGATAATAAATGTTGCTCTGGTGTGGCCAACGCGGATATGACCGTCAAAATGATTCATACACTTTAATCGTTTATTATTTGTCACAGAAGAATCACAGTTCATTAATTATTGGAATTAAAACAATAATAGTTTTCTTTTACTTCCTGCTTCCCTCCCGAACACATTCCAGTACTCGTCTTGAGTTTTATCTCAAGAACCGTTTTTAATTGGGCAACTTATTAAAATCAAACTATCCTCCACACAGTCGACTTGCAGGAAACGTGGTCTTCCTCACGTTTCCCTCGTTAGCGGTGACGAAGCTGGTGGTTCACCACAGCGAAGTCACCGAGGAGAACCAGGCGATGTTCAGCACGTAGACGCACTGCACAGACTATTTCCACAGCAGTGAGTCAACAGCTTGTGGAGCCCAGACAACAACTGAGGCTTAGCCGTGTCCGTGTGCACGTGCACGTGCGTTTCTCAGCCATACAGTAATCACGGGCACAGGGCTTCAAAAATACCTCGTTGTGACCTCTGGCCCACTCTGCACCAGAACTGCCCTTGACTTCTCCTCTCTCAGCTACGCTTGTGTTCAGGTTCTCATGAAGGATCCTCTCTGCTTCTCGTTGACTCGTAGAGGGAGAAGCAGAATGTAAACACACTCTGAGGCAACACACCCACATTGACAAATGGGAAGTTGCTCAATCGATTACATTAGGCAATAAAACAGTACGTTTTTCCCCGATAGTGTCAGGTTTGGCAAGTTGAACCGCTGTTAAACTTGCGGAAAAGCACATTGATTAAAGTATGGTTTACCTTTTGTGCATGTAGCCGTGCCAGCAACAGGAAAATACATATTTTTTGCAAACTTCCTCCTAAAATTCCCAGCTGAGTCCAACATCATGCAGGGTCTTGCTGCGTTGCTGTTACTGTGTCAAGACAATACAGTACAGATGTCAATATTTTGTGTTTTTCTTGAGATCAAACATGCAGATACCTGCAGAGTCGTTACTGTGTTGTGCACATGAGTTTACTGCTGCTGGCCTGGATGTTGTCAACACTGATGATGAAAATCACCAGAAGCAACTACAGACTGCAGTTTGGCAAAGTCATCAAAAAAAAGTTTCACAACATTTAGGTGTGTTGACAAGAAGAATTGACCCGAAGAGCAATATATGTTCAGAAGAAGCACATTTTTTTGTTAATGTTTTGTTATTTCTATTGAAGTATTATTTCGTGTTGCTTTCTAATTTATTGCCAATAGTTTCTCACTTTCTAACCAGTCAAACCTATTGATTCAGTTCATTCTCATCCTACAGATATAATGACCGTAATAAACACCTGAACATAAACCAAATCACAAGTTAAACTAAGATACAATCAGCGCTTGTCATGTTTAAGGAAAGTATGGAGTCTCCAGACCACCGTCTGAACACAGAGCCGCCCTAAAGCAGGATGACCCACTTTACTGACTCAGAGTGCACGTGTGCAGAGGCTCACACACACACACACACACACACACACACACACTCGCATACCGCTTTGACGCTTTCAGTAACGGCTTTTTCCATTGGCTGGAATCCCAGCTGAGCTGCGTCGAAGCATGCCGTCACACACACACACACACACACACACAGAACAGCACCTGTAACACACAGATTGCGAGAGAGAGAGAGAGAGAGAGAGAGAGACAGGAATGCAGCCGGTGCTCTGTTTCGATAAGTCGGAGTGTGTTCACCTTGTGTTCACAGGCGTTATCGCCTCACACTTTACAATAAAGGTTACGTCATATGTCGACTGCTTCAGCTTCACGCAACTATTTAATAAAAGATAAACCCAGATTGATTCTTGGATTGAAAATAGTGAGACGGTCCTTTTTTTTATAATCAGAAAATGACTTGCAGAGAGAAATCAGGCGAGACAAACCTCATGTACGTGAACCCAACGCGTGCATTCACTCGTATATATATACGACATAAATAGCTGCAACAGGCCTTGTCCAACTCCTCCCTCTCAGTTTCATCCAGAGGAACACATGCACATATCTGAACAGCATGCATGCAATCGCAACATACCCCCTTTCCCTCAGTGTGTGTGTGTGTGGCGAGTATTTTTAGACAAAGTATTAAACTCACGGTCACCTCAAGATGTGACAGCTGCGTGTGCTTGTGAATGTTTGTTGACGACAGGTTTTATTTCTCTTCCCCATCTGCCTTTTCTGTCCGTCTGTATGTCTTTGTTGTTTGTTGTTGTTGCTACACATTTAGATATCTGACCTTATTCTAGCCTTCATTGTCAGCGAACGGTATGTACCTTTGGAAAGAGATGTAGCCGTAACCGAGGGTGATGTTCATCTCTTTTTTTCCTCTTCCCCCCCTCTCCTCGTCTCTTGTCTGTAGTCATGGCGGGTGATATGATGCTGCTGATGCGAGGCTTGGCTAAGTTGAGTCAGGCGGTCATAGAGACTCAGAGCAGCACCCTGCGCACCGGAACAGGTGAGAAACGACACGCCTGTTACCAAGGAAACCGATGGAAGGAGGAAGTGAGCCAAGCTGGTCGAATCCCACGTGTATTTGATTGCATCTTTTTAATAACATTCAAATGTCTTTATTGGAGGATTAACAACTTTAGATGCAGCATCAACAACACAAATAGAAACCAACATCACTGGACAAGTAATACTAAACAATAAAAGACACACAATGGCTCTCACATTAACCCAAAAACCATCAAATTACATCAAAGAGAAAAAATAATATATTTATATGTTTATATATCGTCCATAATCCCTAAAAAAAATCAAATCAAACATCCATGTCATCACCTCTAAAAATCTGGACCTTTTTATATGGAAACTTGCAAAATCCGAATGGTGACCCTTCCTTCTTTCACAGGTCGCACACTGGTTGTGAAGTAAAGTGAAAAGAGCTGATAACGCGGTTCTACAGCCTCTTATCTGAGCCTGTTACACAAATAAAGGGACACATTTAGAAAAGCTATTTGTTTTTCAAAAGCAGAGAAAGTTATGGCTTGCATTGGATTTCTAATGTTGCTGTTTGTAGTGTTGGTTAATAAAGCTTACGTCGGTATTTTTTGTTATTTCCTGTTATTATGTCCAGCCCTCCCAGGAGTCGGTGCTGCAGTCCAGAGCATCCAATCAGCTACTGAGCAGGGCCTCTCCACCGCCATGATGAAAATGCAGGTGGGTGCAAACACTGCTTTAATGCATTGGGATTGATAAACTGTATTGTGTAATAATGAATGAATGTCCAGGAGCTGACCGGCCAGCAGCAGGCCTCGTCGTCAGACTTCGAGTACGACTTTCCTCAGGACGACGCCGCCTTCGCAGCGTCGGAGTTCGGGGAAGAAGCTGTCGATCGCTCGGCCAGTCACACAGGAAGTGGCGACGATGCAGCAGCGGGGGCGAGCCGTGTCGGCGGCAAGCTGTTCGAGGGGTACAAAGATCCCAGCAGACAGTTTAGTGGACACACCAGGTCGTACCACCAGGACGCCAGGTATCTAACCGTCTCCAGTGCACCACACACACACGTGTGCTGCTTTTTGAAGAGTTAAGGTAATCACTTGTTTTGCTTCGGGTGCAGACATTTCTACAACCCCAGTCTGAACAGGCATTTGTGGGGACAGCTGTACTGCGGGCATCAGGCCAGTCAGCTGAGGAGCTACCACCAGGACCCGACCACGGTCGGGGGGCTGACGGCCGAGGACATGGAGAAGGCACGACAGGGCAAGAAGGCCGAGAGCAAGTCGCACAAACAGATGGTAATCCTCACTCGTCACTTCGTATTCTTAAACTCACACAGACGTTATGATCCGGACTAGAGATCTTCAACAGGGGGGTCCGGGACCCCCAGAGGGTCGGCAGAGTGACAGCAGGGGGTCCCCGAAATGATTTGATCCCAAACTTATTTAAAATATGTCCAAAAAAGCATCTAATAAGCAATTGTGATGTGAAATTGTGATGTACAAATGAATCTGTCAACAAAGTACTGTTATACATAGCTGCACTATTATTATAGGCCCAGTTTAATATGCAACACAGTTTTATATGATATGTAATAGGGGGTTGATGGATACTTCTACATCTTAACAGTGTCTCTCCCGCTCTGTGTTCCTGTAGTTGAGTGAGAGAGCCAGAGAGAGGAAAGTGCCGGTGACTCGACTCAGCAGGCTGGCCAACTTCGGAGGTACAGTAACGCAACTCCTTGTTACTCTGTCTTAATATCTGCTGAGTCATGGGTTTGTCTGACTGGTGCCTGTTGGTCCGTGTGAGTCTGCACGTCGGACCGACGTCTGTGGTCTTCCTGTGAAGTCATTACTCCTGTTATGTGGTGTCTCTGCTTAGAAAGCCAAAAAACGTGATGACAATATGTTTTGCTTGTTCATGCTGGTAGTGTGACATGACATTGTTGGTGTGTGTATATATATATGTATATATATATATAGTGTGTATCATAACACCTGCTCAACAAGCCGGAGTCACCGGGTTCAGCACCGTCGTTGTCAGCAGCAACGTCCTTCTCAACGTCTGTATGGTTTTTAATGTCAAGTGCTGGTTAATCCTCTGTTTGACCACGTCGCCTGTTCCCTAAGCCTATTAGCCGTGACATAGTTAACGCTGTGACATGCGGTCACATGGCGGGTTCTGTTTGTAAACACATTCAGGAGAGAGAGAGAGAAGCGTGCATTTTGTGATTTATTTCTATCCTTATTTATGCGTCAAACTGCGGGAACACATTGAATGTCATGTCGAAGCGGTGGAAGATAAAGGCAGGCACACGGACGTGTCTCAAAGTCATATCCAGACCAGATGTTATTCCAGCGATAAGCTCATTGAAAGGCGAAAACAAAGCTTATTCACACGAGCACATAACTGACCGATAAGAGCGTGTAAATCAGCGGCTTGGTTTCGTGGCGGGATGATGGATACGTTAACAGGTGGAGGGTGAACATGAACCGTGGAAAAGGAAAAAAAAAGAAAAGGGAAACCAATCCAGAGTGTCCGATGAGTCAGGCTATCTAACGGGAATACTACGCGGCAGATTGGCTGCAGCTCACGGCAGACAAACGTGCCTTATAGAGGCTTGTGCAGAAAGCAGAGCCGAGGTGATTCAGCATGTTGACGAAGGTGTCGGAGGGAGAGAGGAGGAATGTGGCCTCTGTCCGCCCTTCACTCTCCGGCACACGTGGATACTGGAGGTTATAGGTGGAGAGGACGACGGGAAAAAGTGATTTATAGAACCAGAAATCTGTGATGTTTCCTGGCAACTGTGATTATAGCAACCGTGCTTAGACGTCTCTCTGCCGTTGCCATGCGTATTATTTTCATAAAGTTTTTGCTGAGATTTGTGAGGAAACGGGACTCTGTTGAAGTTTTTCTGGTGTTGAATATCAAATGACGGGAACAGCAATCCGTTCTTTTTATTTTATTTAAAGATTTAAAGGTACATACCGTCATTTATAAAACACATGATTCTTCTCAGTTAGCCATCTGTACATTTACATACAGAAGCGAGCAAGGACTCACTGGACTTTATTACATACATACTGAAATAAAGACCTCACCGTATTTTAAAATAAAGTAAATTAAGTAAAATTAGAACAAAAGTGTTGGGGTAAACCTCAAGGACACATATCCCTCTAGGAAGGGGATATATAACAATCCTCCCCCTAATAATACACTTATTTATAAAGCACTTTCCATCAAAGTGCTGTACATCAAGAAGAATATAAGAGTGAAAACAAGAAAATAGAAATAAGTCCAAAAACATTCACAGTAAAATTAACAAATAAATAAATAAATCATGTACATCTCTCAGAAATTGTGGTGCACATCCTCATTCCTCCCGGTCCGACCTTTCTGACCCCACAGAGCCGATTACACGTATTTGACCGAATAAGAAAATGCTCAGTCACCTTTTATACGAGGCACCGAAGCGTGCCGCGTCCCGATTGGTTCTCCGGTTTGTTTTCTCCAGAGACCGCCGACCAGCCGATTACGTAACGCTGCAGTTACGTAAGGTGGAGACGAGCCTCGGAGGAGCTCGCTCACTTTTTTTTCTTTTTCATTATCTGCTAAAAATAACCCTCTAACTTTACTCCGAGGATTAAATGTCTCAAGAGCTTAGTTGTCAATATGATGTGGATGAGCGAGATCATTTGCACGTTCTCTGTCCGGGGTGGCAGCTGTTACAGTTTTGTTATTTGTGCACAAGTTAATCAAAGAAACGGCCTCACGGACACTGATTGACTCATTAACAGGATGTTTTTACTGCCACTCAGCGCTTTTATGTCTCAAATGTTGTGTAACCGTTACGTAATTGTTTGTTTGTAAAAGAACCAACAAAAGAAGCCAGCACTCATTCATTGTGTGTGTGTGTGTGTGTGTGTGTGTGTGTGTGTGTGTGTGTGTGTGTGTGTGTGTGTGTGTGTGTGTGTGTGTGTGTGTGTGTGTGTGTGTGTGTGTGTGTGTGTGTGTGTGTGTGTGTGTGTGTGTGTGTGTGTGTCTGTGTGTGTCTGTGTGTGTCTGTGTGTGTGTGTGTGTGTGTGTCTGTGTGTGTCTGTGTGTGTGTGTGTGTGTCTGTGTGTGTGTGTGTGTGTGTGTGTGTGTGTGTGTGTGTGTGTGTCTGTGTGTGTGTTTCTACCAGGTCTCGCTGTAGGTCTGGGGTTTGGAGCCCTGGCAGAAGTCGCCAAGAAGACCATCAGACACAACGGTGCTGGGGGTAACCACGACTAACACTCGCTCATGTAGTTTGCTTTTTAACCAAAACCACCCAGTTAGGCATAGAAACAGCTGTTTGCTTTCGCATCACTGGTCAGGTATGAGATTTATTCCATCCGTGTGTTTTAAATTCTGAAGTGTAATCGCATTACTGTCTAGGGAAGGGATTCACGCACCAGTTTCAACACTTTTGTCACCATCTTTAATGCTAGATAGAACAATTAAATGCTTTAATAATGTAATTATACCCCATCTGATAGTCGTGTGCCTGTAAGGACAGGCCTTTCTCTTTATTATGAGATGTTGCAACCCGCATTCCTGTTGAACAGCACCACTATAAACGCCAGCAGCACCCATCCTTCATGCATGTTGGTACACGGCTTGTATACACACACACACACGGAGACAAGCCTCCTGCATCCTCCCAAACAGACGTTCCTGCTCTGCAGCCTGCTAATCCCAAAACACAGCTAAGCTAAAACGGCGTGGATCTGTGGCGTTAGTGTGTGTTGGTGTGTGTGTGTGGGGTAAATCTCTGTTAAAGCCTCTCAAGACGGCTTCAGACGCACTAAAACACACTTACCTGCTGACCTACTGACACACAAACACACACACGGATTTGTACGTAAACACATGCAATCAATCAATTTTGATGGAAGCAAATGACTGAATCTATACTCCAAAGTTTGACTTGAGTGTTGAGCGTCTGTTCTGTTCTTTCCGCAGCTGAAAACAAGAAAGGCGTTCTGGACTCCAGCCCCTTCCTGTCCGAGGCCAACGCCGAGCGCATCGTCAGAACGCTGTGTAAAGTCAGGGGAGCTGCGTTAAAGCTGGGGCAGATGCTCAGCATTCAAGGTGTGCGACAAACACATCACACACACACACACATTAATTTATGACTCCGAGCTCGGCGGCGTTGACCAGGAACACAAACGTACAGGTAGCAGCGGCTAAGAATAACCTGTAATGTTATATGACTGTTGTGCACACTGAGCCGGACAAAGTTCAAGAGCACAAGGCAGCAAACATCCTGGCACTGGTGCAGCCGGATCAGATAACATGACTAAACAACACATCATTAATGCCCCCCCCTCCCTCCCTGCTGTCTAACCTTGGCTGCTGACCTTTGTCCTTTTGGCAGCGGAGTACAGAACATGTTGGTGTAAATTTAGTGAGCCACAAAAACAGTAGTGCGAGGAGAGAAAAGGACATGGGCTGCTGTTTGCTCAACAGGTTCTAGTCAGGAGGGCTGACCTTATGTGTTCGTGTGTTCCTGAATCTAAAACGGTTGATTGAAACGTTCAAAAAGACTTAATTAAATCTTATATAATTACCTGACCCGACGCTGACCTTTATCTGTCAGGGAAGGAATGCAGATGATGGCGAGTCCAAGCCTTTAACACAAATCCAAAGGTCACCTTGAGGAGAAACCATTTTAAATCCGATAATAAAGTTTGTGTTATTGTTTTGTGTTGTTTATGTCGGCCGAATGAGTCACTGTCGTAGCCAAGCAGCGTATTATGAATCATAATCAAGTCTTATTTATAGTCATTAAACCTGGGATCATGGAGTCACTGGGCTTAGTGGGATTTAGTCGGGTTTAATGCAGCTCAGCTGACGTCTTAGGTTAGAGATGCAAACCTTCAGTGTTGTTGTTGTATTGTTTGATGGGAGAAACAGCCAGATCAGCTGGTTTTTTGTTCTGTCCCGTTTCCACAAACTCAGGTGTGTTTCTGTGTTTCAGACGATGCTTTCATTAACCCTCAACTCGCCAAGATCTTTGAGCGTGTGAGACAGAGCGCTGACTTCATGCCAATCAAGCAAATGACCGTAAGTGTCTCTTTATTTTATTTACCGGCAACTTTTTAACTGATGATGAATAATAATATCGGTTCAGATAGTATTGCATTATTATTATCAAGCCTGCTGTTAATTCACTTTTAACTCCACTAGTGAAAAAAAACAATTGGAATTTGCAACACTTTTACTGTGTGTGTGTGTGTGTGTGTGTGTGTGTGTGTGTGTGTGTGTGTGTGTGTGTGTGTGTGTGTGTGTGTGTGTGTGTGTGTGTGTGTGTGTGTGTGTGTGTGTGTGTGTGTGTGTGTGTGTGTGTTTCGTAGAAAGCGTTGAACAGCGACTTGGGTTCGAACTGGAGGGACAAGCTGGACTCGTTTGAGGAGCGTCCGTTTGCAGCAGCGTCCATCGGGCAGGTTCACCTGGCGAGGATGAAGGACGGCCGGGAGGTCGCCATGAAAATACAGGTAGGTGTGTGTGTGTGTGTGTGTGAGTGTGAGAGAGAGTGTGTGTGTGTGTGGTACATTCCCATGTTATTAACATAAACACCAGAGTTTGTCTCACAAACAATCTTATCTCTCTTCTGTTGACAGATCGCATCTGAATCAGTGAAAAAGTGTAAAAAAAAATAAAAATAAATAGAAGCATGAAGAATGTATTTACAGTATTTACAGATTGTCTAATCCCATATAGTCGTTCAACGCTTTTAGTTAATTAAATGTAACTGTATTATTATAATCTCATGATAGAAAGTAAATATAATGTATTTATTATAGTAGATGCATTAAAAAGTGATCAAATTACTTGTAAACATGATACAGGAGCATTACTTTAAATAAAAACCACAGAAATACTTTTTATTATCAATTTATGGCAAGGCAACTTTATTTGTATCACACCTTTCATACACAAGGCAGACTCAAAGTGCTTCACATCATAACATGTCATACAATAAAGTGAAAAAATAGAGGAATTAAAAAGAAAATAAAGGCAAAATTAAAATGCATTACAGAAAGACGAGGAGAATAAAAACATATTTGCAATAATAAAAAACAGTGCAGACGTTAAAAGAATGGTGAACATAAAAGTTATGGTTTAAAGCAATGAAACGTCCTTTTCTTCCTGTGTGTTTGTTGCCAGTACCCCGGAGTGGCTCAGAGTATCAACAGTGATGTCAACAACTTGATGACGGTGCTGAATATGAGCAACGCCCTGCCTGACGGTACACGTTCAAAGACACTCTCATTCATGCATGCAAACACGAGCATGCTCACCTTTTTATAAGGCATTCACTTCCCTCTTTGTCTCTCCAGGTCTGTTTCCAGAACACCTGATAGACGTCATGAGAAAGGAGCTCGCACTCGAGTGCGACTATATCCGCGAAGCGCAGTGTGCGAAGAAATTCAAGTGAGTCTCCCGTGGCGTGTTTTAAGTTTATTCGACAACACACAGAACTTTTATAACATGCATGTTTATAAACATTCACGTAGAACTGCTGAAAAAAGGGGATTTTTTTTTTTACAGCGTATTAAGCATTCAAACATTTATATGTCACATGCACAAATAAGGTGGGAGTTAATAATTGACATGCTGGCTGTGCTAGAAAAAAAAGAAAAGAAAAATAAGCGTTGTATAAAAGATGAAAGTTCAAGATTAAACATGATGAAGGCCAGTCTGTAGCTTCATTTGTTTGGGTTGTGCCAGGAATGTATTAGAAAACCCATCGAAGACTTGTGGGCTGTTAAAACGATGGCTTGATGGGACTCTCTCTCCCTCTGTCTCTGTCTCTCTCTCTCCCTCTGTTTTCATCTCTTTGGTCCAAGGTCAGAACAACTGCCTCCCAGCTATATATATATATATATATATGGATATATAGATATACTGTAAATAGATGTAGGGCTCTATATGTCCCACATGCCGACTTATCCTGGATTTATGTCTTTGTATCCGTTCATCCGTCTGACTCAGGGAGCTTTTGAAGGACCATCCGTTCTTCTATGTGCCAGAGGTGATAGAGGAGCTGAGCAGCAGCCACGTCCTGACCACGGAGCTCGTCCCCGGGTTTCCCCTGGACCAGGCCGAGGGCCTCACCCAGGAGCTGAAGAACGAGGTACAGCCAACCTAAGACCTTCACACACGGGAGGCCTTTTCTACGTTTTTATCATGCATTTTTGTCGCGGGTACTTTCACACAAAACATGAATATCACACGGTGAAAAAGCAAGTTTTCTGAGCTGTCACCCAGCGAATAAAGACATCAACCAATCGCATGCAGGGGGTTCTCTCAGTCGTAGCTGACCTCAGAGCAGTGACCTTCTTCTCTCCGTGTTCGTTTCCGTCTCAGATCTGTCACAACATCTTGCTGCTGTGCCTCAGGGAGCTGTTTGAGTTCAGGTTCATGCAGACCGACCCAAACTGGTCCAACTTCTTCTACGACCCTCAGACACACAGGGTCAGTCTGCAGGCTTCATACTACTAGTTACTTCTACTCATAATAATAGTATTAATAATAAAAAAATATGGATGTAATGAAAATTGTCTCTAGGTGGCGCTGTTGGACTTTGGAGCCACGAGAGGATTTGATCACAGTTTCACAGATGAATACATAGAGGTAAGTCAGCCTCATTTTTGTTAAACTTTCATTTCATAAACCAGATTTTGCTCAGTGTCAGGGTCTGTCAGTGATGCAGATGTTGTTTTCATGCATCAGATATTAAAAAGGTCTCAGAGATGAAGAAGAATGAAGCAAAGGCTGTGAATTCTGTTTTGTGATTGAAGGTAATCCGTTCGGCTGCCGAGGGCGACAGAGAGGGAGTTCTGAAGAAGTCGATCGATATGAAGTTCCTGACTGGCTACGAGTCGAAGGTAAACCTCTCCAGATCTCGTCTACTCAGCAAAAACAGCAAATGTGCCAGAAGCAGCCTAGAAAATGTCTTTTTTTAGTTTGTGAAAGTGACCTTTTTTCTTTCCAGCCGATGATGAATGCCCACGTGGACGCGGTGATGATCCTCGGCGAGGCCTTCGCCTCCACGGACACCTTCGAATTCGGCTCCCAGTCCACCACCGAGAGGATCCACAACCTCATCCCCGTGATGCTCAAACACCGACTCACTCCGCCTCCCGAGGAGACGTACTCACTCCACCGCAAGATGGGCGGCTCGTTCCTCATCTGCGCCCGGCTGAACGCCCAGCTGCAGTGCAAGGACATGTTCCAGACGGCCTACGATAAGTACTGGGAAGGTCGCACGCCGCCGTCCCACTCGGCCTGAACCAACCCCCTCCCTCCCTCCAGGGGGCGCCAGGCAGGTTTTTGGTGGACGGACAGTGGAGGCCAGCGCGAGTCGGCGGCGACGCTGTGGTGTGAAGACGCACAAATGCCCTTAACTGGTCAGCAAGCACCACTGCATGCTTCCCCCACTACGGCGAGGTTTTTGAAAGGCTTGTTTGTATTTACTGGCATCATTTCTCTGTTTGAGACAGAGCAGCGACATCGCGTCATGTGTGGACTCGAGATGTCTAAACAGACTGAGGTGGATGGAGAGAGAGTAGTAAAGGTGTGAAATGAATGTAAAAAAAGAAAAAAAAAGTTGGAATTTTATCTAATCTGAGGTTTTCACGTTGATTCTTGCATTTTCTTGTGTTTTGCATTGCTGTGTTTGGTTGGAGAAATAACACTGAAATGTCCAATTTGCCAGAAACAATGCATGAAAACATGGAATGATTGTATTAAGGATTAAGGAAGAGGACTGAACTCTAAACCAGCAGTCGCGTGATAATGGGCTCAGTACCACATGGTATGAGTCACAGTGTTGGCCAGGACCAACGTGTCTGGGAGGTTTGATCATATTGCAAAATAAATGTAGCCGTTTAGACGAGAGCAACACCGTTCGACAATCGATCATGATCGGGTTGATTTGTAGAAAACGTGACACAAGAAGGGCCGACTTTTTAACTCATATGTATCCTTGGATCCAGATTTCAGTAGCTGATTATAGCTTTTAGCTCTTTTTTTTGTGTGGGGAGAAATTCTTTGGGCGGAACGTTGATTCAGTCCGTTTCAAGTGACCATTAGCATTACTCTTAGATCTCTCCGTCTAACGAACCTCAGCTCAAAGCTCCATTTCACTCGGTTTGTGTCTGGGGATGAAAAGTCCAGCTTCTGCAGTAGACGTTTCTTCTTTATTTCCCTTCTGATGATTTGAAACCGTGTCCATGTGGTGCTAATTTAGCTCCTAAATGATTACCAACATGTTAGCGTTATGGCTTTAGTGTTTTACTTCAGATTCAGCTTTTTCTTTTTAATTCAAAAGCGTGATATATCTTAAACTTCTGTGTTAAAAAAAAAAAAAAAATAGAAATGAAACCATATGGATCCATGTCGCTCTCCGTAAGAAGTTGATGCTTAGCCATGAATGGTAATGGACTAGCTTGCTGTGTGAATGCAGTTAAAAACGGTCTCTGGTGGGTGACGCTGGAACAAAAGGAAAGGAAAGGTGCCTGTAGTTTTCAGTGGAAGGCTTTTAACTTGAAAATCTCGACTGTATGTTTCGTATCAAGACTCGGTGAAAAGGTGGTTTGAAATGTTTTCTAATCAAAGTTGTGATAAAGATATTGTATGAAAAGAGTAAAATGTTTGATCAATGCTCGTCATGTGGCTTTTTTTTAATTTTTTTTTATTTTGTTCATCTGTACTGTAGGTTAAGAGGAGAGAGAGATTGCCTTCCTTATTTAGCGATGTTTGGGCCGCCAAGGGATGAACTGTCAGAGTCTGGAAAATGAGAACATAAGCACATAAATATTCACAAACATACACATGTGCACAAACATTTATCCAGGAAAATGACTGATGCCACATCTTCCTCTCCGACTCACCCTCAACTATGATCTCACATGTTCACACTTCTTCCAGCTAAACTCCCACTCTTTGTGTCCGTGGGTTGTAATTCCCCTCAGTGTCCAGCATGTGGCGCTGTCGTGCTCCCCAACCCTGTGACTTCTCACGTAGAATAGAAACTCAATCAGTTCCCAATAAGAGAAGAAAACACAACCCGCCTGAAGCCAGCCAGATAATTATATGAGGTTACAAGAGTGTGATTTCTGCTTGATTAAACAATATCCTGTAAGCAGGAGTGGGAGTGAGAAACGCTTACACCAAGCAACTGTGGTTATCAGGTGCTCGTTGACTCATGTGTAATATTGGTCTGAGCCACCAGAGCCTCGTGACATAAAGCTTTATACTTGAGGCTGAATATGTTCATCAAACACGGTCTGATTTGTATGGCTGCCAACCTGATGTTCTACAGGATTAATTAAGTATATTTTGTACTGCAAGTATTTAGTATTCTTATGGAAGCATGAGCGTGCCAAGATATTCATGCAATTTACCCGATTCCAGTCAAATACCATCTGCTGTTTTTCCAGAATATATGATTTAATTCTCATCAATCTCATGTATTCTTTAATTTAACTCAAACCAACCATTTACCCAATCTGGAGCTCTGAGAAACGCTGACGTCTCTTATCCCACTAGCCATGACCCTATAGAAGGTTTAGAGACAGGTAGATAGGTAGGTAGGTAGGTACTGTAGGTAAGTAGTTAGGTAGGTACTGTAGGTAGGTAGGTACTGTAGGTAGGTAGGTAGGTAGGAAGGTAGGTAGGTAGGTAGGTAGGTAGGAAGGTAGGTAGGTAGATAGGAAGGTAGGTAGGTAGGTAGGTAGGTAGGTAGGTAGATAGGTAGGTAGGTAGGTAGTTAGGTAGGAAGGTAGGTAGGTAGGTAGGTAGGTAGGTAGGTAGATAGATAGATAGATAGATAGATAGATAGATAGATAGATAGATAGATAGATAGATAGGGAAATTCAAGGCCACATGAAGAAATTGTGATCCGGTGTTCTCCCTGTGTTACATCTCAGTGACCTGAATGTGTTTTGACATCGCTACTTGCAGAGTTGAGATGGAAACTACTCAACTCTGGGTGTGTTTACACTACGAGGGGATGGTGGGAGTGTTAGGGTGGTTGGGTGGGGGGGATGTCGTGCACCTAGTTATCCGGTCAGAGCAAACAAGCAGTGAGAAATCCTTATTTGGTGAGTCAGTCTGGGCACAATCCTTAAAGGCAAACACACACACACACAACATTAACTTTAGTACTGTTCTTCTGTGTGGTTTGCATCTTTTTTTTAATCCTCATTCCCAGCGTTCCTGTGCAGATGAGACTATTTTCACAATTGCCATGGAAACTGATTTTTATACAAGTGGAGTCAAGAAAATGCACTTGAGAGTCATTAAGCTGAATCTGATAAACTCACTTCCCCCGACTGTAAGAGACCTGAGCGAGTTGGCACTCGGCTGAGATTCTTCAGAGATGTTTGACATGATGTTCTTATGTAGTTCACTGAAGAAATGGTACACGAATAACATCGAGGTTTTTTGTGTATTTTCTTAATTTAACTTTTAATTTAAGTGGTACTATTTCATCACAAGTCACATCCGGCAGCAGAGAAGAAGCTGCAAGTGTCTTAATTAATGACTGCGTGACACGCCCAAAATGATCGTGACTTGACTAGTCGGGTCTGGCTAACATGCTAAATGCTAACATGCTTGTGGAGCACTGAGGTGTGTGAGGACTTCCTGCCGTTTGAGACTGATAATCCCGGATGCGAGACCGAGTCCACTAGGACTGAAGGCCCGAGTGGACGTGGCGTATAATGCTCTTGAGAATGAACGAGTGAAGTTGAATTTGGGGCAGGACTTCAGACGGGGTGAGCACAACATCATGCTGCTAAACTCTCTGGACCGACCCACTTTGGGTGCTCTTACTCACTCTTTCCACCTAAATGTAGTCCTCAGAGTCTCGGACTACAGCTGCTACAGCTAGCTACAATAGCTAGCAGTACCGTGAGGTTGTGTTTCAAGCGCAAACTATCTTAGCATTGCAAGTTAGCAGGCTAATTAGCACCGGTAACGTTATTAGTTTTGTTTGAGTTTTTTTGGCCTGTGATCTGAAGTATTGGACAAATTCAAATGTTGACCTGAAGATGGTGCTAGAGAGGAAAATCTCAAGTTTATGCTGAGGGGGACATGTGGTTATCGAAACACAGCTTCGGCTCCTGAATGAGAAATAGGTTTGACAAGCTAACGGGCCTGTCAAGCAAACGTAGCAAAAGAAAACAGGCTTAACATCAAACATATAGCATCGTCGGTTTTTCTGTCACGGTCCGTATCAAGCTCATTAGCCATATTCAGAAAGATATGTTTATTCATGAGTCAACCGATTTTTGCAAAGTCACAGAATTAAGCTACAATTTTGAAATAGTCATGCATGCATAAAAAACATTACATGTTAGTATGTTAAGGCTAGTACACCACCATCATTATAATAATAATAACAGTTATTTCAGATCTAAACGAAGCAAATAAACTCCAGCATCACCGCTACAGAAACACCACTGGGAGAACATTGGTCATCGTGAGTAAGGCATAGAATATCATCACCATTACATCATCGTCATCATCATCTGTCTCACATACAAACACTGTACGACATAAACAAAGAAAAACAAAGAATTTGGCGATATAAAGAACCTGTGAAGAGAATTAAATCCTTCAAAAAAATCAAATGAAAAAGGGGGAAATTCACGTTTTTAATTATGCACTTGAATTTTGATTTACGTAGAGGCACAACCAATGTTGGGAAAGGCAAAATAAATGTATCCCCAATTATTTCCCCCCCCCCATATGCTGCATGCAATTTGCTGAATTTCCTGCAAATGATGCAGAGCGAGTGAGAAAGCCGGTGTGGCATCATGGGAAAGGCTTTGATCGATCGTTCCAAGGCAAGTTGTGTTATTTATTACAATTTTCTGATTGACTCTTGTACATAATGGGATTATGGGTAATTCCATGGCTACACTGCCTTCCCATTGATTTACACTGAGGGCGTATCATGTATTCTCCAGTTTCCATTTCTAAAATTGCACACTATCAATCACACACCCACACATTAATATAATTATAACAACATAATTAATATATACAGAATGTACATAGAGGACAAATAATTCAACAACCTATTTATTTCTGGATTTAATATGAATCTGCTCCATTAATTACATTTTTTATGTATTATCCTTATTTAACATGTAAAAAATAAATGTTAAATTACATCACAACTGTATGTTTGTCATCACGTGACAGCACGGCTTATCGTTTAATTAGATACCATGTCCTAATAACGTGTAATATCCCTTCGCACTGATTTACACATTTCAAGAGGTATGAAAATTCAAATGAAATCACTGTCAGGAGGCGTGAATCGTTTTTCACACAGTAATTTTAGGATGACAGGCATCTTGTGAGCAAGGCAGTGAGCAAGGCGTGATGAAGATGTTGCCACATTTAAAAAAACGTCGCCTTAAATAAAAAATATTGTAGCTACGATAACTATGGTCTCGATTCGAATCATTTATCACATTTACAGTGAGTGTTGGGAGTGAAACATATTGTACACCTTCAGAGGCGGCGATGTGGTGTCATCATCACTGTGGAAAACCACTAAAATAAACTGCATTAAGTGGCAGGTGATTCACTGGCAGTGGGGAACTGGTTATGCTGGTTCAGGACACTGTTGTGATCCAAATAACATTCATTAAAAAAAAACAAAAAAACGATTTCCTTAATTTTCTCCGTCCTGTCGTGTAGGAAATATGTTTTTTTTTGTCAAATAGATCAAATAAAATACACCAAAAGACAGAATTCAAAAATCACTGTTACTCAACAAACTACAAACATGTCGTTTTTCTTGTGACAGTACAACTTTCGTCTCTTTTCCCCCCTCGTCCTGTTCCTTTTGAATTAAATACAAACAGGTTGGTCTCAACCAATCAGGAGCAGTCAGCTGATGCCTCTCCTTCTTTCTACCCCCCTATAGCTGTTTTATAATAATGTCTCCGCTTCTCCCTGTGGCCTGGCCTTTGAAAGACACTCAGCTACAGGTCACCGTCTGACATCGGGGAGGTCAAAGAGGTCAAACTGTCCTTGTGATCCATCAGCAAACATGAGAGCGACCTCTCTCAGACGTCCTGAGGAAGACTCTGGTCTCTGTAACCTGAGGAAGAAAACAGAGACTTCTGAGTGCTCGAAGTAATTGCAGAATCCATCATCTGGCTTTTTAGAGCTCCGGTTAAAAGGATTTTGTATTTATTTTGACCTTATGACAATAATTGCTTTTCTGTTTTTCTGTAATTGGGAGAAATGAAAACAACAACTAAAAGGAGCTTAGATGGATGGATGGATGGATGGATGGATGGATGTTCTTGGACAAGTCCTCCAAGCCAAATCCCTGCAATGAATCTAATGTTAAAGGTACCCTGTTGGGGATTTTGACTCCTATCACCGTGTAGAAATACTTGTCAAATGCTAGTGAGTGGACCTTGAGTTTGGATTTATTTATGGGATTTATATGCTTTTCTTCCACGGCCGTAACTGAACTGAAATGCTTGAGCTCATGAATCCTGTCCAGCCAGATGAAAGATCATGAGAAAGTTCTGAATTCCTGTTTTTAGAAGTATGTCAAAGGGAAAGGCCTGAGGAATGACGTATTCAGAATCTGTTAAATTTAGCAAAAGCTGACTCATCATAACGCCGCAATGTTAGCAAGAAAATAAGTAGAAGCACCTACCGTCGGAGACTTCAGTTCGTGCAGCCGGAGAGTACAACGGGAGAGAAAGAGACAGTTAGTGACGAAAACTGGTATTACATTTCAAGTGTCATCATGCAGAAGTTATTAAGGAAACACCAAACGTTGTAAAAGCCCTCAAGGGGGAAAAGAAAAACCCTTGATTTTTGACCTCACTTTAACTCAGGTACATCACATGATCAAACCAACACAACCCCGGTTTGTTGGATCGATGAGGAGAAACGGTGGAAAAAAAGAAGAAGCAACTGAGGCAGAGAGGGAGATTGGGAGGGAGTGGGAGGAATAATGTGAAAGAGAGAGAGAGAGAGTAAGATCAAATGGGAACAATCATTAGATGGGGAAAGAGGCAGAAGTAAGGCGATCAGTGGGAGGAAGATAATACCATGATCATTAAATAGATGGGAGGAAGGGAAGAAAGAGGGGAGCGGGGCGGAAGAAAAGAGGATAAAGGGAGTGTGTTTGGAAACAGTGCATTGATCACGTGCAACACAGAGATAACGAAACATACCACACTACAAAGACATGCATTGTGGTGATGAATCGTTGAATAATAATTAATGTTAAAAGCAAAACGCATGCAAGACTTCACCCCGACGCTCGGTGCAAACAGGCAAACGGTTTTCATGTTCAATATAAATATTCAATATCCTGTGAGTGTAGATTTTTTAGCAGCAACAGTCGAAAAAACACGTGTGCCCAGAGGCCTGAAAACAGTGGGGAGCAGTGAAGGAAAACACACAAGGCACACTCCCACACACACACACACACACACAGATTCTTGCAGGCATGTATGTACCAGCATGCATTGGGGCGCACAAGCAGGTAGCAATTATTTCACAAATGCTCACTCGTACACACAAAGCAGAGAGTGCCGCGGTATTTCAAAGGCTGCCTCTGTGAATAGTGACTCTGAGTGTGTGCGTGTGTGTGTGTGCACCTGTTCATGCATTGATGCCTGTGGGGAACACGCTACTTTCTGACAGAGAAGGCGGTAAAATTTCATCTCCCATCTCTGTTTTCTGCTTCAACCTCGCTTCTTGGTTTCTTATATTTCATTTTTCTACAAGAAATCTATAAAAATCCTTCAAATAAATGGAGATGCTACGATTATATTTTTCCTGATTTTCCCCACATGAACGCCAAATACAAGTTCATAACTACGAATGTCTTCCAGGAGAGACATAAATAAAATGTGCCCATATTTAAACGTTATTAAATGTGATCATAATACTAAAAACAACTTGGAATGTTACAAAATGAAAAATATTACATTACAAAATATGCAACTGTTTGCTACTTTCTTTATACTATTGCTTCAGAGGAAAACATCGTAATGCTATCAAAATCAAATCAAAATCGCTGGTTTACAATCTGCAATGTAGCAGATTTTGATTTAAATGAAATACATTATTATTCATGAAACTGTCCAGAGTCATATTGGAATTGAAAGCTCCAATAATACTCTCTTTCACACTTCACTTGAAGTGAAATTTGACCCTTAAAAGTTACTAGTTTCCTTAAAAAAACATCTTGGGTGACGTTCTTCTTCTACCAAAGCCAATACCGACGTTCTCAGTAAGAGAAAGTGTGAAAAGCAAGAAGTCATAGAGAGCGATAACCATTTAATTGACCAATTTTCCACATGTGGGCCCCCAAGTACACCCAGGAAGTATTGTTTGTGATAAGAAGGCTGTCAGGCGGAAAGATCAACACAGCTATCCAGTACTGACTTGCCAGGATGACCATGTCCATTCCCCAGAAGATGCTCATGATCCATCCGACCATGATGACGGCTGTCAGGATCTGGATGAGCGCCGCCGCCACGTTGAGCCAGAACACACAACAAACGCCTCGCTGCGAGATCAGCTCGCTGCGAGCTCCGCACAGCACCGTGAACGCCGAGATGAAGGTACCTGTGGGACGGAAGACGGCAAAGATAACTCGTTACAGGAAACCAAAAACTCCACAGGTCATTAAAAAGGTTTGGTTTCTAGCACAACATGATACAAAGACTTGGAGGGAGTTTTCCACTGAAGGTTCATTTTCCCATTGAAGTACACCAAAGAGCAAACTGACTATCTACCTACCTACCTGCCTATCCCTACCTACTTACCTACCTACCTACCTACCTACTTACCTACCTACCTACCTATCCCAACCTATCCCTACCTACCTACCTATCCCTACCTACCTACCTACCTACCTACCTACCTACCTACCTACCTACCTACCTACCTACCTGCCTATCCCTACCTACCTACCTACCTATCCCTACCTATCCCTACCTGCCTACCTACTTACCTGCCTATCCCTACCTATCCCTACCTACCTACCTGCCTATCCCTACCTATCCCTACCTACCTACCTACCTACCTACCTGCCTATCCCTACCTACCTACCTACCTGCCTATCCTTACCTACCTACCTACCTATCCCTACCTACCTACCTACCTGCCTATCCCTACCTATCCCTACCTACCTGCCTATCCCTACCTACCTACCTATCCCTACCTACCTACCTACCTACCTACCTACCTACCTACCTACCTACCTACCTACCTACCTACCTACCTACCTACCTACCTACCTACCTACCTACCTATCCCTATCTACCTACCTACCTGCCTATCCCTCCCTCCCTACCTACCTATCCCTACCTACCTACCTACCTACCTACCTACCTACCTACCTACCTACCTACCCCTACCTACCTACCTATCCCTACCTACCTACCTACCTACCTACCTACCTACCTACCTACCTATCCCTACCTACCTACCTATCCCTACCTACCTACCTACCTACCTATCCCTACCTACCTACCTACCTACCTACCTACCTACCTACCTACCTACCTACCTACCTACCCCTACCTACCTACCTATCCCTACCTACCTACCTACCTACCTACCCCTACCTACCTACCTATCCCTACCTACCTACCTACCTACCTACCTACCTATCCCTACCTACCTATCCCTACCTACCTACCTATCCCTACCTACCTACCTACCTCCGTCTATCTGAGCATGTTCGCCATCTTCCACAGGTTTGATAGTGTTTGCCAATTAGCTAATTAACACAAGGACTGGTCTTTGCTCATAAATCAAGATATTGGATAACAAAAGGATATCTGCACCAACCCATTTGATAGTTGTCAAGATTTTTCATTAAAATGAGAAAGAGAGTAAAACTCTCCTCTATCCAGAAGAAATAAAGCGTTCAGATAGTTGGGTGAAGCTTCTTGACAAAGAGATACCACACCATCCACTTAATTTGTGAGTGTTTCATTATTATTAATTGGTGAGTATCTAGCCTCGGGATAGGTGGATCTATTCTTTGGTAAAGGAACATGAAATAACCCAAGAAGCAGCGTTGCTCACATCCACTGAGCTGAAAACAGGATTACTCTGTGGATAATCCTGGTCTGCATGAATGAAATCCAATATCTCTCTTTATCTTGTTATCTGGAGACCTGGACCTTCCCAGGTCATTGTATTATGTGTGTGTGTGTGTGTGTGTGTCTTGGTGCGCGCAAATCAGATTATTTCATTAGATGTATCCATGACAACATTCCGTTGGGAATAGGACGGATTTTCAAAATATGAGTTTATGGTCTTAAGCTCTACTTTCAAGTCTTCTCCAATACAACATGATGTTCATTTAGTAAATGATGGTCCTGTTTAGACTCAAATAGACAATAAAGCAGGGGATTTTTAGGGGGCGGGGCTACCTTGTAATTGACAGGCCGTAACCACTACGTTGCTGATGTGTTTTGGTTTTAGGACTTTAAATCTTTCAATTAGAACATTTTGGTCGCCTACATGTTGCCATGATCCTGTTTTTTTTTGTTAGTTTGACTTCCTCTTTTATTTTGTAGTCTTTCTGTCTTGTGTGGCGTCGTGCTCTACTTCCTGTTCAGTTTCCCTCCTTTTCTCTGTGTCTCAGCTGCGTCTGATTGGCTCGTCAGCCTGCCCTCGTGTTCCCCCACCTGTCTCTCGTCTCCCTAATCAGCCCTGGTGTATTTAGTTGGTGGGTTTCCTTGTGTTTCTTTTGTTTCGTTGCATTGTTCCCGTCTGTCTCTGTCTGTGTGTTCCCAGTGAGATTTGGGGGATTTTTGCAAGCTTTCATTTAATGAAACCTTAGTTCCTGCAATCTTTTTTTCAAATCTGCTTTTGGGTCCTGAACTCCTTTCCTCCAAATGAGAATGGGGCCCTGAAGGCAGCACCAAATAGCAATTTGCCATCTAATCATTTTTCCATTATGGTTTAGTCTATCAAAGATTGCAGAAAAACAGACGGTACCTCCTTAAATATACATTTCTGGATGGAATAAAAACTGTTTACGTTCATAAATAACAGATGACATTTAAGGGCTGTAGAAGTTTCATTGCCCTCAAATTCCAACAAGGTTTTTTAATATTTATTCCATTTGACTTCATGTTCATGGGGCTCGTATAATTGAGCATGTTTTTAAATCAAACGCTAATTTGTGAGATATGTCAGTTCACAGAATTCAGACGGTGTAAACAGCCTTGATAGGATTCATCATTACAGCAGTAATTGCTGATAAAAATGTCAATAAACCGGCTGGTTCAGATTCGTTGAAAGGAAAAAATACTTTTATTCTGTCTTTTAGATAATTGGTATGGTTAGTATTAAACATAATTTGCAAAACTGTCTGAATGTGAAGGTATTTTCTTAATGAGGAGTCATTAAGTTCAAGAAATGTTTTCATTTATTCAAAATAAATCATGAATTATTCACAGAATGAGGTGATGTTTGGAACTTCTTGCAAATACTGAGCTGAATGCAACACAGGAAATGCCATGTGGGTGTTTTTGTACATCATGGCCCTTTCTGCTTGTCACATTGGAGGAATTCAAATAACAGCAAGCCAATGGGGGAGGAAGGTAGAACGGCCGGCTGCCAGCTGAGCCTCGTTTCTCGGGGAGGGAGGGAAAGGCCAACATCGTCTCGTGTCCAAGTTTCTTTGACCTTTGCCCCTCTCGGCCTGTTGGCATCTCTTTTTAGATATCTCTTCTGATTAACTATGACTTAACAGGCACCAATAAAACAAAGTATGTCATAATAACTCTTTCTAGACAAACACACAAACCAATTTGTCTCTCTGGAAAATCTAAATGTACACCATTTCACATGCTCTCCACTGCCTTATTTGGAATGGTTTCCAACAAGTCACTCTGGGACAAGAACAGTCCCAGAATAGACAGCATCCCAGCAAAAAAAAACAAGCAAAAAATACTTTTACACAAGGAAATAAGAGATGTATTGGATTGGTTTGCTCATTTCAAAAGCATCTCACAGAAAGAGCAACAACTAAATTGAGAAACGAAATGGTCTGATCAGACGGAAACATTTTCGGGGTCGCGGAGGCCACGCCCACCAGCAGATGCTCTGGCTCCATGGTGGAGCGGCCCACCTCCACACATGAGACGTGATCGACAGCAAGCTGGTGGCTGACTGGTTACACATCACCTCCGTCTTTGGCATGTAACACGGGATTTATGAGGGTCTGGTGTGTTGCTTTGAAAAACAAATCAACCAAAACCCCTTTCAGCTCCATCCAGGGAAACGTCACCTGCTTGTTCCACTTACTGGCATCCAAGCATCACATTTCCCGGCTCATTATCCGACAAATGTGTCACAGAAGTTAATGAAACAAAAATAATGAATCATAATAAAAATCATTTGAAGGAAACGTTCCCTTAATGAAAGATTAATTCCTCACCGCAGGCAATGAAATCAAAGCGGTGGAGAGAAAAAAAATTCTCACTGTTCAGTACAGCGCCTTTCAAACGATGCCAAAATTAATCTGAGCAAAGCAAACCATCAAGGAAATAGCTTGCTGTGTCCAGACTCTTTTTTTTAAAAATCTAACTGTGCTCCACAATCATCTACTGCAATAATAACGCTTCGTTAAATATTTAATATTCTCAGTTTGTGAAAATCTACTCTTATAATTCGCCGTGTCTGACATTTTCTTAGATCCCCTGTATGTTGTGTGTGTGTGTTTGTGTGTGTGTGTGTGTATGTGTGTGTGTGTGTGTGTGTGTGTTTGTGTGTGTGTGTGTGTGTGTGTGACACTAGATACTACCCAGACTAATGACTATAATTACACAGAGAACTCTACAAAGCACCCACTGGTAGTGTGGGAGGTTAATGATGGAGTGTAAGAAACATATAGATAGAGAGACATGGGGGGAGAGAGAGAGAGAGAGAGAGAAATCAAATGAAGTGTTGAGCAAGTTATTTGAAGAATCCGTTGGATGTTTGACCAGAAGAATCACATGATGATAAAATAGTAATTTCATCGTGTTGTTCCTTCAAAATTCATTCAAGCCGTTACTCGTGTACAGGGATAATGATTTGGTTCTTCCTCTACAACCACGCATCTATGTCTGTAAAGAGTAACTGCACACTTAAACGTATTATTTTATTAACACGATCGATGGAACACATCATCTGACCAAATTTATAAAAATCTGCAAATCAGCCGTGAGCCTTAAAAGCCAATTCTGAGTCGAACGCTTGGGACTAATCGATATTATGGAATAAAAGGTTTCTTTGTTAATAACTAAGCAGCTGACTGGTTAACTATATATTTTTTAATGTTTATTTATTTATTTTTATTATTCATTCATCAGTGACCAAACAAGAATTTACAAAACAAGATGTTTTCACAAAAAAAGCAAAAGTAAATAATTTATTATTTAATCCTTTTCATATTTGTTGTCATTCCACCATGTTTTCATGCTACGCTGGTTACATAAAATGAGAAGCATGTTACATTGTTACATTTGTCAACGTCGCTTTGAGGGTTTTTATCATACGGAAGTGGGCGTGGCTTAGCCTTTTAGCTGCTTTTATTTCGTTGGATTTTTCAAAACGATGCAGAGTGGACATCTAGGCTGAAGTTACACTTCACCAAAAGTTACCATGACTCCATGTATCCACTCTCCACCACCGAGGCGAGTGAAATATGAGCATCCCTAATCTACATTCCTGTTTATTTTCAACCTTCATCTACAAAAACAACATCAGTCGTGTGGGAGATGTTGCCGAACAGCTCATGAGAGACATCAAAACATCCTGGCATCGTGTGGGAATGGTGGTTTTTATCAGCAGCAATTAGATGGACGGTACGATGTCTTTTATAAGCTTTACAGCCGTAGTTACACCCGATGCTAAGTGTTGATCAGATGGAGAGAAATAATTTCCCCAAACTCCAAACCAGTAAAATGAACCCTATTAAGAATTTATAGTGAAGATCATAAAACACAGAGCTGTGAGCTGTTGCTTCCTCCACAATAAGTCATTATTTACATGCCGACAGCTCTTTAATCAGTTTTCCTCTGGTACTCAGGAGGTTTTCACTCAGCCTTCAGTGTTTGAGGTAAACTACTCGACGTCAGGCAGGATATCGTCAGGTTGAATCCTCCAACTCGCTGTAGAGCTCTCAATGTCGGATATAGATCCTTTAGATTCAGTTTATGATGTAGAAATACACAATAAGTACTTTTAGTGGTGTAATCTGACATATGGAACATTCGTGTCTGTGCCTCGATAAAAAGCCAATGACATTTTTTCATTGGATTTTGGATTATTGCCAATAATAAACTTGCGTTTATGATGCTGCTCAACCGCTTTTATGATTGTTTAAACGTGGTTGCATTATGGGGCGAGTTTAACAAGGACAACGAGGCTGTAAAGGTGGAAAATAATGCTGACTCATTCCTTCAGCAATCTATTAAAACAGTATGATTGTGGATGTTCACAATCATACGCAATCATAGAGTTTACTTTTGGTTTTTACTCCTTCTTGATGTACCTGAGTGACTTTGGGAGTATTTAGTCTCTTATATTAGTGAGTCTGAACTGTTATATTTTAAATACACGTATTGTATATGCCATCTAATTAAAAATACAAATGACCCTGGATTGACCGTATCGATGTGTTGTGGTGTAAAGAGTCCAACATTATGTCATTTTAGACGACAACACTGAACACACGAAGCTGCTGTTTTCAGTCAATTAGACCCAAACGGCATTGACACACACCATTCACCCAATACTCTCGCATTGTGTCCCTTTCTATCGCCGTTGCCACGGCAACTAACTGCCGCTATTCAACAAAATGTCAAGGCATTCAGGCCAAGCCTACACACAAACACACACACACACACACACACACACACACACACACACACACACACACACACACACACACACACACACACGTCGAGATGAAGTGTCACCTTGATGCTTCGGACAATTCTGCCAAAACAGAAAGAGAGAGAAAAAAAAAACATTTTCAACGTTTGCTGCTGAAAGGTTGGTTTGTCATCTATATTGCTGAATGTGTGTAAAGGTGAGAGGAAAAAGGATGAATGAATAGAAGAAAAGATTGTGATTTTGATGTTGAGAGCCTCTCCAGCAGGGAAAGATAGCAGAGAAGGAGGACTCGTATCTCTCTTCTCATAATAAACCAATAGATCAGAAGGGACACATCTCAGGTTATTTCATGATTGGTTTGGAGACGTCTCCGTTTGTTTGTCTCTCTCCGTTGAGTTGTGTTCCTCTGTCTTTTCTTCTTCACATCATGTGATTTTTTACTTCATGAATTGAAGCGTATTGAAATGAAATTCTTCCCAGAGTGCTGCTGCTGCTTTTGAACTCAATCACAGAATCTAGATCAGTGAATGGATGTGTGTGTGTGCGTCTGCATACAGAGATCTTTAATAGGGTATAGATCTTGGAGGATTATACTGCAAGCATCCTTACAGATGGATCTGTTGTAGAAGATCTGCATCAATATATAGTGAAGGAATGAAACAGACAAATCTTGAGATTATGTATCAAAAAACTGGTCACATTATTAAAATACACTTCCAATGTAATCCAAAACAACAGCTCAGTCATTCTAATTCAGAAGGTTGGGATTTTTTCATGTGACTTCTATATTGATTTACCATAAATGTATGTCTATTCTATGTTTAATATATTGTTGGTGATTAAATGAAGCAGTTTCCTCACTGCGGAGTGGATTATCTGCTATTATCCTCTAGGAGGCAACACAGTTCATCATCGCGGGCCGATAAAGAGCTTATTTTGCTTCGTTTGAAAACGATGACCTTGCTACCAGAGAAGATCTGTTCAACGCAGGTCGGGTTACAAGCAGAATCTTGGGCATCATTTTGCAGCCGAAATAAGTGGGAAAAAAATGATACGTCTACTTTTCCTGTATCTTGAACTCAGCTACTAAATTTAGAATTAGTGTCAATATTTCTGCCCTTGATAACGACGCTCTGAGCCACGCTGGTGTCTCTTACCTGCTGCGATGATGACACCCGTGTGGTTTTTATACCCACAGTCATGTGATCACACCTGCAGACTGAGCTTGTCATCTTGCACATCCTTTTTTTCCCCCAACATATGCAGAGGAAAATACACTCAGGCAGATAGAGATGTGGCTTCAGGCTTCGTATCTTGACCTATAAAAAGTAACGCTCTGGAATGTGTTTGTATTTGTGAAGTAGTCCCTGAACCCATCCAAGTATTTTCTCGTGAAGACGGGTATTTTATTTTGAAAAGGCTGACAAGCGTAAATTGACACGTGTTGCTGGACATTCGGAGGGAAAAAATGGGGACGAATTTTTCCTCAGACGTCACATAAACAATCATGTATCACGTTGAGACGCCTGACTAACAAACTACATGTTGGCATCGCCTGCAAACTTTCCACTCAACCTCTACGGCCACGTTGCATCAACCTCTGATTGCCTTCATGTTTGATTAATTACGAGTATTCTGTCATTTTCAATACTTACAATAGAAAAGAGGGATTTGTGATTCATGACTTACCGAGTCCGGGTATGAAGGTGTTCAGAAACAGACAGATGACAGCCAAAGGGAAGGGCATTGTGGGTATCGCAGCCCGCAGAGGTCCCTTCTTCTCCCTGACCTCCACCACCACTCCTCCACCTGCCGTAGGGGCCCCTGCGATGGCTTTGGCCCCGAGATGGTCCACGTTTTTAACACGCCCCTGCTCTTTTACTCCTTCTTTCTGTGCCATCGTTGTTTTTTTTTTTCCTGTTTCTGTGTCTGAAAACGAAAAATAGCTGGTGATAAGCAAACCAGCGAGATGATTTTTTTAAATATTTTTTCCCTCTGGACTAAAAAAATAGAAGCCAAAGATAATCAATGTTGATCGATCGTCTCTTTTGAGATTTGGGATCAAATATTCAGCAGTACGTCTCAACAGTTGGCTCCCAAATCACCAGCTATACATTTTCAATATTTATTCAAATAAATGACAACTTAAAGTACCGTAAATCTATAGTAGATTGGTTAGAAAATCATTATTTGTCCATAGAATAATCAGAAATGTTGAACTCTATCAAAACTATCATTAAAAAGTCCATTTAAAAACCTTCAGACTGATTCAGCTTTTGAAGTCGCTCCTAGAAACAGTCAGAAGTAAAGGGAGACTTTTTTTATTGGAGAAAATCTCTTCAAGACTGTTGACTCAGCCTCATTTAAATCCCCTTTAAGTCCTTAAAGGTGAGCGTCACAGATCAGTGATATCTGCCATTTGTTTCCACGTCCAGCACCAAGAAATGTTGAATCAGTTAAATCAGCTCCTCCTTCAAAAATGTTGAGGAAAAAGAAATCCAACGAAGACGTGCAGCTCTTTTTCAAAAAGGAAATTCGTCTGAGGTCACTTTCTTTTTCTTTCAGTCAAATCGGGCTAAACCCAAACAAGACAAAGAGAAAGTGCACACAGCCCCCTTTTTCTACTACATCTGTGTCTCCCTCTCTTCTTCTTCTACTCTCTCTCTCTCTCTCTCTCTCTCTCTCTCTGCTCCCCATCCTCTCCCTCCATTTAAAGGAACAGTGCACCCATCTAACGTTACCGTTCAATGAGATCACATTCAACAAGGCGTCATTCCCTGCATCCAAATTGAGTCATTAAAGGCATAAATTCAACTCCTAAAATACCCTAAAATAGCTTGATACAAGCTCGGATTGTTGAATTTATTAAATGCATTCATAAATTCACAACATTTAGCAAATGTTTAATAGGTAATGTTATAACAAACCTGATTGTTGCCCATCCCTGTGAACATATCACCAGATTTAAAGCTGTGAACTCAGATATCGAAGAAAGAAAGCCGCAGTGAAAGAAAAGAAAGAAAGATATGATACGAGACCATATAAAGACACGAATCAGGACAAGAGAGAAGAAAAGGGAAGACAAAGTGGACGTTGGTTTAGAATTGATACCTCACTTATTATTCATGCAACCAAATCCCCGAGAGACCAGGCATACATATCTGTCCCCTCCACCCTCCCTCCTTCCTCACTTTTTTTTTAATGAATCCCCTCTTCCTCACTTCCTCTCCACTTTGTCGACATGAGCCCTATCACAAGTGGCAAAACACAAAGAGAATCAGTTCAACGCTGAAATGACTCTCAATCTGTGTGTGTCTCCATCTTCTTCTTCCCTCTCCCTCTCTCCCATCTCTATTCGGTCTCCTAGCAACCCAGGAAGCTGTAGGTAATTATACAGAAGATATTGATCTCGAGGTTTTTTTTTTGTCGCCTCTCTGTCCCCCCTCCCCTCCCTTCATTTCTCACCCTGCCGTCTCTCTTCGTCCCTCTCTCTATTAATTTCTGTTCCAATCCCACTTTTAATGTCCTTTTTAATCTTCTTGGAAACACAAAAGATAGCTACTGGAGGAGGTTTTACTTCTTCTTGTCATGCAAAGCAGCGTTATCATGTGTCTGACAGCGAAGGACTCGGAGAAATCTGGACCGCCAAAGTCAATCATCGTTGGATTGTTCGGCCAAAAGCGTGCAGCTTCGTGTGCTGATGCTTATTTCCATGACAACGTGATGAGAAAAGTTACGCGGCGGCTGTCTTAAAGTCACGTTTTGGTTTTTAGAGTTGCACCATGGTGACAGGAATTCATCTCTCTGGTTTGTTAGATTTACAGTCTGGTTTGTGTCCGTGTATCCGTGTGTGTGTGTGTGTGTGTGTGTGTGTGTGTGTGTGTGTGCGTGTGTGTTTGTGTGTGTGTGTGTGTGTGTGTGTGTTTGTGCGAGTGACAGGTGTTGTAACACTCACTTTGTATTGCTAAAAATATTCTTGCACATTCAACCTCTGTGACTCTCTCCGTCTGTCACACACACACGCACACACACACACAGACACACACACACACACACACACACACACACACACACACACACACACACACACACACACACACACACACACTCGTTCTCACAGGACTGAATTCATGTTGATCCCATCTGTCAGGAAAAGCTGACATCACAAACCAATTATTTCTATATGCACAGTTTGTGTGTTTGTTTGTCTTCATGTCTTTGTGTGTGTGTGTGTGTGTGTGTGTGTGTGTGTGTGTGTGTGTGTGTGTGTGTGTGTGTGTGTGTTCCTGATGACATCCCCTGGATCATCACCACAATGACTCCACTGTTCACACGCTCTCTCTTCTCTCGCCTTTCTCCCGCAGACATCAGCTGACTTTTATTTTTCTCTCCGTAACGCCAAAGAAATGTTTCACAGCTGATCGTCCTTTTTTCAAATCATCACAAACATGATATGATTTGATTTATCATGAAGCAGCAGGAATGATGTGAGTGAAAGTTGATATGTTATGGCTTCAGTGATGATAATGTGTTCATGTATTACTCATATAATCACAATAACTTACATAATAAATGTCAACATATTTTATGTTTTGAAATAAATACATATTGTGAGACAATTTGTTGTATTAAGTGCCCCTTATATCTCTTGGGCTTTTATTGTGAAAGGTCAGAACAAAAAGAGCCTTTTTCCAAACTAATTAATTAATACAAAGTATTTATTTTATAGTTATGTGCTGTTTTACTCGCATTAAATATATCCATTATGGTAAATCATGCTTATACTGAAGTCATATTGATTGACGGACACAAACACACATTTCTGTAAAGGAAGTAATATGACTGCTGGAAAGTAACAAAGAGAAAGTGAAGTAAAGCTGCAGCTTCTTGTGTCCTGGTTCCTCCCTCTGCAGGTAGGTCACGCTGACAGACGAGCTAATATGCTAATGTACGAGGACAGCGCCGTCCTTTTCCTCCCGTGACTATTTCATTTTCACCAACACCAGCAGCGAATCCAAAGCTGTTAAGTGAGATATGGTGGCCCTTTATCTAATAACATGATTGTTGATCATCTTCACAATTTCAAACCAGAAGCACTCGAGCTGCCAGTTCTCCCGCCTGATAATTTCCCCCCTATATTAATATGCAAATCTATGCAGCAAAGGTCCTCCAGAGATCTAATCAGACCATCTCCTCTAATGGGTCACCCGTGGTGTGAGTGTGAAGCCTTTTGATAAGAGCTTTCAATGAGATCATGAGATCATGTGTGTACACACACACACACATATATGAAGTAGCACTCGGGGTGGCGGGGCAGAAAAAAATGGAAATCTGGGTTTGAAACTATTTAAAGGAAAGCTGGGTGATGATGTCACTGCATTGACGTCATCGGAGGCGTCGTTCTGGGTCAGTTTGTCTCAAAATCTAGAGGAAGTCTAGCAAAATAAGAGCCCTGGGAGTTAAAACGCCCACAGTCTGGTCTGTAAGGTTCGTGATATCTATTCATTTTAACACCCCAGACAGAAACGGCCTAAAAAAAAAAAGGCTTAAAGTTGTCATATTTGACTTCAGCCGAGGAAAAGTAGAGTTGAGATTCTCACTGAGTCCTCAAGAGACCAATTTAAATGGAGATGAAACAGCAGGTCACACAGAGCAATATGACACCTGGTTTTGGAAGCTAATATGAAACTTTTACATGTGGGAAAGAGAGAAGAGCGACACCTGTTGGCCAAACACGTGCATCACACATTAAAAAGCAAATCGGTTTAAAGAAGATCTAAAGCAGAGGTCTTCAGCTTCATAGTGACCCAGTAGAGGGACCCCCTATTACATATCATATACAACTGTGTTGTTTATTAAACCGGCTCAATAATAATGTGTCGTGCATCCTAGTGCCGTGTATAAAAGCACTTTGTAATGATGGATGTATACAATGATAAGCCATTAAAATAATAATAATTGTTGACAGATTCATATATTTATATATAAAAAAATGTATTCTATATTGGCATTTCACAATTCCACAACCCCCCTGTTGAAGATCTCCGATCTAAAGAGTCAAATGTGATTGTTTGCCATTATCTCTGTAAAACATTATTATGAGGGGAATAAAAACAAAGAGAAAAATGAATCTAGTAATATATCTTTTTTTAATAATTCTACGTCAGAAAGCATGTTTTCAATATTGCAACACAACAGACAAAAAAACAGGTGATAAAAAAATATGTTTTTGCATTTATATTTGAGCTAAGGGAGAAAACTATGGGGATATATATCAGCGCTACACCAGCAGTTGCTCTCGGAGCGAGATGTTAAACGACACGGTGGATCAGTGACTTCGGATCTGGTCTTTGGCCTTGATGAGGTTCTTGACCCACTGCTGAGAAGGGTCGGCACAGATTACCTTCCCACTCCTCATCGTGAACCTAAAACAAGAGACACAGATTGTTGTTGAACAAGTGTAACCATGTGTTGTTTATACCTTAATCTCTATATTAGACGTACCTTACATTTCGGCACGTCTGTAGGTGAAACTTCCTGTGTTTTCTCTGCACTGTGGGTTTTTTCTTTTCGTATATTTAAAGGTACACTATGCAGCAATTCTCACTTCCTGTTGGTTTTGAGTTATGATGTATCGCATCCATTTGTATACACAGAGCTACTTTATGTAGAATTAATACAAGCACTCCTTTTTATTTAGTCTAAGAGACATCTTGTGAATACTGTGCTGTATCTACAAAAATAAGGTTTAAAGGTGAAGTGTAATAACAGGACATAAGACACTCACGTGACACCTTCCATTGAACACCGCTGGTCTGTGTGCTTGTAGCTCACCACGTTGTCTCTACGCAGCCTGTTGGAGAAGTTGAAACAGCACTCGTCCGGGCCGAAGCTGCCTGAGAGACAGAAACCCAGATGTCATGATTAGAAGTGGCATTCAACACGAAACCATCACCTCAACGTAAAAACTGTTGGTTTTTTTGCACATTTTATTTTTAGAGGAAAATGCAGCTACAATGTGAAGAAAGCTCCACTCTGATATATGAGAAATAATTTAAATGCTCTCAAAATCAATACAGAAATCCACTGCAAAATGGTTTATTTAAAAAAAAAATCATAGGCTGTTAATATAGTTTCATTCACGAGACGCTTTTAGACCTTTCTCCTCCAAACACTTGAAATGCCTTTAATATTTTTAGATATGGTCCAGTGACCTAAAAGTGCGTTTAGAGGACGAACGGGATTTTTTCATATTTTTTGTAATGATTGAAAAAGTAATAATCTATCAAAATCCATGTTGTTGCTAATCAATGACATATCCCAGACTGATAATCCCTGCACAAAAAACCCACATGGCATTCACCCAAAACATTTTTTAAATTTATTATGTAAAAAAAAAGTGCCGTTATGTATATTAACTGGCATTTATAGGGTTAAAATTATTAAAATGAATTCACATTTGATATACATGATGAGAACAGGAGTTAATGACCAAATATATATATATATATATATATCTTTTATTCATGTTTCATATTTTTAGATATGGTCCAGTGACCTAAAGGGGCATTAAGAAGAAGAAATGTTATTTTATTTTTTAAAGGAGGCCTGAGGGTTTCTGACTTTTTTTAATTTTAGTTTTAATCTCTTTTATTCTTTAATTATTGAACTGTATCATTGATTATTTTGACCTGATACCAGATAACACTTACACTAATTGGTCCCCGAGTGTGATATTAAGAAATGATCTCGCTGACCTGAGCATAAAAAATATTAATGTGTAATAATGTGGAGATTACCTTGATTAGCCAGGACGGCGAGCGATGAGAAAAGCAGCGTGCAGATCACCAGAGTGATGGGGTTCTTCATCATCATCATCATCATCATCATTCTGTTCTGGTTGTCTTGAAGGTGTTTGTCGTCTTACTGTCCGCTTCACTCGTAGACCCTCACTTTTATTGAGTGTGTGTGTGTATGTGTGTGGTGTGGGGGGGATGTGTATGTGTGTGTGTGTGTGTGTGTGTGTGTGTGTGTGTTCCATGACATCCAAAATAAAGACCATAAGCTGAAACTATATAGCAAGTAGACTGTGGTCATGTGGTCGACACTTCTCAGAAAAAAAGGGGGGGCTGAAGACGTGGGTGTCGGAGCATATTCTATGAAATCAAAAACATGACCTCAGTCATTTTCTGTGTGTGTGTGTGTGTGTGTGTGTGTGTGTGTTTGTGCAGATGCACCGTGGTTTGACGCTCTTTCCATGTCGCTGGTTCTTGTGGGTTTTTTAAAATGCTATGGTTTAACATGATACATTGAATATTATCTGTAATTTAAGCAACATAACAATAAATACATCTTTTTTATGATATAAATATATCACTCTTCTCAAAATGTACAGTATCCTATAAAGCAGGTTAAGTCAATTCAATTCAACAACAAAACATATTTCTACTTTTTTTTAATGAAGATGTTTGTTTTCTATAATCTTTTTCACAGCACGTTTGTGGAAGGGGAGTAAAATCAGCATCTTTGGGACAAAAATTACATTTTTGTACATTTTGTGTAGTCTAACAGGCATTTTAATAAGATTTAAAGGTCTATATTGATATTGTTAAAACAGATACTAATATTAGTATATTTTGGGGGTCTAAAATAGCTTAGATGCATGTCATATATTGTATGAAAACATATTCTTGGAGGTTTTTGACAGGAAATGAAGGGACGGGGGTGGGGAGGTTCCCTAGCTGGACTTGAACATATGCCGCTCTGGTTCATGGTCACTAACACCAGCGTACATGTAAGCCACAAGGGTTCACCTTTTCCCCAGTTAACTTCTAATAGAAATGATCATTTCAACCACATACAATAACATATTACCACATAGTAGGTCGACGTCAAGCACATTTTCACACGAGAAAAAGATCTTCATGAAAATTGGTCTTCCTATCAAATCATCCCGAACCAATCACATCGCTCCATTTTAATTCTCAGCTCGTAATGTAAAGTGATTACGTGTCCATGTTGTGTACAGATGTGGTTTTTGTTGCATGTCACGTATAAAGTTACTTCTGCGGGAGACGTTTTTCTTCCTCTTGGTTACGAGTCATTGGTTACGGATACATACACACATCTATAAGACAGACAAACACGCTGCACACACTGCTGCAGAAATCCACCCCCTGCTACTCAAACTGAAACCTGTGGTCTGTAACAGAGGAAGGGGTCTAATGCAGCGAGAATGCACCCACATGGATGCGTAGACACAGTCAAATATGACCTTCAGCAAGCCAATTTCACTTATTAATACCTTATATCAGAACAGACAGGGTGTGAACATGGTGTATTACATGCATCTGCTGATAACATTGATAATTTCAAACTTGAACATGAATAAATAAACAGCCTAAGATCACCTCATGTCTTAAATCCAACACCACCAAATATTCTCAAAGGGGGCGTTTGATCATATTTCATATATACAGTATATAACAGCTCTGGAAGGAAAGGAAATATTCTCATAAAGTGTGAAATGGAAAAACCCGCCCGACAAATTGAGGTGGTGAAGAGGGCGTTATTTACCGCCATGACAGATCATTGGCAAATTAGCATATCTTCCTCTTGCCTTTTTTTATGATTTTTGTTTTCTGGTGACCTCAGCAAAATCCAAATCAGAGAACATAATTCAGAAGAAGATTTGTATCAACATTCAAATCACTTTTTCGGAGTCCCAATATTTACTGATTGGTTCAAAAGGACATTTTAGGTGAAGAGGGCTCTTAAAGGAAAACACCACCGCATTTCCATACTGAACTATGTTCTGCTCTGATGTTAGACGAGGTGATACATACCTCCCTCTCCTCTGTGCGTGCACTCAATGGCTCTTGCGCGCGCTCCGCGCAGCGCTAATTTGCTAGCATGTAGCTTGTCCTTAGGATCCAAAGGGGGGTGAAGTTAGAAGCGACCAAGCACTTCCACGTTGTCCCTATTTAAATACGGTTACGTGAGTAGTTACACGACCCAAGTTTGGTTACACAAAATGAAACATGCCAATTTTTCTAAGCGGATAACAAGGATAACTATATAGTATGGCGGAATAACAACTGGAAGCACTTCGACGTCGGCGCAGTAATATCATCACTCCGCTCCCCCTCTTACTTCCGTCAATAGAACCTACGTGACCTGCACGCCGTCGCCTGCACTACCTGTAGTAGTTTGTGCACAGTTGAGGAAGCATCAGGTTGTAGTAAGATAGTTTGTGAACAATCAAACATCATGGTTATAACGTGCATCGTACAGGGTTGTGAAAACAAGCAGAAGGTATATAGTCCCGTCATGTTTTGAGTGATGATATTACTGCGCCGACGTCGAAGTGCTTCCAGTTGTTATTCCGCCATACTATATAGTTATCCTTGTTATCCGCTTAGAAAAATTGGCATGTTTCATTTTGTGTAACCAAACTTGGGTCGTGTAACTACTCACGTAACCGTATTTAAATAGGGACAACGTGGAAGTGCTTGGTCGCTTCTAACTTCACCCCCCTTTGGATCCTAAGGAATATACTGGGACAAGCTACATGCTAGCAAATTAGCGCTGCGCGGAGTGCGCGCAAGAGCCATTGAGTGCACGCACAGAGGAGAGGGAGGTATGTATCACCTCGTCTAAGATCAGAGCAGAACATAGTTCAGTATGGCAATGCGGTGGTGTTTTCCTTTAACTACTGTAAAGTTTTGAAGAGGTTAGTTTTTGTTTCAACAGGAGTACTCTGACTTTGAGCTGCGATAAAATACATTCTTAATACAAAGAAATTCAACTTTAAGCATAAATGAAGGCGTAAAAATTGCATGTAATAGAAGAAATGAAAATGTGTCACAATATAACAACTGAAATAAATAAGATAAGACAACAAAAAGCATCACTAACAGAGGCAACATAGAAAATACAATAATAATAGACTATGTACACAGTATAAAACAAATTAACAGCTAAAAAAGACGCTAAAGTCAGTAGAATACAAATGGTGATTAAAAAAAATGTGTGGCGTTTGATTTATACTACATTTTCCCTCATCCAGCCTAAAAACAACTACCTAAACTCTGAAGCATGACGTTTTACATGAACTGGCCACTGGGTGGCAGCAGAGACAAGTGGAGAGTGAGAGTGAATGGAAGGTGATTTTTTTCTTTTTTTATCCTGTCACATGTTTTGTTTGGTGTATCTTTAGGTTTAACACCAGGAAAGCAAATTAAATCAGGCAGATCTGAAATGATAACTGAGGAATGATGCAGTCAGATAGTTTGTCTTTTTATGGATTTGGAATAGGAAGATCATTTATTTCTTTATCTCAGGAATGAAAAGAAGCAACTGAGTGCTTCTTTTTAAATTGAACTATCAAAAATACTTTTATTACCAGTGTGTTTATATGTCAGCGTGAGGTTTTTCTGAAAGTACATCTTGTCCGTCTGTTAAACAGGAAAAAGTTTACAATAACAACAACAACCACCGTCGCCTCTCTGCACATCCTCTCCTCATCCTAGCTCTTCACCAGTTCAGATAACAGACCCTCATTCATCAAGTGATACCCTGTTCCCATGGCAACCCTGCCTGCCACACACAAAAAAATCCTCTGCCCTTACACAAACCGACAACACAGCAAAATCAGAGAATTAAAGTCGAGTTGATGAAATCAAAAAGGATCTTTTATCTCTTTTAACGAACCACGGCTGGGTAGATACTATGCAAAGGCTGAGTACTTTTCCAGTACTTGCCAATAAGGGGTACTGATATGTGTACTTAATGACACATTACAGTTCTAACAATACAAAAGAAAGGCCTCCAGATTTGTAGAAAATATGAATTGAGATAAAATACCAAATTTGTCCTTCCAAATAAAATCTAGAAAAATTAAAAAAAATCAATTAAGTGGCCCTTTACATTACAGATGAATATTGATTTTTTTAAGATGCACTCAATGTACCTTGAACGCACCATTCTCATCACAATCAATAAGGATAATAGTGACGATTGGTGTGTTTCCTTCTCTCCCTAAAAACAAAAACACAATGTTCCTTGATAACGTATCGGAGAATTCCTCATTCGGACAACACTTACATAACGATGATAACAACTCCTCTTCCTGCATGTCACACACACACACAAACACACACACACACACACACACACACACACACACACACACACACACACACATATATAGACGCATATGTACAAGAAAATCTAACAAATTACGAAAGAGAGGAAAAGAGAAGAAACAGTGTTACCACTCACACTAAATATACTCTCGGTCAAAAGGTGATATATTTCTGAAATAGTTGAAGGTTTCCAAACAATGACGCTTGTTATGTTAAAGGTCAAAGGTCAGACTTGCTATAGGGCAAGCAAAAGCCACAAGAGATTCTTCGAAAAATGAGCAACATTCAAGATGGACATGCGTTGTAGCATCCAAACAAATGAATGAATATGTGTGTGTGTGTGTGTGTGTGTGTGTGTGTGTGTGTGTGTGTGTGTGTGTGTGTGTGTGTGTGTGTGTTAACAGGATGACCCCCATGACCTCTGTTTTACCCAGGAAGAGGCTCAAGGAGTGGACGTTTTACACACTCGATGTTCCCCTCAGGATACAAACACGTCAGACAGCTGACCCGACACGTTCAAGCAGCATGGGAAATGTCACTCATTGTCTTCATTTGTGTCAACGTTAATTATTTATTATTACCAGATAGATTCACGCTCATAACGACAAATCTCTCACCTTCGACCTAATTGTCTTTTTAATTTAACATCCCGATCTGACACTGATTTACTCTTAAATGAACCCTGAGTGAATGAAGCGTGTTTGTTTTGTTATCGCGCCTTGCTCTCACACTTTCTGTCACCGTGGCGACGGGGGGCAATTAGCAGTGGAGTGTCACCAGTCGGCCCGACCTCGTGGCCGCTCCACCCTCGATGGACGCACACATGTCGAGGCGGTGACGAGCCGGAGTCACAAGTGGACGTGTCAGTGACCTGCTGTTATCGGGAAAGGCTTCAGCCCCCGACCGAGGGGGCTCAGGGTGGGAAGCTGGTGAGGGATCAGCCTCATCTCAGTGTCCACACTCATGGATGTTCACGGCTCGAGCACTTTATGTGCATTTCTGCAGACTTTGCCTGAGGGAATTACCCACAAATAAAAGCGTTATAATCAATAATTGAGTAATTATGTTCATGTATGTCTCATTGCTTTTTGTAAAATGTTGTCATTTAAAAAACAGAAGCCTATAGAATTATATTAGAGGCCTGTGATTGCATATATAATTCATAAATCAATATATTGTGAAGGTTATTTATTAATATCGTTCTCTTCTCTCCTCCAAAAAAAGCTCAAATAAATGGACTTGAGGAAAGAAAAAACTCAACTTTTCTAAATCAAGGTTGCAGGATGATGTTATCTTGCGTTAACAATAGCTAGACAGCGATATGTGTGTGTGTGTGTGTGTGTGTGTGTGTGTGTGTGTGTGTGTGGGTGTGTTTCAGAGTATCATCCCCACCCAGCGTTCCCAGATACCAGTTCCCTCATGTGTCTGGGTGTAAACGTTTAATCCTGATGTATAGCTTCCTCGTGCGTGCCTCTCCAGCAGACAAACACACACATCCATCACACACACACACACACACACACACACACACACACACACACACACACACACACACACACACACACACACACACACGCCTTTCCTCCTGAACAGATAAGATTTTGACCAAAAATACACTTTTCCAGCCGTCTCCTCTCTCCATCTGTTTTTTTTTTAATTTCTCCACAATTTACAGGAAAGACTCCTGTTTGTTTTTTTTCCATCGCTTCATTTTATTTTTTCCTAATTCTGGTTTTATGATCTAGGGGCCGTCCCTGAACACTCACCACCACGATGCCCACACGCACAAGGCTGACGAAGGCTGCCAACATCCGGCGTCGTCCTTCACTGTTTGTGGCGTTAAAACCTGCAAACTACGACTGAACCAAACATCTAAGTGTGATCGGCTCACAACAAAAACGTCAACTTTAGTATATGATGGAGGATGTGTATGTTGGTGTGTGTGTGTGTGTGTGTGTGTCAAGGGTCAAGGCAGGACAGACAGGAAACGGCTGACAAGAACAGAACTTCCTGCGTGAGAAGAGAGAGTGCTGCATCTTCCCTGCATGTGCGTGTATCTGTATATTTTTAAGGGGTCTCACAGTCCGAGGGGATGCTTTGACTTCCTGCCACACACACACACACACACACACACACACACACACACACACACACACACACACATATGCACAAACGTCCCAAGATAATACTATGTCTAATATTTCATGTTATGTTTCCTGTATTTTTTTTTATTTTTAAGTCATGTTATGGTCAATGTCAGTGACTCCTGATAATAATGTGGAAATCTGCCCTCATGTAAATACAGAACAGGACATTTAAAAGGAGCATTGCACATTTTCAATACCGCAATTATGCAGAAATATCTCTTCTAACAGATTGAAAACCTCCATCGTTAGTTCAGAGTTAAGAAAAAATATGTGATTCTGCACCAGACAGTTTATTTGTTGCTTGTTGATCAAATGCAATAATAAAATACCATTCTTCACTATATATTTGGGACCTATTTGCTCCCATTATTACTGATAGCAGTATAATTGTAATGTGAATCTCATGACTTATAAGAGACTTATTTCTGACTTCCTTTATCCTCATTTAATTAAAATAATTCACCACAATATGAGAGGAAAATACAAACTCTTAAAACATAATTCTGGAGATCCACTTACTTTGCAGAATGGTTGTTATTGTAGTTTAATCAAAGATGTATGTATTTAAATATACTTTGTTCCATCTTAAACAAGCACTAACCACTCTGACTGCTCCTAACTAACAAAACAAGGCAAAATAAAGTTGGGTAAATGTATTTTTATTACACTTTTGGACTGTGTCGACAGAAAAGCAGTGAAGTACAGATTTAGCAAAGCAAGAACATCTTGAACCAAAAAAAAAAAATACCAGTGTTTCCACTTAGTGTATTTACCAGTACACAAGACTTTGTGTTGCAATCTGTCAGGGTTTGAAAACAAGGAATCTCAAGGACTTTGTTTTGCAGAGAATCCACATTGAACAAGTATCCTTTTTTTTCATAATTACTGTTTGAGATGCATAACGAGCCCGAGATGATGTGGATGATTTCCCAATCTGTCTTCATGGAATGCAAACAGTCCTTTTATGTACAGTAGATTCACAGTAACAGAGACACACATGGATTTCAGTTCTGTAGCTCAAACTGGGTGAAAGTGAACATTTCTTATCATAATATGGGAACCCTAAATGTAGTCGGTTCTGACATGAACATGAAGTATATATACATACATACTGGCATATCACTACAGTAAATCCATTCACATTTATTACATGTGTACAATTTAAAAACACACCAAATCGGAAAGCCAAATTTTATCATTCAAAAACATTTGAAAAAATACGTGGATTAGTGTTTTATTCTCATCATCAGCAACACAAAAAGCAGCAACCAGCTGTGCATTCACTCTCTGGACTGCCAGGTTAGATTAGATTAGATCAACTTCCACGATGTGAACAATAACGACCCACTGGAATACTCCCGACTCAGCAGCCTTCTGAGACGCTTTAAGACTTAATACACACACGTTACGAAGAATAACACTGAGACGTTTGTGGTCGCTTGCATACATACAGGACGTGCCCACAAATAACAGTGAACGTCTGCACATTCAACATTCAAAATCATGACATTTATCCCCAGAATGTCCGCACACGCCAAACACCACCCATTTACGTATAGGTCCATTTTCATAGTCACAGTATTTAACATGTTTATGGATATTTAGAACTATGTATAAATCAGAAAAGAGACAAACTGAAGCCAATTTCTTGTTTTTTTTTCTCCTTCATTGCGGGAGGTTAATCCCGGTGCTACAGTAAAGGATGCCAAGGACACCAAATTTTAAATATGAATAACATGATGTAGGCCATTTTCTTTTTTTAAAATCTCAAGCGACTCGTCAGGAAATTCTTGTTAGTTGTTAATTTGTCGTCGTGAAACAAAAGCCACTTCCGGGAGAACGAAAATAACGCAGGATACAAGAGCTGTAAAATATTTAAGTGTGGAATATTGCAGTGAAACAAGATAATAATACAATAATATTTAGTATTTTTTTCATATCCCGCCCTTTCTTCTCCCAGAAAAACAACAAATATCTTTCTATTTGTCTTCACATTGTCACGTCTCTCCCATTGTATTCCAGTAGTTTGGCTCACCTTACATTTTTTTCTGTATTCCAGTGTTTCTTCGTCTAATTACCATATCATGTGCTACCTAACAGCTCCCATATCTGACCCTTTAATACAAAAAAAAGGGGGAGGATTCATATACAAATCCTGTTTTTCTGCCCTGGTGAAAGCCATGTCAGCACTGCAGAAATGTATCATTTAAATCCACATGCTAACAGTGGATTTATTAGAATGAACTATTCTGTTGTATTTGCCTCTTAAAGCTGAAAGATGTGGGGAAGACAGCAACGAAGCAGGATTAGGAGATGGGAATGGGGTCTAAGTATTTTCTTCCCTATTTAATTTGGGGGTGGGTCTACTTCCAGGGTTTTGGGGGGCAGGAGATGATGCGATCTTACTCTGTGATTTTCCTCTTGGAAGGAGGCACCAGGTGCGCCGGCAGGTCCGGCGGCAGTTCGTGTCCCTCCAGTTTCACCTTTATCAGGTGATTGGCCAACGCAAACTCCTCATCGTCGAGCATCCCGTCCTTATCGATGTCTGCCAGCTTCCAGATCTTTCCCAGCACCGTGTTGGGCAGTTTTGATTTCACCATCTCCCTCTTGGCGTTGGCTCCCGTCACTTTCCCGTTGACCGGCGACAACGTGTAGAAAATCTCATCGTAGGCCGGTTTGTCTCGGGTGACGACCCAGTCCGCTTCGTCGATGCCCTCGCCGGCTCCCTCGCCGTACCCGTGGCCGAACGGGCCGTCCAAGGTGCCGTCGAACGCGCCGCCCTTCACCACCGGGTTGGGACGCTGGGTTTCCTCCTGGCGGACCAGCACCATCAAGCCAGCGATGTCGTGAGCCAGCATGTCGTCCACGGCCTCCAGGAGTTTCAGTTTCAGCGGCTGGAATTTGTTGAGATCCTGAGATTGGAGTTGGTCCTGGACGGAGAATACAGAAAAACAATCACAAGGTTGAGCTCTCACCTTTCTAATCCTCTAATCATCAATCTACATGCCTTCACTCTCTCCGATTTACCTGCATCTTCTTCAGATTGGGAAAATCTCCCGGTGATATCTGATGCTCTCGTTCGATGCGTTTGTAAATATCTCCGAGACTTCCGATCAGCTCTTTCTTCTTGTTCTCCTTTCCGAACACAGTGGGCATCTCTTTCTTCAGTGCGCTGATGATGTAGGCATGGACCTGCGTCGTGAGAGTGAAAGCACATTTCAACTCTTTAAAGTTGTGGTATTTAAAGTTAGAATCCTTTAAAAGGGAAATTTGACACCTTTTTATGTGTCCGATCAGAGTTGATGGCAAATAAATCCACATTCCTTAGTGTGTGCTATATTGCCTGGAGAAATCTGAGTGAAATCTGTTGTAAAGGTGATGTCATGAATCTAATATCATTTGTTCGGGAAGGAGCTTTTTATTAAACGGCTCACGTGTCAACATCATAAGCCTCAGCCTGTTGCAACCCTGGAGTCTGGGGACACTTGGCACTCCTTTAACCAGCGTAGCATTTCAGTAAATCTCTCAGATTACCTTCACTGGCATTTATTTTTAATATTCCAAACAAACCATAGCAACAATAATGGGAAAACCATGTTTGTTATGTTGCTCTGGTGATACGTGTGTGTGCATTTCCCTGAATCCACCTCATGTCCTTGAAGCGCATCACAAAAAAACGCACGCTGTGTGTGTGTGTGTGTGTTTGAGGGTGTGCACGTGTACATCCTCTGGGTTTCTTCGAACTACAACGGGCAGCGGACTGTCGCCTCTCAGACTTGACTTCCTGTCCAGGGAGGAAACAGGAAACAATTCACCCGGAGGAGAATAGCCACATTTGTCTGGCTCTATTGGTTGTGTGGCAGAGACCAGCTTTTTCTGTCAAGGTTAACAGCTGGCCAGGGCGGGTCGAGCGAGCGAGTGATTGGAAGGAAACACACACACAGACACACACACACACCTGTGCGTAAGACATAGCCAAAATAAATAGCATCCCCCAGACAAAGAATCACCTCTTACGACTGTTTTCTACAGCTGTAAGCACATTCTCCATCAGTGAGCGGCGAGCCTCACCTTGGCTAGTCTCGCCCTCTTGATCAGATCGTTGAGTTTTCGAAGCGCTGCGTTTCTCGGTAGAGACTGAATGTCCTTAAATAAGTCCTGCTCCTCTGCTTCAAACAGCTTCCTGTTGTCTGGAATCAGCAGCGGATGGGACCAAAATGACCCGATGTAGACGCGGATCACCTGCCAAGTGGGGCAGACGGACAGAAAATCAGACAGAAAAGGGTATAATACAGCTAAATAGGATATTATTCATATTTATTGGATTGGATATTTAAGGCAACAAGCAAGAGAGCCCATGGATTGGTTTGTGAGCAAATAACCAATAATAAGTATCGCCACATGCAGAAGTTATTGTCTTCTTTGTCTTTTCACATTTATCTCTGCAGTACACTTTTAAGCCACATGAGGGAGCTTGAATAGATATGGCCTATTGTGACTGTTTCTTTTTTTTAAAAGAAAAAAAGTTTGGATGAAGACAAATCATGCATTTCCCATTGTTGACGGTCACACAAAATGCCAAAATGTTGGATTGTCTGGTGACAAACACCCAACAGGATGGTGGAAAGCTTGAAACCCAAACTCCTGTTTACTATACCTCGGGGGTGTTCACTATTTTCCCCAGCGACCACATCAGGGCACCGTACACTCTCATCAACTGCTGGGTTTCTATCTGGTCAGCCTTGTTCAGCACAACCCTGATAAAAACAAGAGGGAATTTGATAGAAATTTCGGACGAAAGGTCTAAAAGGTCTTATCAGGTCTCAAGCAACCCTGCAGTACCTTATCTTGTCTTCGTGGTTCTTCAGGGCTTTTATCACATCTGAGAACTCATCGGAGATGTCCAGTTTGTGGGCGTCAAACAGCAATATGATCCTGTCCACTCGCTCGGCGAACCACTCCAAGACAGCCGCAAAGTCATAGCCTGAGAGGATCCGAAACAAAAAAGGGAACGTTTAGATGTCACATGAGGGGATGGGAGGGTTTTAAAACTGTTAATATTAATTCTGTGTCCCCTTTTGCTTCTTGTTCCTTTGCTCCCATCCCACACCGGTGTCAAAGTTAGCATGAAAGATCGCGTTTTTAAGGTATTGATCAACACTTTGTACAATCTGTGACTTGTGCCACGAACCACAGCTGGGATGTTGCAATATTCCTGAGAAGACATTATTACAATGGCTTCAGGTCATAGAGGAGGCGCTGTGAAGGACGCCCATATTACAACATGCTGAGAGAAAAGAATGTCTGTTTACAGATGGAGGCGGCCCCGCCAGGGTTCAACCAAGTGGCCTTTTAAAACGAAATAATGAGCCAAAAACAAAGATGTTTTATTGTCTTATTTGGCTGATTTTTTCAGTGCAAAATGCAATCACGGTGGTAATGAATGCATAATGAATGGATGAGATCGTGCCTCCGTAATGCATGAATAAATGAATAAACGATTTCGTCGGCGGGAGTTTGACTTTCTATCCGACTCAAGGACAAAAAACGGATTCTTACCTGGAGAAATTCCACAGCGTGTGAGAGGAGAACAAAGAACAAAAGGACAGAAGGAAAAGATTAGTGAGCTAAAGTTTCCAAATGACACTGAAGTACGCAAGAGGCTGCAACATTGTTCTGCGATAGCAACAAGGAGGTTGTGAGTTGATAGCGGGAAAGAAGCTTTATGTTAATACGGTGAATGTCAAACGGATTTACTGAAGAGAAGTTGTGAAAACTAAATCTACCAGCTTTTGCAGATATTATCGCTTTGAATGCATTCACTTTATACTCATATCTGCTGTTATTGCTACTGCGGCTGCACTGCTGCTCCTCCCAGAAGAGGAATAGTTAATACTCAAGGTGAATACTTTCCAGTACTGACATGAAGCCTTGAAGGCCTCCTTTTACCGACGGTAATTAAAAACGGTCATCTTTCAGTGTTGTCCAATAATTCCTCACTGGGGTGTGAGCAAAAGTTTGGCAGATGTAGCAATGAGTATGGAGAACATGGACATGGTTTGAACTTTCTGTCCTGAAAGCTGTGGAGGGTTAAGAAAGAGAGATATATATCTTGATATTTTGATTATTTTACTGGAATATTCTTCACAATAAGCACTTTTCACATGACGTGGGGAAAAACAACACTAAAGCCTAAAGCTCCACGGACGATTTCAGAACATTAACATAGAGAATTATGGTATAGTAAATACATTTAAAGGGACCACATATAAAACAATTAGGGTTCATCTGTAAAATCTATTAGTTCTTGAGTTAGATGTTGGCCATAAATACATTCAAACCCCCCCAAAAACAACTATGATTTCATCCTGTGAGGATAATCACTATAAACCTCACAGCATATGGAGAATAGTTGTGAAAACACCTCCCGAGGCGAACACATGCTCTCGTTAAATCGGAACATATGACACATCTGACTAAGATATCTAATTGGCGAGCAAACAAAAACTAAACTCAGGGACGGATATGTATATTTTCCCCCCCCGAAACCATGTGACAAAGACTCTGGTAAAGAACACGTAACAGTATCCATAAAGTTTTCAAAATATCGCTGTGATTAGCCTGGTTGAAGGCCGGGTTTATTATCTACAATACCTCCGTAAGGACATCTATGTAGGCAGCTATAGCCTGACTCCTCATCTGGACACATAGACACAGACGTTGGGGGTGAAACCATAACAGCATGGAGAAGAATGACACACACAGACACACACAAAGATGAAACACATACATGACATGGAATGAATGAACAAGTGGATGGAAAATGTAAAAGGATCCCACACACACACAAACAAAAGCTCCACCATACACACTAACAGAGAAAACACAGCTGTGCTGACTCAGCAGAAGTTTAACCTGTATTTCTTATTATTTTTTATATATATATATATATATATCCAACAGCCGGGTCACACCTCACTGTGCTGTTTATTTGATTTGACAACACGTTGACGTGGGACTCTCCGACCGTCCAAATGGACGAGGAGAGGAGCTTCGATCAAACTTCCAACTGTAAATAAAAGCCCAGACTCTGTCGGTGCTGACGGAGCGTTCACTGTTGATTCTCAAACAGAATAAATCTGCAGACAGAAATGTTCTCCTGACAAACATTCATTCCTGACCCAACCCTGCTATGAAGTCATGGGCTGAACTCAGTGACTGCAATATGTTTCTTGTTCTTATTTCACCCTTTGGAGCTTCGTATGTATTTTTGTTTGTACATATTTGATCGTGTCAGCACTATGAATGTCATGATACGCTCCATGCACAACCTTATTGGAGCACCAGAGGAAATGCTGGTTCCCATGGGGATGGGAATGCAAAAAGCATGACATTATCATAACACTCTACTGGTGCCTTTGGCCTTTACACCTGAGCTGTTTCGGCTGCAGGTGACTTCCACACACAAAATGAATACAAGCGAAGAGAAAATAACGTTTTTGTTGCAGCTAAAATCGGCTCCATCTGCAGTCAAGACCTGTCGTGACCGAGTACTAATCTCTTGATACCTGGGATTTGAGTCTCTGGCCGATATGAGAACCGATCTGACACCAGTGATTTATTAATAAGCCGAAAGTCTCACTCTCATTCTATTGTGTGTAAGACAACATCAGACTTGACTTAAACAACTTTGTTAATCAAAATGTAACAAATAACGACGTAACAAATCATGCAGACGCAACAAATTGGTCAAAACGTCCAGTATATATGCATAAACTACAAAAAAATGTAGTCCATTGTCACAATACCCAATCCAGCTCTTAGTCAGTACCGGGACGAAATTGGTATTTATATCAGTGCATCCCTAGAAACATACAACACTGCTTTCTCTGTGAAACCGTCAGCAGTCGATGGTTACTGTGTGGTGACAGCCGATAGAGAGCAAAATGAACAGTCGAGTACAAACAAGGGGAGAAAATGGGCGATTCCAAGTGTAAGACGGGTGAATGTGGGACCGACTAAATTATAGCTGTCTTTCATTATCCCAGCCCTTTTGTTCTGGTGTTGTATGTTAGCAGTTGGTATGGTGATGCCATCATTTCACTGTGGGAATGCCAGCCATGCCGGACACATAATCAAACTGTAAGAAAGCCAGGGAGGAAAATCCTTGTAAGCTTTCACACACCTAAACGTTAAAGTCTCTGCCTTCAGTTGAACACCACGGCTAGTTCACTACTATCAAAGTGTACACAAGGAGTATAATTAACCATATATATATATATATATATATATATATATATATATATAGCTGGGTTATTTAATCTCTCAATTTTGTTTGTCTCGTTACAAAAAATATTCCCCTATGAGCTGACCTGGGTGTCAAGAGATAAGCACGCATATTGAGATGAATGGGTTTGAGGGTAATTAAGAGAAAAATAGTCATCTTCGTATTTAACGGCCATGTGATTTTGCCATCTTCGTTTAGATGAGGGTACTAGCCCGGAACATTTGCTGCGAGTCGTAGAAAACATCTGTATTTCCCTGTCTTGGTCTGATAAATGCACAGCTGCAACACAGTCGGAGGCATTCGTCTGGTTTCTCTTTGGCCGTCATTTTGTAAAATGAATACGGCATCTGTTTGTCTTTGCAAACTGAAGGAAATGAATCAATTGGATTAAGTGCTGCCATAAAATGAATCCCTCTCAATCATCACTTATGACTCACTAGAAGTGTGTGGTGGTGTCTGTAGCTGCCATCTGCGTGGACTTTCTTCTTATTTTGCTGTGTCGGGGAGGTTTTATGGGCTCCTGGGCCTCATATGGAGGTTCACAAATGTAACATATCATACCTTTTAACGCGATTGATGCATTACAGATGACATTTATAGCTGCTCCAAATAACAAGTTAAAGGATTCGGTGTCTTGATCGCAATAAAATTCACCAAGGAATGTGAACGGGAGCACACATTCAAAGCTCATCATTTTTTTGACGCAGCTTCCTGTTCTTTTGAAATGAATGAAGCATAATCCTCCCGATAGCTAAACGCTAAAATAAACACACGCATCCAAAGGAAATGCTGACGCGGTAGTTCAGAGTTCAGCGGGGGGGCTGCAGCATAATGGGTCCAGGGGAACACACACACACACGCACACGCACAGACACACACACGCACACACAACCAGAGGAAGATAAGAGAGTGTGTCTTACCTCGACTGATTCTCTGTTTCTCTCCTGACAGAATCCCTGGTGTGTCAATCACACTGATGCTTTCCAGCACGGGGTTAGGCAGCTGGGCGCACACAAACCTAAAACACACACACACACACACACACACATGCACACACACACACACACACACACACACACACACACACACACACACACACACACACACACACACACACACACACACACACACACACACACACACACACACACACACGAGGAGAGGAGGGTTAAAAGAAACCAGACAGAAGTGTAAAACGTTTTAGCAACAAACATGGTCCTGCACCAGAGCTCTACCTCCCTCTCTCCCCTCTATCTCCCCGTCTCCAGCTGCATAAATACTAACGTCTTGGCGCTCGTCCTCACTCTGAACCCCCCTAATCCCCACTGACAGTCAGCGTTTCTGCTGTCTACTTTCAGCAGTGGTGGGCCCTCACAGCGAGGGCATCGCTGCAAGACTCTTTGGCACCTCTCCTTTTTCCAGAAGGATGACTCTGCACCGTCTCTCTCTCTCTCTCTCTCACAGCCAGCCATTAGAAAAGAAAAGCCTGACCAGTGAGCAGAGGGAAATTCAATCACACAGGAATGTAGAGCTGTGGTGTGGATTCTCACTCTCACTCTCCCTTTTTATTCTCCGCTCTGTTCCCCCCCCCCCCCCCCCCTGACAGCGTCTGCCATCAACGCATGCCATCCTGCACTTTGTGCAAAGTGCGTTTTACCTGTTGAGGAACGCGTTCCCAAACGCGTTCAGCTTCCTGAAGGGCTTCTTGGGGTCAACCACCAACGCGTTGCCGGGGACGACCCCCTCTGTGTCCCCGTGCATCACCGCGATGAAGGAATCCGTGGTGGGTTCGGGGCCGATCCGCATGCCGGGAAAATCCTGCTCCAACAGGTAGCTGTGAGGGGGATAGCATGACATAGCATCACACAAAACAAGAGGGCAAGAGACAAGATGTTTTTTTTTGATAAGTGGATGTTCCAGAAGATTCTACCTGAGGGAATAAGTGTATAGGGGACATTTTGCCGCTAGTTACTGTAAGACACTAATATGACTTTATTATACATTAGCATCCACTTTTTCTTTAGTAGTTAAATGGAGGAAAATGATGCTACTGTACATGCATGAAAAAGCGTATTAAGTTCTCCAACTGTTACAAGGCGTAATTCTCCGCTCCCACATCTGCTTGTGATTGGCTTCAGTCACATCATGATGATGAGTTGACTGAATACCTACGACCGACCTGTGAGGCAGCAGGCCAGATCCGTGCTCCATCTAATTTGAAAGATGTGCCGCAGTGTCTGGATGACGTGAAGAAACTCAGAAATCAACTTTAAAAAACAGGTCTGCCTTGAATTAGAAGCTGATAAAAGATCAGGGGGGGATGTTACGTCATCGTGGGCTGGAGGGCTGCTGGAGCCACTGAACCCAGCAGGCGTGACGTTTGACTTGTTGTCATGGAGGTATTTGGCCAAAAAGAAAGTGGAGTTACACGATCAAAACATTCGCAGGAGAGACACGGAGGTGACTGCAGGAATCGCAGCCACAGCTGTAAAATCTTGGACCTTTATCTTACAACAGATGGCAAAACTAGATTTCGGAGTCGCTAAATGAGACTGAATCTGTAAAAGGAATTCGGTTGAGCGCTACCAGCGCTGACAAGACGTAAATGTCCCAGCTTGCCTTGTTTTCCTTTACCGAGGATGAAAAACAGCTGAATGAGGTCAAAAAGGTCACGTGGGGCAACATTTTTCAGCAGCCTTATCAGAAATTACACCAAAGAACTCAAATTTGTCAACGCGTTTCTGCTGCAAATTGGGGTTTTCAACTTAAACAAAACAGACGCAAACTCTTGACTTCATCTGGAACCGTTGCTGCGGCAACACAGCTGACTTGCATCTCATATGTTTAAGGCGTGAAAAGGTTGCTTCCCACCCCCCCCCCCTCCGCCCCATCTGTTTATCCACATGTTACGGATGAAGATTAGCGTGTTTCACAATCCCAACAATGTGAAGGCGACCCATAAAAAGAGAGATTCAGGCGATTTACAGCTAAAAGAGGTCATAAATTTAAAAAGTGTGAGTGTGGGATGCTTTTTTTTAAACTGCGACCAGATGTAAGGATGGTTGACTTATACACACACCTTGTCAGAGGAGTCAGCGGTGCCTGGTAGAGCCATCCCTCTGCACACGTCTGTGTAGTGTGTAGTGCAACATCAGACACACACACACACGTCAGCTCACACATCATACCCTTTACTATCTCACACTCGGTGCAGTGTGAGGAAACTGACAATTCCCAGGCCCAGGCTCCGGCACCCCACGACCTCGGAGTTACACTTTATTAGGTGTGAAGCATTAACGCACCTTCAAAAATCGCCTGTAAAGGAAAACTTCTGGGGATAATTTGCTCTTTGGGGGAAAAAAATCAATAAGATTCAGCCCTAAAATGAAGACCGGCTCAGATTACTGCCATAAAAGACGGATTATATTACCCCTCCACCAGCATCTCTTGCCTCTCCATCCATTTTTCCCCCTCTTTCTTTGAGCTGCCAGACACTCATGCACATTTTATGACTTCTTTTTTTCTTTTTTTTAAATCAAGCTAAATATGATGTCCTCGTGACATTTCAAAAAGTCCTTCATCCAGGAGACGCTGCGATATGAAATGAAGGCGATGCCGGGGCCGAGGTGTTACTCAGCAGTTTGTGAATTCTGCGTCTTGCCGTTACAATGCCGGCGGTTTTGCGAGGGACCGGAGGGTGTAAATAAAAAATACGGTATCAGCAAAACACAGGAGAGGAAGGAGAGGGAGAGAGAGTAGGGATGTCTGCACCATTCTGCCTTATAGCAGGAAGTCACTAACAGCATCCTCTCTGGCTTTCAAAGGGCTTACCCCACGCTAATTACCCACGATGCTCTGCAAATGTGTGTGTGTGTGTGTGTCAGAGGGGCATGTCGTTAGTAGCAGTCCTGCAGTTCAAAGAGGCCCAACGCCCAGCTGCTAATATCTCCCGCTGTCACACAGATACACATAGCAGAGATACTCAGAGGTCATATAGGCATGTAGAGTTGTCCAGAATCACTTTAAATTAAGCTATCACTGATGAGCATATGAGAGGTTTCCGCCCGTGTTTGTCTTTGTAATAAAGCACACGTGAAGTCAGTTATAAGCAAGAAAAAAAACAGCTAAAAATTGCGTTAAGTTGACGAGGCTGAGTCTAATCGGCCCCAGATGATGTTTTTATGATCTGGAGTCACCGAGAAACAAACACACCTCATCAGAGAGGGCCGCGGTGCCGGGCGGTGCTGCCTCCATATGCATAGAGTTGGCAGGGCCTGTTATGTTGGCTGTCATTGTAAACATTTTATGGTTTCAATAAAGCTTGTGGCTTGTTTGTCTGTTTATTTGTTTTAATGCGTACACTATTCTTCCTCAGCTTCATGTGAAAAGTCAGTTAGGGTGTGTCAACCTCTCCCTCTCTATCTTTCTGGTGGCTTTGCATGTTTGTGTGCGATTCCCCTTTTCATATGTGTGTGTGTGTGTGTTTCCTCACCGTATGAAACTGGTCTTGCCGGTGGAGTACTGTCCCACCAGTAGGACCATGGGCTTGTTGTCAAAGTCGGCATCCTCCAGAGCCGGGGAGTGGAACTCGTGGAACTTGTAGCCCTCCTCCAGTGGAAGAAGTTTGGTTTTGTAGAGCTTCTTGAGTCCCTCGCTGACCGTCTGAAAGACTTCTGGATCCTTCTTCCTCCTGTCGTCGCTTCCTAGCCAGCTGAACATGGTCGCTTACTGCTGGAAGGCCAGTAAAGGCCTCGGATGGGTGGAACCGGTCAAAGACGCCGTTTGTCAGGTTGCTTGAAAAAATGAAACTAAGATCTAAACCCACCTAAAAAAACAACAACAAAAAACTTTTAAATCTTTAAATCCAAACAAAAAATATGGGAATAGACACTTTTAAAATAATCTATACATGTATTGTATTTTTAAAAATAATAATAAAAAAATAAAATGTCAGTTATCTCAAATTAAAAACACATAGAGATGCAATAGCAGTCACTAGAATGGGTGGTGACTTGTTGTTATTGATTATATTGAGGCTTGCTCTAATGTTACGTTCAACCCATTTTTCTGTGTCAACAACACATTTTTTTTTTAAATCAGAATTTAAGTCCATCGGTACTCCCCAAGTCCAGGCCACTTGGTCCAAAAACACTGCATTCAATGAATTTGTTTTTGAATACCGATCTATTTTATATACTATATACGACATACATCATAATTACGCATGCACAACATCACTTTACCGCTATTCAATGCCGTCCCAACAGCTAGCAGAGGAATCCCAACAATGATGCACCGAGCTGCTGTCAGGGGGCAAAGCCGCCGCTATTCGACTCTTTCTGGCCACAAAACAAAGCCCGGACCTCGTCGGGACCAGCGGTTACTATATTAAAACATAAAAAATAAAAAACACTACACACGAGCGGCCGGCTTTCTGTCACGTCGCTGGCGCTGAATGTAGCGGCGACTGACGACCTGCAGCTCAATTTAAATGTCGAGTCGAAGGAAACCCGAGCCCGGCGGAAGTGCCCAACGGCTGGCAGTCCGACCCACCGCGGTCCCGCCCTGTGATGCGCGAGGGAGCTCCGCGAGCTGAGGCCGGGCGGGACGACGCCATGATGGATGAGGAGGAGAGATGGAGGAGCTGCCGTTTAACCGCAGCGCGCCACCTACAGGTAACTGTAAGCACATACTCATATTTTATATTTTATATATATATAATATATATATTATATTTATATATTTTTGCAAATATAACCATATTTTATTGTATTTTTATTATATTTTTAATTTTGTAATTTGTATTATTATTTAATATATGTTATTTTCCTTTTTTTTTTTTTTTTTTTTTTTTTACAATTATTTGCTATTTTACTTCTTTTTTGTTAATGCATGACTTTTAATTGAATAATCCTTTAACAGAATATTTATACACTGCTATTTTTAGCCTACTTCTTCCACCATTGTTAGTCAGTGATGAAAAGTATAGCTCATATTTATACAAGTACTTGTAGTACTTGTGCCTATTTTCATTTTATGCAACTGTTTATTACTAAGTCGCTCATTTTCAAAAGCATTCAAATGTACACACAAACATAACTTGTATGTAAATACCACTAAAAACGATGTAATATGTGTAGTATTAACTGCACCTCAATCTGCTATAACAGTATAATGTTACTTACATTAATGCTTTATTATTAGCAATCCATTATAACAATCATAACACCAAAGTCATTCTTTTATGCATAAAAAGTACTTTTGATACTGTATACTACTTTTGATACTTTAAGTATAAAGTTCTTTCTTTCTTACTCTAAGATGCATTATACTGTATATGGTTGGAGATCACATTTCTAAATAAGAAAACGTTTTTGTCACACATTAAAATTAATTTAAATTGATTTCATGTTGAAATGAACACATGAAAAGTGTATGCTTGTTGTCTACAATTTGACCAGTAGATGTCTCTGTTCACTCTCTCATTGCACCTTGTAGAGCCAGGTGTCAGAATGAAAGTTAAAGATTAACCATGCTGTTTCCAGTGTGACCATTTTGAAATTGTAGATTGTTCCAGAGAATATAGAAAATAAGAGTAAAAATTGGCCTTTACTATTAAAAACATAGCAGAACAGAATTAGTTAACAAGGTTATTTTATTATCATTTATTTGATTATACAGCAATTCTGTCTTGCACCACAAAAAACTATGAAAACATATGAATATCTTCTTTGAGTAAACCAATTAAACAACATGCACAGTATCAAATGTAGCATCACAGTGCAGATAACCTGAGTTGTGTAATCTAAATGTAGCTGTTGAGCTTTCTAATTTCCCCTCACTGTACATGCAGAGATTATACAGTCATTAATTGCCATAAAATTCCCCAAACAAGACAATGAGAAAAATTACTGCTGAGTGAAGAATGATCAAATCACAGCTTCATATAAGATTGTGAGTTATAACTTCATGTGGGCTGAACGGCAGACAAAAAATAATAAGAATAAAGAGGAACAACATTGACAAAAGAGTGTAATGCTTTCCTCCATTATTCCATAATGACACATCATTTATGTGTCGTTCTTCCGACTAACGAACAGTGGGTGAAAGTATTTACTGTGGTTTTAATCATTTGCATATTTTAATGGTGTGTTGATGGAATGCAGAAGTGCAGGCAACATGCATTGCTTGTCGATGAGGCAGCTCAAAACAAAAGAACATGTAGTGTACAACATTTGTTTTTTAAAAAAAGTAGAAGACAAAGTGATAATGCTGTAATATCTCAACCAGATAATACTTTGTTTTAAGAACAAAGAAGAAAATGATGTAAAATAATGTTGCCTTTTATAAAGAAGATAATATTGCCTCATACTGTCGGTCCGGCAGCTTCATTATATAAAAAGTCTTCACAGTGAGTAGAAAACTGACAGAGTAAAGTGCTATGGTTATGACAATATCATTGATAAACATATTTTTTTTACATTTCCTTAATATAACATATTCAGCAATGGTATTAGCGGGGACGCTGCAACCACTGAATGACAAAATCATGAAATAATTATATTATAACACCGGGATTAAAACAGGAACAGACGTAAAACCCCCAAAACTCCCCACAACTTCTACTGCGTCAAGTAAACACGGACACTCATGCAAACTGTTTCAGCGTCAAAACATGCTGCAGACGTAAACGAGTAAAGTTTCTTCGTCGGGTTACGATTTGGTATTTATGAAAACTCACTCGAAGAAGAACTTTGATAGTGATTACCGCTCAAAAGTAAAAGTAATAATATCCTTCAGAGGTGATCGCAGTGTCATTCCTTCATAAGTGTTCATATTGATTAGTGTGATGTTAATTAATTAATACATTTATGACAATAATAATAAAAATACACCAACATTCACAGGTACAAAAATAACCGACAGTACTAAGTGCTCCTACTCTGATGTCATCACCTGTATTCTCAATAAAACTGATATGTCATGCTATTGAATTTAAATGTAAGTGCAGAAGAGACATATTTACCCTAATGTAAGAATGGGGTAAATATATATATATTAATGAATATCATCTACTGGTCCATCGAGATTACCAAATTCCATCTGGTCAAAAAATCCTCCGCCTCCCAGCCCGTCCCCCCGCCTCTCCCCATCGCCCTCTGACCTTCTGCCTTTTCCTCGGACCCTTGTCTTACAAACACGTTTTCCAACCTCAACCCCTCCTCGTCCTCCTCTCCTCCCATCCCGTTCTCCCGCTCTCTCTCCTCCCCCTGCATCCACCCCTCCCACCCTCCATCCTTTTTGAACTCTAGCGCCATCTGTGGCAACACCAGTTTCCTGGTCTCGGGATCCCAATCAACACAGTTAGTTCTCTTCTCCTCTTCGTCTTCCTCTGCTTCCTGCCTCACAACGCCATAATCGCCCGGTAGGAATCCTGTTGGGTCGGACGTGTCTGTGGAGTTCTGAGAGGCATAAGCAGAGAGAAGGGGCACCTCCTCGTTTTCACTCCTTTCCTCCACTCCTCCATCTGTTCTTACTCCCACCTTTCCATCCACCTCTTCCACCTCCTTCTTGGTTTGATTTAAAGGAATAGGCAAGAGGCCTTGAACCTCTCCATCCTCCTCCTCTCCGTTCACCTCCCCCAGGAGAGAGATTAATGGCGTTTGTGTCGGCTGTGACCATGCATGCGCTCGCAGCAGTGTGTCCATCTCTGTCGGAGTGTGTGTTTGTGTGTGTGCAAAGGCGTGGCCGTCCTCAGCTCGCCCCTTTCTCGTCTCGTAAGTGTGTCTTGCCTCCGATTTCCCACCTTCTCTTCTGATGTCGTCCCCCGCGGCAATAAACCCGTAGTCGACCGACAAATCATCCCAGGGTTCCTCGGGCTCCGGCAGCGGTCCGGGACTCTGGGAGGCGTATCCCGGCGGGGGTTGTGCGACGTGCCGCGGCCGCTTGGGGCACGCAGGGTCCGATGTGCTGCTCCGTGGCTGCAGGTCTTTGATGATGGTGATGAGGAGGAGTTTGGGGTTCTCGGGGGGGAACGTCAGGACAGGCGGATGGAAAGCCGGCGGGTGCTGGATGTTGAAAGAGAAGGTTTAGAGGCATTAAAATATTTTGAAACAAATCAATAATTCATTACTGACATTGTGAGATGCCGTGCAATAAAAGTGATGTCTTTAAAATGTGACTTTCTCCAAGCTGATATTTTCTTGACTTGAAAAAGTTTCTCCAGAGCCGCAGAATAAAGTGTTTAGCTGCTTGTCGTGACAAAGAGACTGGTCTTTTAGCCTTTAACACAAGTTTTCATCACAATTAAGTCCCTTGTCAGAGCTTCTAAAGCCTTCGAGGTTGGCAGATTTTCACCATTCTTTTCGATTAAGACACTTTGCAGCTACACTGGACTGAAGCATGTTGCCAAAAGCTGCAGATTGATTGATGGAAGGGTGTCGTGATATTATTGGCTAGTATAGTTTGGGATTTATCTAACGTAAGCACGTCATATTCGGTTTTACAAGAACAAAAGATGATTGGATTTGACATAAAAATACAAAGAAATAGCATATTTTTGAATATAACAGGTAAACAACGAAATAATCAGCTTGACTTTGAGGACAGCGATTTGAAAAAAAAAAAAGAGTTTAATTGCCAATGTGTGTGAAAAGTGCGTGCATTTGTGTGTTTGCATCACCAGGATATACGGGCTCTTCTGTCCTTTCCCCGTCAGGTAGCGATAGAGAAGGTAGCCAACCGCCACCAGCATGCACATGCACACAGATGCAACAACAATACCCACAACCAACCTCTGGATCTGTCCGATAACAGGGTCTGGAGGGGGAAACGAACCAGGAACATGTCACACAAACACATACATACATGTGCGTAAAGGTACAAACACTACGTGAGCGCCAAGGATTGTCAAAATTCTCCTTTCATTTCATGTACAAACTCAATCACAAACAAGGCATCTCAGGAACAAACAATTTATAATTTGCTTCCGAACCACGTTTAGTCACATTCCTTTCTACCTGTCAAACAGGGAGCAACATATTTGTCACACACACACACACACACACACACACACACTCATGTACGCTTACATAACCAGTCATGTACCTTGAGGCGTGGTTAGGCAGAGCCATGCGGAGGCCTGGCAGTGGGTGGGCATCGAGAAGAATCTTGTATTGGCTGAGAAGCAGTACTCTGTATTGTAATCCATCAGGCGATATTTGTACGAACTGGAGAACACTGGGAAATGGTGCTACAAGTACACACACACACACACACACACACACACACACACACACACACACACACACACACACACACACACACACACAGATTAGTCAGGCCAAACATTCAGGTGTGCTTGGTTTAACAGCCTGCATGTGTATATTTTACTCACTATTAGGCTGTAACGAGTATTGTCAATGGAGAGGTTGTAAGTCATCTGGGGGTATAGTGTTGCCATGGAAACTGCCGGGGTGTGGTTGTTAGGCTGATATCGCATCGGCCCCTTCAGAGTGATGATGGCGTTGTTGTCCTCTATTTCCACAGAAACCAATGGAGGGCCAAAACTCGCTGTACAGACACAGACCATAATATTTAGTAGATTTAGATTTCAAGTCCAAATGTCAACAAGCTTTTTTTCACATTTTTGGACGGAATGTCACTTTGACTTACTGTCCGTCTTTGGATCGAATCTCCTCCATGTCAAGGCCCATTTGGAGGACGCTCTCCGGCTCACGGCACGGACCCGGGCATGGTATCCCTGCTCCAGGTCCCACGTTTCCTCGCTCAGGTCGCACCGGCTCCGCGCGATTTCTGTACACCGCAGCACCGCCCTCCAGCGCACCCGTCTCCCCTTGCCCTCAACTCTGTCCCCGTAGCTGGGAGAGAAGAGATCAGAGAATGACTGTCCTGCACAATATAATGGAGGGAGTGAGCTCAAAACACAATCCTTGCCTGAGCAAGAAACTTTACCTACCGTACCTATTTGTCAGATCTAGTTACGTTTTCTTTAGTTTCTTTTCTCTGCTTCTTTTTGTCTGTAAATTCCTTTGAGACCTTCTGAAGAATGGCCCACATTAAATACATTAACTTCCCCTTTAACCAGGACAAGTCCAACATGACTTTGATCTCTGGGCCACGTTACAGTTGAATAAACTAAATGTTATTATGATTATTATTGTTAATTATTTTAAACTCTAATCTAATCTTTACTCACATGGCGTACTGCACTGTGAAGTGTGTGCCATCTGGTGTGCCGCTTCCTGGAAACCACTGCAGCTCATTCCTCAGGTTGACCGAAGAGAAGGTCACATTTATGGGGCTGGGCAGAGACGAGGAGGCTGAAGGGGGTGACGATGAGAGTGTTAAGAGATTTCATATGAACTGTTTCTTCATCAGAATTTCTAGTTTTGAGTTACGTAATGAAATGTTACATCTGGAAAAGCTGTGTTGTTCTGCGGTTGCTGGTTTATATCCCGTCATGTGCTGCTCATAAAACACAATCAAATACATCCTCACTGATTAGAATTGAACTAATTTGATTCCTGAATATACACATCATAAACTACATGCATTACTAACATGCACACTTCCATATGAGAGGCCTGTGACCCGTTCTACCATGAACCATTACACGGACAAGCCACGTGTCCATAGCAACAGTGGCTATTTTGCTGTTTATTGTTTACTTAGAATGAATAAATTAGCTATTTTATTGTGTATGCATGTGCTTAGAAGAAACGATACATGGATTTGTTTGCTTATAATATTTTCATAGTGGTTCCAATGCAAGTTATGATGATTGGTTGTATTAATTTGGGTAAAACATTTTTTTTTTTTTAATCACAAAACTACTTGGACAAAAAGGAGATTTGTGAAAAAGTGATTTACTGAATACATGCCAAATACAAGCCTAAAAAGTAGCCCAACAACAGTGTAATAATGAATTATTAAGTCCTACCTGCACAGTGCAGAGCTCCCAGGTTCAGAAGAATTAACACAGTCCACATCTCTGGATGGAGAGTTCATGTTTTTTTCTTCTTCTATAATTCCGACAATCTCCAATCTCAGGTGCTCAGCCGCTCCACCGGCCTGTGAGCCCCCGGAGGCTCCCTCACCTGCTCCGACACAACACCTGTCAGGTGTCCGATGTTTCCCCACGCGATTCAATTTAATCGGCAAAAAAAAAAAAAAAACACACGGTCAAGAAGGAAGTTAGTAAAAGCGGATTACGCGGAAATGGTTCGATATCGGTTTCCCACCGTCCTATTAAACCCAAAGTACAGCTAAACAACAACCCCCTTGCGACTTGTTTCCGTGTATGAGGAAGGAATGTGACCTCACTTGTTTGTGCGCAATACACTTTCCTGAGTGTGTGTGTGTGTGTGTGTGTGTGTGTGTGTGTGTGTGTGTGTGTGTGTGTGTGTGTGTGTGTGTGTGTGTGTGCGTGTGCGTGTGGTGTGTGTGTGTCTGTGTAGTTTTATATCTGCTGTAAAAGTAAATCTAGGTCAGTCATTAATCCTACATTAATCAACATGTGTTAATGTCACTTAGTGTGCATAAATCGCTAGTCTATTTCATATGAAATAGAATAGATATTTTACATAGCGTTGAGTAGTTTGATTGATTTATTTTATCAAATGTTTTACATTTTATCAAATGTTTTGTATATATTATTTTTTATTTCCGTCCATCTTACCTTGTGTGCTTTTGGGAGAAGCCTCAGTATAAACGTCTTTGCTCCTGCACAATATTTTGTTTACTTTAAATGAATGTGTTATCCGAGTAGATAAACGTGTATCTGTGTATATGTGAACGTTTTCGTGTGTATGTTGTATATTTTCTAATAGTTGTATTTAAATTAGTAAATTATTACATTAAATAAGAGTAATTGACCAGTTGACACTAAATGTTGACGTGCCGATTGTGGTATTTGTGAAAACCGTCAATTATGTAATAATTCATATTATAATAAGTTTTAATTCGAGCGGAATATGCGACACATCGCGATGAAGAAACGAAGCGGAACTGTGGAGCTCGTGGGTCTGACGAGTCTCCGGATTGTTTTCGAGGTTGCGCGTCTCGCGGCGCTTTCACTCCACTGCCTGTTAGCATTTAGCTTCTTCGTAGCATTGTTCGCGCAGTCAGAAAGCAGCAAGCTAACCCGCTTAACGTGTATGATGGTTCGCTAAAAAAACACCTCTTGATGCAAACATGGCCCTTTCAATGGAAACGCAGCTCCAGAGCATCTTTGAGGATGTTGTGGTAATTTATATCTTTTATTAACCGGCTTTAAAGCTAATATTAGTTAGCATATCAGACAACGTTAGCCTTTTCCTTTATATCTGCTCACTAATGAACCTGGTGTGTAAATGAATAATACTAAAACATGGCTAACGTTGGGTTGCTTCGAAATACAGTTATTTCTAAAGCATAAATATATGAACTAACGGCTAAAAGTGGGACGTTTTCAACGCTAACGCAGTGTTAACATTTCAAAACAAACTGTTTTTTTTTACTTTAAGCATGTACTTAACGTCATATTGTCCATATTCACTTTTAGTAGTAGACCTCAAAGCACTGGATAACGTCGTTTGAAATGTTTTTAATTTTCAAGCCAACTGCGAAATGTTTTGTGCTATTATTAATAATGTTGATTCAAAACAACAAGTCTTTCTTGAGCACTAAAGATAAATAAATAAAGTAGAAATTCCCCTACAGCTGTGTTTAAAAACATAAACTTACATCATAGACACATACATTTGAGCCAGCAGATAATTGCTAATATGTAATATGTGGAAAGCTTGTTAGATGGAACTACAGAGAATATGTCAACATTTTATTATTTTTTTGTATTTTCAAATTTTTGCATTTTTCCTCAGAAAACTGAGATGATAGAAGAGGCCTTTGCTGGGTAAGATGGCTCCAATCACACACTTGCACATCCTGTTGTTTTGTTATTATGCTTACAGTTGTACAGTAGAAGGTTGATTTGTTACACACAACAGAAATATCAGCTGTGTTGTGTTTTAGGATGTTTATGGACACTCCAGAGGACGAGAGGACTAAACTGATCAGTTGCCTGGGAGCCTTCAGACAATACTGGGGGACACTACCACAGGTTGTCCAAACACACAGAGACAGACACATTGCTTGTACATGAGATGATGGAATGATTGGCTGGATGTTTTTTTTTTTTTCTTCATTTCCCTCCATGTCTTTCTTCAGGAGTCTCATGAACAGTGTGTGCAGTGGATAGTGCGGTTCATTCATAGCCAGCACAGTCCCAAGAGGATCTCTTTCCTCCATGACTGTCTAGCAATGGCTGTGGAGACCAATCTGTTACCGCCCAGGTACACACACACACACACACACACACACACACACACACACACACACACACACACACACACACACACAAACACTTAGAAAGATGTACAGGATGCATGCATTTGGAACAGGTTAATCTCATGGTTTATGATGATACCACAATTGAAAGTATTACTATTCTTTTATATAATTCACAAAGTCTCAAAATGTATCTGCAGTTAATGTGTCGGTTATGTGTCTTGATTGCCATCTAAAGAACTTTGTTTTCTCTCCGAAGGATGGTTTGTGTAGCTTTGATAAGCTCAGACAGTTTGGAATGGGAGAGGACTCAATTGTGGGCGTTAACGTTCAAACTGATTCGCAAGATCATTGGAGGGATGGACTACAAGGTCTCAACACACACACACACACGAGCACAAATGAGAATACTCATCAACAAGTTCAACTATAAGAAACTCTTAAAAATCACTGAGATTTGCCTCATCCTCGCCTTCACGACTGGACATATTTTCATGTTTGTTTCAGGGTGTTCGAGATCTGATGAAAAATATACTGGATAAAATTCAAACCATTCCAACCACCGTTAGCTCAGCTATAGTCCAACAGCTTCTGGCCGCCAGAGAGGTAATTTCTTTTCTCCCACTTATTAAATATAATCACTTGTGATTTCTTGTTTGAATAATTATCTGCATCCCAAAACAATCACTTCAATTTCTTACTCTCTGTGTATTCCAGGTGGTGGAGTATATCCTAGACAGAAAAGCCTGCCTCCTCCCAGCCTACTTTGCCATTGCAGAAATCAGAAAACTGTATCCAGAAGGGCAGCTATCACACTGGGTCAGTGCAGCTTTCTTGTGTGTGCAACTATGCCACGTGTATCTAATTATCATTGTGCAACCATTGTTTTTATTTTCTCTCTTTCTTTTTGTCTTTCTTTATAGCTTCTCGGCAGTTTGATATCAGACTTTGTGGACAGTTTTAGACCCACGGCCAGAATCAACTCCATCTGTGGTAAGGGACGCATAAACACACCCACGTCAGAAACTTACACAATATTGATCAAGAAGATATATTTTATTCTCCTCGGAGGTTCTTATATTTGGCAAAATCTACCTCATGTTTAGCCAAAGCTTCAGCGAAGTCCATTTTATTTGAAACTATTTATATTAACTCAAGGTGAAAACAGGAAATTTGATTTAAAGGGGCAAAAGCTGAATATGCACAACTGTTATGACACACAAAGAGTTTTAGGGAGTTTCTCTTCATCACTCTGTAACAAACACAACACATGCATGCCACAGATTTAGGATTTATAGTTGTTAACTGTATGCACAGTGTGCCTGTTCAGTCATTCCCAGTGTGGATGTGTTGACAGGTCGGTGCAGCTTGTTACCTGTAGTGAATAACAGCGGGGCCATCTGTAACTCCTGGAAATTAGACCCCACCACTCTCCGCTTCCCCCTGAGAGGCATGCTGCCATTTGACAAGGTATCGCTTTAATGAACACATGCATTAACACACAAACATGTACACAAAAGCAGTATTATATTGTATGTTTTATGTATGCAGGACCTTTTTGAGCCACAGACGGGCTTGCTGCGCTATGTGTTAGAACAGCCATATTCGAGAGAAATGGTGTGCAACATGTTAGGACTCAACAAGCAGGTATGACAACCTTTGCTCTGTTACTTTCTATACCAGGTTCTCCACCTGCCCTCACTTTTCCTGTCCTTCGGACTCTCTTTATTGACTCTCCCCCTTTTCTTTTTTTTATTTCTGCCATCCCACTCTCCCTTACCTGCTCCTGAAGTTCCTTTTCACTTCTCTTTTGCCCCTATTCTTGCCTCCTCTCTGCTGCCCCTCGTCTTTTTTTCTCTTTGACTTATTCCCCAAGCTCATCCTATTTTACGCTATCCATTTGTTTTGCACTGAGTTCTTCATAGTCCTTTCTTTTCCTCTCTTTTTAATTAGTCCCCCCCACACTTTTTTCTCGTTTGACACCCCTCTCCTCCCTTGTTGCCCTGGTAACACAGCTATATAAGACCATGTGTAAAGCAAGCCAATGCAGTAAGCTTGACCCATAATGCACTGGTGTTAGTTTTCCCTGTTGGGTTCATGCAGTTTCAACTCAGCCACAGGCACAGTTTGATGATCGACACAGTGCAACAATCTACACTGAAGAGCTCTGATTTTGATTCTCCCTCATATTTATGAATATGAACAAATAACCCAGAATGCAGTTAATCTGTTTTGATTGGCTGAGTTGATGCTAACTGTGCTGAACAGACAGCGAATAACCTAGCTCCTTAGTCACCACTTTCTCTCTCTTTCTGTCTCCCCCTTTTCCCCTCCTCTGTTTCTTTCTCCCTCTTTGTTTCTCTCTCTTTTCTCTCTCTTTTTGTCCTCTGGTTGTGTGTTGTGTTTGTCTGTCTCTGCCATGCGCTCTCTAGACTCTGAACATTGCACAGGTATGTCGTTGTTCCTCTTCCTGGTCACCTGACCTACCAACTAACCAGCCCATTCGACGCTTAGCTTTTCCTCAGGCACGCTGATGTCGTAGAAATGGGAAACTGGACAAAAAAAAAAAGAGAACTTGTGATGGAGTGAAGAGAAATGCTACAGAGCTTGAGATGGTCACAGCAGGGCTTCATAGAGATGTACTCAGCAGAGAGAGACGGATGGGACGAATAAATACTGGGCAGATACACAGACAGATAAGCAGACACATAAAGTATGACACGCAGCAGCAGGTTGATCGATATTTATGGATTATTAACCATGGATGGCTTGTTCAATTAATAGCTTTGTGTGAAAAGGAGCTTTCAGTAACACTAATTTGCTTAATGCTAACTTATATCTCTTAACAAGTACCCAATACAATAAAATGTATTGATTGAAGCCACTGATGGACAATATTTTCTGTTAATTTTCAGTATCTGTATATTAGACGATATTCTGGGTAAAATAAGTAATCCTTCCCATAATAGTATTCTTGTCTTATTCTAATAATGCAGGTTTTTATAAAGGCAAAATATGCCATAACTAACTGGTCACCACAGATGCTCATAGAGAATGAATAGTGAGTCATTTTAATTACTTAAATGTATACTTTGTAGTGTTTTTGCAACCTTAGAATTGCTTGTTATTGTTAAATATTCTCTCATCTATCTTCTAGTATTTTTCTATATCTCACCCCCATTATTTTTAGGTATATTTACCAGGGCTGTCAAATGATTAAAATTAGATTAATCACAGGGTAAAACATTTCCAAATTCTCTGTCTATTGTTAGCAACACAATAAAAAAATAAATAAAATAAAAAGGAAGTATAATTCTCATTTTCAACATAAATAAATATGAAATATCTGAAAAGGAGGAAAAATAGTTCCTCCTCCTCCATTACTCAACCAGCTTTACTTCTCAGATCAACTCTTGTGACTGGAAGCCTTTATTCCTTTTTTAATGTCCCACAAATCATAGCGTTGTGATGATAAACAGTCGGAATCGTTCGTCCCCAGGATGACAAAGTTATTCACAAAAGAGGATCAGCAACACACGGTGGATTTTACCGCTCATTTCAATTAAAGGAAGGACGGAAATTCCCCAAATGAATGGCCTAATATTTACCTTGGTGCAGTCAATTCCCCTTTATTGATCGTTTAATATTTAATTCACAGCCTTGGATTTAATCTTTACTGAGCTGTTCCAGTCTTGACAGTTATAGATTCTCTGGACTGTAGTTTTTGGCGTCAGAATACAGGCATGTCTGTGTTTCCAGCTAACACGCTGACATTAAGTATTTTAAGAGTCAAACCCTGCTGTTGACATTTCAAGTCCTGCTACACTGCATGTATGAATGTAGTCTGTCCCTTGCCTGTTGTTAGCGAGGTCCTCTCGTCTCTGACCTTATGCTGCTTTCTGTTGTGCTGACCTGGGCAAAAATACTCTGTTTAGACTAACTAGTGGCCTTGACTTATACAGCACTATAGTTTATTATGATTTCCTGTTAAAGTACACTGCAATAGCCAGGTAGGCCAGCTCTAGTTCTACCTCATTATCAATGTAGGCGTAGTCATTGTGATTTTCTCATTGTCACGTCTTCTACTTCCAGCCTAAACTAACTTTTGATGCTGCGGTTTATTGATGAGAAACCTTATTCCTATGCTAATAGTGCCATCCGGTCAATTAATTGGTTAAGTGAAAATGCTAACGGCTTCTTAAAGAAGTGGCTTTTAATTTGTAGTGTTCATGCTCTGCTGACTTCACTTTTCGTTCCTTTGCATTTTCCAAATTAGAGATGGAGCGATACGTTCTTTTAAATTAAAAACTTTCTCTTGGATCGCAGAGTGCAAATTTAAATTGCATTTGTTCAGGCAGCTTAAAAAAAGAAGACATGGCAAATGTGGATTAAAGAGCCGAACGCTCCTTATGCTCATTATTAGTTTGTAGTTTTGCCCAGGTCAGCTGATTGGCTGCCTGAGTGGATGAGTGAACTCTGACGTGTGTTGTGTGATGTTCATTGGTTGACGCGTGGTTGATTTCTTGTTTTTTTTTGCAAGCTTTTACATTTGATTAATGGGACTGAGCTGCAGTGCATTAGTAACTACAAGCAACGTTCATATGCCGATCATTAAATGATCAAAATAATTGAAGAGGGCTTACATTAAATGGTTGAAATGACACGATTACTTGTTGAAATTACTCCAGTTTATTATATTTGGATATTTCCTTCAAACATTATGTTGTTCTCAACTCTGCAGATAATTGGATCACAAAAGTATTTATATTAGCACTAATTGAAAGTGGCATTTCAAGCCACAGTGGTCTTCCTTTAGCAAACGATGCCACGTCAAAACACCGAGTCTGAAATGATCCGTCATTGGCAGATAAGTGGCAAACATGTATTTGCTCTGGATACACATCAGTTTGCCATTAGTTGGGTTGGTTTGTCTGTAGAGAAGGTGGATTATCGATCAGCCACACTGGTATTGTTTTACTGTTGCTAGGACACCGGCTTTGGGATGTAACTAGGTAAACCTTTTGGCTGATTTCTTCACACAGTAGACAGAAGATTTGCCCGTGGATCCTTCTCTCTTCTCTCTCTTTTTCTTTGTTTTCCTCTTGCCCTCTCTCTTCCCGTGTGAACGTGTGTGTGTGTGTGTGTGTGTGTGTGTTTGGTGGCAGAGGAAGAGAAGTGATGATCAGCCTCACGGTTCCTCTTCTTTCCCGCCAATCGCAGCACCTCCCCACCTTCCCAAACCCGTTAGCCTGCATGAAGGAATGCGTTGCACTGCTTGGTTTGCCGTTTGGTGCCGTGCTGTGCTGTTCTGTGTCATATTGCACTGCTGTGCCGTTGGTTCCTTGCTATGTTGCGTCCCAGCTGTGTGATAAGGGCTGTGTTAAGATAGCCACTGCAGAGATCCACGCTCCTTTCGGTCGGTCTGGTGGGTGAAGTTAAGTTTCCCACTGTGGGTTAATAGGAAAATCACACTATTAGTAGTTTTCAATATTTACAAATCTTTTACGATTCAAATATTGAGTTCTTTGGATAATTCTTAAATGGATTATTGGTTTAATGGTTCGCCACATGGAGCATCAAATATCATCCTTGGTGGAGTCCACTGCCATCTATATGGCCTGAGGTCCGGGTTTATTATGTGAGGCAGAAACTGCAGTTATAAATTCACGAATTGGGGCTTTAAATGTTTTGTTTTTGTGTCTAAGTGACATACGATGATAACCATTATTGAAGCTGGTCCCGTATTGATCGAGAACACTGCAGAGGGCAGCCACTAAACAGGCTGATTACAGCCGCTCGGGGCAGTTCCTCTCTAAGCGGAGAAATGAAGCCGAGGTGGAAATGCCTAAAACCAGCAGGAATCAACATGTTTACAGCCGGGTCCAAAATAAGGTCTCTTTATAGCTTATATCCAGATTTTATAGAGTCTATCTTCCTCAAGATGAATATACGTCCACTAAATGTGCTCGTTATTGCCCCTGACATTTTTTATTATAAGTGGCACCTTCTGTTCACCCAACGCAACAAACTAATTTCCATCATTGTCATAGGAATTACTCCGAGCAATTACATTGCAGCCCATTGAGCAGCTGCTGCGTTCTCGCTCAATACCGGACCAATTTAAAAAATCGTTGTCACTTCGACACAAAAACACGGGTAAACAGGGTCCAGGTTGGAAAATTCCGGTTACCCTTTAAGTCCTTGTTAACTTACCTTCCTGTCACTATACACCTCCTCGTCTCCCCTCTCTCCCACACCATTTTTCCTGACTTTCTCTTGATTCCCTTCCCTCCTTCTCTCTCTTCTCCCCTCTTTCATCAAAACCCCCCTTCCATATGGAAGTCAACAGTGTTGGTTCAACCCAATCAGGACCCCAGTGAGGTCACATATTATGCACTTCCATATGGAAATATTTTGTTCCTACATAAATAATTTTTTTAGAAGAAAAAAAAACGGGTAATACTTGCACAAGACTTCTGCTGAGCCCAACTTTACAACATGTTTGCATGTTTGTTATGTATTTTTATTTAATTTCCTTTATTTTTTTATGGGCAATGCAGATTAGTCGACATGTAAGTGCTGCCATTTGGCTAATTATCAACTGCAGGATGTTTTAGAACGATTTACCTTCTCATGATGTCCATGTTTGTGTTAACTTGTATGGATTAGCTTGTGATTTCGGTGCTAATTGTGTTGAGTCTCAATTATCATAACTACCTTCAAGCACATTCACTTCTTTTGTGATTGACAAAAATCATACTTGGTGCAAATTATGACTTGGCAAATGATTGGAGCTATGTGGACACTTTAGTTAACTACCTGTTCTTACATAATAATATCATAATTACCAGAAAATGTGGGGCCACAGAAAGATTTACCCAGCTGACAGAGGCAGGAAGGAGATGCCAAACTGCATGCAAGGGATGGGACATGTTTTTATAAGTCATTGTCTAACAGTTGTTGGAGAATCTATTAAGATGAAAATGTGTATGTGAAGTAATTAAACCATTTTCTCTCCCACATTCTCTCTCCCTCCCTCCCTCTGTCTGCCTTTCTTCTCCCTTCCTTTTTCCCATGTTTCCCTCACCCCTTTTCCCCTTGGACGTCTTCCCCTCCCTTTCTCTGTTTAACTTCCTCTCTCTCATGCCCACTATTTTCTTTACCCTTTAACGCTCCCGTCCTCCCCTGTCAGCAAAAGCAGCGTTGCCCGGTGCTGGAGGAGCAGCTGGTGGACCTCGTGGTATACGCCATGGAGCGCTCCGAGACCGAGGAACACTTCGACGCCGACATCGGAGGAACGAGCCAGCTGCTGTGGCAGCACCTCTCCTCCCAGCTCATCTTCTTTGTGTTATTTCAGTTTGCAAGCTTCCCTCACATGGTGCTGTCGTTGCATCAAAAGGTAAGAGGAGGGAGATAACACAGGGGGAAAGACGAGTTAGCTATCCTAATAATGGGTAATTTGATTTTGGCTTGATTTGATGTGGGTTCTTGCCAAATATCATTCATAAATCACTTGCATGTATTTATAAAATAGTACAAGAAGATCTCTGCATTCTAGACAAATACAAAAGTATTTATAAGTGAGTGTTTAAAGGATAAAATGGGTATCAATGGATGCACGGATGTGACCCTTGTTGCTGAGTGTGTCTTTCTCTCTTTACAGCTTGCAGGAAGGGGTCTCATTAAAGGGCGAGACCACCTGATGTGGGTCTTGCTGCAGTTCATATCAGGAAGCATTCAGAAGAACGACTTGGCCGACTTCCTGCCAGTCATGAAGCTCTTTGACCTGCTTTACCCGGAAAAGGAGGTACCCATCCAATACGTGATTACATATTATTACTAGTGCCCCATTTGTGTTTGGTATTGGTTTAATAAATAACTTCATAGTCGGTACGGTCAGAGTTATCCATGTTTCCTCTTCCATTCCAGTGCATTCCAGTCCCAGACATTGGCAAGCCCCAGTCAACCCATTCCTTTGCCATGACCTGCATCTGGATCCACCTGAACCGCAAAGCTCAGAGCGACAGCCTACAGATACCCATCCCACACTCTCTGAAACTACACCATGAGTATGTATCTTCAAAATACTGGAGTCTGAACTATGTACTTTACATCAGTAGATACCTGAATGAACACCAAAAACACTGTAACCAGTTAATAAAGTATTTCTGCTTCCCTCCCGTCTGTCTGTTAGGTTTCTCCAGCAGTCGCTGCGTAACAAGACTCTGGGTATGGCCGACTACAAGATCGCCCTGCTGTGTAACGCCTACAGCACCAACTCGGAGTGCTTCACTCTGCCCATGGGGGTCCTGGTCGAGACCATCTATGGAAATGGATCCATGAGGATCAACCTACCCGGCACCAGCTGTACGGCGTCTGGGTCCGTCACCCCGCTGCCCATGAACCTGCTGGATTCTCTCACCGTGCACGCAAAGATGAGGTAAAGCAAACGATGTATAACCATGATTCTAAGAAGAAGAGACAGATTATTTTACAGAGAGCTACATAGATAATTTATTAAAATGCATTGAGCTGTTTTGTTCCTCTGTGTGCCTCCAGTCTGATCCACAGTATTGCCACCCGGGTAATCAAGTTGGCCCACGCCAAATCTAGCCTCGCCTTGGCCCCCGCACTGGTGGAAACATACAGCAGACTGCTGGTCTACATGGAGATCGAGTCGCTGGGCATCAAAGGATTCATCAGTGAGTTACAGAAACGCGTCGATCCACCGCCGCGTTGAAGCGTAGGAGGGTCATAACTCTTCTTTCCTCCTCTGGTTTATATTCACTCATCACTCTTTGGGCCAACACGTTGAATAACATGACGCTCTTTTGTCTGCTCAGGCCAGCTGCTGCCGAACGTGTTCAAGTGTCACGCGTGGGGAATCCTGCACACGCTGCTGGAGATGTTCAGCTACAGGATGCACCACATTCAGCCACACTACCGAGTCCAGCTGCTGAGTCATCTGCACAGTTTGGCTGCTGTGCCTCAGACCAACCAGAACCAGCTGCATCTATGGTAATATTTTAACATAATTACTGTAAGTAAGTTAACAACCATGGCATGGGGTATGAAACTAATCATCAGGGTCATGATGGTCCCTCTCATCATCTATCTCGCTGTCTTTGTGTCTCTGTCTCCAGTGTTGAGAGCACAGCTCTGCGGTTAATCACAGCCTTGGGGAGTTCAGAGGTGCAGCCCCAATTCACTCGCTTCCTCAACGATCCAAAGACGGTTCTGTCGGCTGAGTCTGAAGAGCTCAACCGAGCCTTGATCCTCACTCTGGCCAGAGCCACGCATGTCACAGGTAGCACTCGCTCTGCGTTGACTTTCTTAGATCTTTCTTTTCTTGAGGCCTTTGTTCCCCTCAGGCTTTTTTCCTTTTGCTCTTTTCTTTCATGTAATCCTGAAGTCTGGTTGAGCCGAAGTAGCCATAAAAGACACACAGATGGAAAAAAAAGTGCTAATCGTTGATGCTACTGGCTTTCATCGCCCGTTTTAATGAGTTTTTCGTCTTGAGCTTGAGGGATGCATATCAGTAAATAAATGAAAAGGTGACAATGAAAGATCAATAGGATCTGTCAACTTGGGATGTTGCTAGCTTCCTCAGACACTTACTGTACTATTAAAGAATAATTCTGATGACATCTTGTCTGTTAATTATCGTGTCTGGAGTCGTGTGGTGACATGTGTGGTTTTTGTCACATTCACTTCTGAAAAAGCCTCTTGAAACTAATTCATAAATAGCTAAAAGTGGGACATTTCTGCATCCTTCAGCAAGGCTCACTTTTACACTGTCGTCAGCAAACTGGTGTGCTGGTTGTCAAAGTCACTCTGATGGTAATTGGTGTGCATAAATGTATGAGAGAGGACGCATCCTGGGAGGGAGCCAGTTGATGTTATAGTCGGTCCAGACGGATGTTAATTTGCAGTTAAGTCCTTGTTAGTGAGGAAGTCCACAAAGTTGGAGTCCAAACCAAAGCACAAAGCTTCCCTCGACATAAAGTGCTTGTAGGGTCAAGGAGATGTTCAGTCCTGCCCAGTAGTTCATGATACAATGTAAAGGAAAGGGAGTTTAAGTGACTAGAGTTGAGTAGATTATTTGCTGAACTCATGGACTTCAAACCATTATTTCTGCTAGTTAACTATAGCTTCTAACTGTAGTCTGTTTCCCTGTTTGGTGTCTGTCTGTAGATTTTTTCACAGGGTCCGACTCCATCCATGGCACATGGTGTAAAGACATCCTCCAGACCATCATGAACTTCACGCCTCATAACTGGGCCTCACACACTCTCTCCTGCTTCCCCGCTCCGCTACAGGTGCGTTATGCATTTAATACGCTGACGAATTCAATTTGATTTCACCTCCAATCAGATGCATTAATCCTCTCTCTCTCTCTCTCTCTCTTCCTTTCAGGCGTTCTTCAAACAGAACAATGTCCCTCAGGAGTCTCGATTCAACCTGAAGAAGAACGTGGAGGAGGAGTACAGGAAGTGGAAGTCCATGGCCAACGAGAATGACATCATCACCCACTTCTCCATGCAGGGCTCGCCCCCGCTGTTCCTCTGCCTGCTGTGGAAGATGCTGCTGGAGACGGACCACATTAACCAGATAGGCTACAGGTTTCATGTCATGATCTTACACACATTATGCATACATAGATTATTTATTTATTCATCATCAGCAAATGTAATTAGTGCCTTTTTGAAGAAGCATGTAATTACGATGCATCTCATCAGATGTTCTGGTATTTTGCACACTAATTTGCTCGAGGGGCGACGTTCCCAAATCACTAAACCACATCTGTAGCTAATTGATCCAGAGAGAATATGCAGCGTTGATGTGAGATGATGATTGTGTGTGTGTGTCCCCCCCCTCCAGGGTCTTGGACCGCATCGGCGCTCGTGCACTGGTGGCTCACGTGCGAACGTTTGCCGACTTCCTCGTCTATGAGTTCTCAACATCAGCCGGCGGCCAGCAGCTCAACAAGTGCATCGAAATCCTCAACGACATGGTCTGGAAGTACAACATAGTCACGCTGGACAGACTCATTCTGTGTCTGGTGAGGAGAAAACTTGCATACAGATGGAATGTATTCACACGCTGTATGACTGTTTGTCTGTGGCTTAACCTCTCTTCCCCTCTGCGTCCAGGCGATGCGAAGCCACGAGGGCAACGAGGCCCAGGTGTGCTACTTCATCATCCAGCTGCTGCTGCTGAAGCCCAACGACTTCAGGAACCGAGTCAATGACTTCGTCAAGGAGAACGCTCCCGAGCACTGGCTGCAGAGTGACTGGCACAACAAGCATATGAGTTACCACAAGGTAACATTTATTTGAGGACATTAAATCCTCACCATAGAAGATCTGATTTCACCTCGGCGTAAAAGAATCTGAAGTCAACCATGTTTCTTACAGAAATACCCAGAGAAGCTGTACTTTGAGGGTCTGGCGGACCAAGTCAACCCTCCCATGCAGCTCCAGCCCCAGTACCTGCCCATCTACTTCGGCAACGTGTGCCTGCGCTTCCTGCCCGTCTTCGACATCGTCATCCACCGCTTCCTGGAGCTCCTTCCCGTCTCCAAGTCTCTGGAAACGCTGCTGGACCATCTGGGAGGGCTGTACAAGTTCCACGGTGAGTGAGAGCATGTGGTTGAAGCAGGTGATCAACCACAGCAGACGAATAGCTATTTAGTGTGAATGTGATGTGAATTAAATGTTCCCGTTTGTGCATGTGCTGTGTGTGCAGACCGCCCGGTCACCTACCTGTACAACACACTTCACTACTACGAGCGGCACCTGAGAGACAGAACCAACCTGAAGAGAAAGCTGGTGCACGCCATCATGTCGTCACTGAAGGTAGGCCAAGCAAGAAAGACACCCAAGACAATACTAATAATGTATGATTTTTGAAAACCGTACATGTGTGTGTGTAATTACAAATGAATCATGTGTGTTTTTTTTGTAGGACAACCGTACCCCAGGCTGGTGCCTCAGTGAAACCTATCTGAAGTTCGGCATGAACGCCAGAGAGGACAACGTGTGGATCCCCGATGACACCTACTACTGCAAGCTGATTGGACGCCTGGTGGACAATATCCTTCATTAACCCCCCCGTGTTCCCTAACCGACCCTGATGCTAGCTAATAAAAAGTCATGAGCCTCTGGGGGTACCTGAATAACACAGTTACCTTCCTGCCAATACTCCCAGTATCCCTTAATGCCTCTTGGCTTTAAAGACAAATAGTACTTTCACGACTTAATTGAATCTCAGGTCATTTTATCGGAGCTACTGAAGCTGCAAACCAGATGGAAGTGGTCTCTCGTGGACTGGAAGACGGAGTATAGGCATGTTATTAAAACGGGGACACGTAGCACATTCTTGTCCCGGTGTGTTGTTTCCTCTCCCAGTCGTTTTTTAAGCCTCCCTAACTCTCCGTCTCACCCATGGCTGGTAAGTCACCCGGCCCCTTCCCCAACTGCGACTGGAGGTTCAACGAGTTCCCCAACCCCGCGGCCCACGCTCTGCACGTCACCTGCGTGGAGCTGATGGCTTTGGCCGTGCCGGGGAAAGACGTGGGCAACGCCCTGCTCAACGTTGTGTTGAAAAGGTACCAAAAAAAACATCGGGGCTTTTTGTGATGATGGGTATTATAGTGTAATTGTGATATAAGTGTCTGACGTGGTGTTTTCTTTCCTTTCAGCCAACCTCTGGTTCCCAGAGAGAACATCACAGCGTGGATGAATGCCATTGGACTTGTCATAACCGCACTTCCTGTAAGAAACGCTAAAGATTATCACCCTCCGTATTTGGGGATTATTTAATCATCACCTCAATCCTCTTCCAGGAGCCGTACTGGATCGTTCTCCACGACCGCATCGTGTCTGTGATCGGCTCTCCGGCGCTGACATCAGAGACCGAATGGGCCGGTTATCCCTTTGCCTTGCTGGACTTCACCGCCTGCCACCAGAGCTACAGCGAAATGAACTGCAGCTACGTGCTAGCGTTGGCGCACGCTGTGTGGCATCACTCGTCCATTGGACAGCTGTCTCTGATCCCCAAGTAAGGAGGGCTTCCTCAGCCTCCGTCTTCATGCTTTTTAGCCCACATGTCATTGATGGTCATCGTCTGTGTTTGCAGGTTCCTGTCGGAGACGCTGAAGCCCGTCGTCCTGACCGAGTTCCAGTTGCTGTACGTGTATCACCTGGTGGGGCCGTTCCTGCAGCGCTTCCAGCTGGAGAGGACACGATGCATGTTGGAGGTACACACAATAACGACCGCTTTATTGATTCAGTTTTATTGATTATGATTTTATTGATCGTTTTACTAACGCGGTGCAATGGGGGCTGAATGCTTGTTTGCAAACTTCGCACTCAACACACCTCAGTACTTTAGTGTTAAACATTATTTTGCTATCTGTGAGGATTCTCAGCCAGAAGAAGAGTTTTAATGTGAAGTGGACTGCAGACAGCATGCTGGGCTCATTCTGCAGAGCCTTTAAGCCCCGCCCCCCACTGCTAGACAGACTTCTGTGTGTTCGTTTGTTAGAAGTTCATTAACATTCAACGTGTCTCCTTTCCAAATTGCCCCAAATTCAACACCGCACCCTGGTTTTTATCTGATCTTATGGTTTTTATTGCCTTTTATATGCTCTTAATTTATTGTATTTTAACTCTAACTTTCTTTATTTTACTGTTTTGTATCCGTTGTGCAGCACTTTGGGAAGCTTGTTTGTTTTTAATGTGCTATACAAATAAAGTGGATTGGAATGGATCGACACAGACAGAGATTCCTTGCTTTATAATAGGCGTTCACTCTTTTGAAACACCTTTTGGTTTTGTGTGTTTCAGATTGGTGTGGCCTTCTACGAGATGCTCCAGGCGGTGGACCAACACTGCCAACATCTCAGCTACATGGACCCCATCTGTGACTTCCTCTATCACATTAAATACATGTATACTGGAGACAGCGTGAAGGAGCAGGTGAGTGTGTCCGTTATTCAAATGGAATTTGAACCATAAAGCTGACTTTATATGTTTTTTTACAACAAAAAAAAAGGATGAAAAACTAAACGTGGAGACACACACGCTTTAATAAGATGACATCTGTGAACCCACAGCTCCTCAGGAGACGGGTCGGGTTTTAATTTTCCATTTTTAACTCGAATCCGTCGTCACCTGTAGAGCAAGAGAATTCCCCGTCGGTGTCCAGAAGCGACACGAGTTAATTAGAGGAGATTAAACTTGCTCGAGGCTCCGACCAGTGTACTTAAATTGTCTTTTGAAGTAATTTAAAAAGACAAAGCTGCCGTCGAACACAGAGCTATTATGTGCGTATGTAATGTGTAATTGATTGGAAACAATCGCTGTTACATACATTTAATGTGATACACCTTAATCGTCTACATCTGTTCTTCCTGTTATCGATCTTCTAGGTGGAGAAAATAATCATGACTTTGCGTCCGGCCATGAAGCTGCGACTGCGCTTCATCACACACAGCAGCTTCGCAGAGACTTCATCATCAGCTGCCGCTGCCGCTGCTGCTGCCGCCGCCGCCGCCTCTTCCTCCGCCTCCTCCTCCTCCTCAGCCCCTCAGCCCCCCACCTCCTCACACTCTGCCTCGTCTGCCGTCCCCTCCCCCTCCTCCACACAGCACGCACACACCCCTATGTAGGAAAACACAGACTTTCACAGACACCACGACAGAACTAAACATTTTGTTTTGGGAGTTTTTACTTCTCTGTGAGTTGGATTTTACTCAAAGTAGGGATTAAAAATGTTTATTGTAGTTTTATAAACAAGAAACCTGAGGGTTGATTGTATTCCCCGAGCCTGAATCTCTCATCTCCAAAATCTCAGCTTGACACGAAGTCTGGGAAGTGAAGAATCTCACCTGGTCCTCCAGGTATCCGTCAACAAACTGGACAATAATCTGCAGCTCTCTGTGTGTCTGCTGCATCACAAGGTCACATTTCTTGTTCATATCTTGGCATCTTTTTCTATTTTTCGGTTTTAGTCAATTTATATATTGTACATTATTATTTGATTAAAAAACAGATTTTGGTAAAACGGGTTCAGCTTTTTATTGATGCTTCTTTCTGCAATTCCAAGTGATTTCCATGCTATAGTTATTCTATGTTAGCATTTTTCATATTCCACTTTGCCCTGGAGGTTAGCCAGCCTGTTCGGCTAACCCTCATCTCACACACAGGTCATGCCCTAGACGACCCAACGTCTGACAACAGGGAGCTAAGCTACTGTGTTACAATAAAGATTATTAATAGCAATACAATAGAACAACCTAGTTGGACTAACACTGGTATTTATGGTTGCCTTCAGTCTTATCTTTTAATAACCGGAGCACTAATAGAGCGAGGCATAGCGGCAGCTTTCGATTTGTTCTCCGTCTCTCTGCCGGAGGGATCTCTCTAAATCAGCTGAACGGATATCCATTAAATTTGGTGGAAAATGCAGCTTTTAGCCAAGAACAGTTACGACCTTGGCGGCAAGTTGGATGTGGGATTTTTGCCAATTCACAATTGTCAGTGAAGCTAATGGTGAGAGAAAGACTTGATTCCAAATCCTGGGGGTATACTTGTTGGGTCAGTAAAGCACGTCATAATTAAGGAAGCGCCTTTGGGTGCTGGAGGGCGGCTGGAGAATTGATGCATTGATGATGCTCTTCAGTTTCATTCTGCCAAATATAGTCCGTATTAAAAACTGGTTTACTTTCCAAACCTGTTGGAATGATGTCATCATTAGCATAATTATGTTTAGCATTTTACATGTTTACGGTTTTCACCATCTTTAACGAGTTAGTTCACACTTTAGCACAGAAATGAATCCCCATGAGCCTCCACTGCATGTAGATCATCAGATTTTAACCTCATGAGATAAATCCTTCAAGCCACGCAGCGGCTTCACAGATAATTACAGACTGTTAGGGGCAGTGTGTAAAATTATGGGGAATTTATTGAGGAAAATAATGTTTTCATTGGTGTATTAATCACTTGAAACTAAGAATCTGAACATGTTTCGTGTTTTAAAAAAAAATATTTTTGATTATATCTAAAAATAGAAGGTGTTGTCTGTAACGTATCAATCGACAGATTAAAGTTGCAGAAATTTTGCGTAGCAATATTCCATTATCTGCTGCTTTTTGGTCCAAGCTGATGCAATCTCATACTGACTGCATCCACTGGGTGGCGTTTTATACTATGTCCTAAAAACATAGTCTGTCATTCAAATGTGACTTTTTTTGTTTGTTTTTTACATTTTTCAGAAAAAGTCATAGTATAATATGTTGATACATTTCATGAAAAAGTAATGAAAAAAGTCAAAGTACAGAATGTTGAAAAATCTCATGAAAAAAGTCAAACGTGGAAAAATGTAATGAAAAAAGTCATGGTGCAGTATTTTGAAAAATCTCATGAAAAAAGTACAGAATGTCGAAAAAAGTCATGGAAAAAGTCAAAGTACATTATGTTGAAAAATTTCAATGTTGAAAAAAGTGATAAAATGTTACCATGAAAATTTTACATTTAAAAAAATAATAATGTCATAGTATGTCATTAAGATGCAAAAACAAGTACTTCAATTTGTAAAAAAAAAAAAAAAAGTCATAGTATGTAGTGAAATTTTAAAAGGCATAGTGGTATGTTGTTAAAAAAAAAAAATTCTGTTCAAATACATAGAAGATATCACCATGGAGACAGATAATCAATCATTCCTGCCTCCACTACCAATTACATTACATCTTCACCGGGTCGACCGTAACCGAATTACGCAATAATGCAAGATGTTGCTTAAGTACATTAGAGACCCTGAACATCTCTCATGATTGCCATCGTGATGACAAGAGCAAATCGAGCTCGTCCTCTTTTTTCTCTTTTGGCTTTAGAGGAGAGCAGCTTCACGTCAAGAGATATTGATCACAGTTTCTCAGGACATTAAGCGAGTAATATCATTATTCCTCATCATTAAAGGTTCATGTATACTAGGTCATCTGTGACTTAATCACATTACAACTAATGCCATGTATTCTGGGCGTTTAATCCCATTCTCTTTCTGTGTGTGTGTGTGTGTGTGTGTGTGTGTGACTCAGTGCATGATCTCTCGTTAAGGCCGGGCTGAGATGTAGGTCATCTCATGTGCTGCTGGGCCTGTGGCTCACCCATTAAACTCTGGCCCTAAATGTGATGTGGCAACACGTACGCCTGTGGGATACGGATGTTGGAGGAGTATTTATACCACAGCATGGTCCATATGTGTGTTTCTGTTTCAGCTCTGCGTGGGAAGCCCGGGCTTATATATATATATAAATATATAAATCTATATATATAAATACAGCATGGCGGCACAAGGATCAGGAGCTGCTGATGGATGAATGTGTCATCTTGTATCAAACATGGATATTTCACTCTTAGTTAGAATTTAAAAAATCTTAGCATATCCTGCTATTACAGCATCTATATACACAAAACATAATTCTACATCCATAGGAGCGAGCGTGAACCTCGACCTCCATCTCCGTCACCAGACAAGGATCTCACACAAACAACACCTGATTGGAATTCATCATGATTTACTACATATTTCGGTTATTTATTTATTTTACGATCTTTTATCATCATACAAAGTTCACTGCATCATAATTATCTATAAATATAATTGGCCATCTACGTAGGTTATCGCCTTCTTGACTTGCAGAATGCAGGAAGCTCTGAGCTTAACACACAACACACAACACACTATGCACAGACACAGAGCACTCCCCTTTCCTCATCTACGGTTGCCAAGGCGACCAGGTACATCTGGAGGGGGGCTGTGGGTGTGTGCGTGTGTGTGTGTGTGTGTGTGTGTGTGTGTGTGTGTGTGAGCGTGATGATCTCCTAACCCCGTCATTGTGAGTCTCGTCTGACGATCTTATTCCTTTGACAAGCGGTGGCGAGACGGAGGAGGAGGAGGAGGATGAGGAGGAGGAGGAGGAGGAGGATGAGAGGAGGACAGGTGGGAGAAAAGCGGAAAGGAGTGAGGAGCAAAGTGACAGGAGAAAGGTCTTCCTGGTGCACAATTAAAATAACACAACACACCTGTTCCATGAGGGAGACGCTCTCCAATCAGCCGAAATCAGGCTGAGATGGGATTCAGCATAGAAATCAGCAGACAGGAGTGTGTGTGTGTGTGTGTGTGTGTGTGTGTGTGTGTGTGTGTGTGTGTGTGTGTGTGTGTGTGTGTGTGTGTGTGTGTGTGTGTGTGTGTGCATATAGAAGGAGGGTAATGATGCCTGAGATGAAGCAGTCACCAACATAATGGCCATTAACCTCAAATTAATTAGGATTGCTGTTTTCTCTGCGGAGGACCGAGACGGATGCAGGAGGAGGAAGAGAGCAGCATCAAGAGAATAATCTGAATAAACGTATGAATAGTTAAACGCTTTGCATCAGGCTACCTGCACAGATCTGTATATCACAAAGCCCCAGTGGAAGATGAGATATTCAGAAGAATAATAACTAACCCTAAGCCTCCTCCAGTGCTGCACAAAACATATTAAAATGTTAAATCAAGGAATGAATATGACTGAATATAATTGCAGAACTTAATGAAAGGAAGTTTGATTTTTTTTAGCCCATAAAGTTAGTTTCAAATCCCATATCAGATTAAATATTCATGATTAAATATGCAGCAAATTATGAATTCTAAATTGTTATTCTACATATAATCTATACAAGTTTAAAAGTCAAAATCTCCCATAACTCTCATCACATTTTGATTGTTGCTAAATCCTGATTGGTGCATAGAGATTTTAAATGCAAAACAACACTTTGTAATATTTGACATGTTGGTCTTCATTTAAATAAACCTCAAGCTGCACTTTTACAGATTCCAAGTTTTTTTAGCCGACTGTGCAAACACTACATGCTTCAAATCTATCATTTCCATGCAAATGCACTTTACAGCTGTATTCTGGCGGAGACGGTTGACTGTGCACTTACAGATTGCTGATTGCCAGCAGCAGTGTGTCTGCAGCTGATTACAGCTGCCATTTCCCAAAAACCTTATATATTCATAACAGGCAGGATGACTGTGTGTTAAAGGAGAAGTGATGCTGCTGAAGATGAGTTTCCCAATAAAGAACCTGAAGGCTGAGTGCTCAGGTTGAGAATAGACATTCAAGAGCAATAGGACAGATTTATCATTGTGCTGGGCTGGCACACACACACACACATACCCACACACACACACACACACACACACACAGAAAGTGAATTTTCCATGTTTCTCATTTAAAGCTTTTTATATATCTGCCACTCCAGTAAGTGCTCATGACTAATTTCTGTGACTGTAAACCATTTACAGTCCCACGTGCTTAGCATTGTGTGTGTGTGTGTGTGTGTGTGTGTGTGTGTGTGTGTGTGTGGCCAGATGGTAATGTGACAATGAAGGGAGAGGAAAACAACAGCCTTTTTTTTCTCTCGATCTTCTACTGTTGCTGGGTTCATTTTTAGGTTGAAAGCTGCTCAAGGACACATTAAAAAAGGAGAAATGAGCCTTCAATTCTGCCTGAGTGAGTATAAAACAGAATGTAGAGTGTTGAAAATAACAAAGACAGACATGCAGATACAAGAAATCAAAAGGTCCGGTAGACGGTGGATGGATACAGCCGGCTTGTCTGGTTGGAGAGTCTGGGAGTCACTTGAGAAGTTTCTTCTCCAGTCAAACAGCCAGACAGCAGCTGATGCTTTATGTGCGTGCTCTCTGCGTGGGTGGGAATATTAGCGTACATTTGCAAGTGTGTGTCTTTCAGCAGCCTTTTTTATTAGAAATCACTTTTTTTCCTCTGATTAAGGCAAAGCAGAGTGGGGAAGGATTATTATTATTATTTCAGATGCAAATCTTTCAGGCCGCAGCTTAAAGTGGAGGAAATGGGAAAAAGTCAAACAGCTTTTAAAGATTCATTTTCACACAAAAAACAATCAGACTTTCAGCTTTTAATGGGATAAAACAACAGATTTTCTTGTATTTTTTTGCTCCTCAAGCACACTGTCTCTTACACACACACACACACACACACACACACACACACACACACACACACACACACGGTATTCACAGAGTCATTTGCTGGTGACATTTCCCTGCAGTGTAAATTGTAGCGTTTATTGACATCGCCTCAACATAAATCTCTGTTTGAAGCTGACAGATATAAAACCTTTGAAAGAGGACAAGACACGAAAATGAGCAATCAATAAATCCTCTGCTTACTTATTGTGTGTCACCTTCTTCCTGTTTCTAATCACACACACACACACACACACACACACACACACACACACACAAACACACACACACACACACAATCAAAGTGCAACATTTATGGCCGGTTCAGAACATATGAGCAGTTTTTACAACCATCAATTTTCCACAGCAAAGTGCAGGTTTATGATTCGCTTCTACCTTCCAGTCGACGCCACGGAAATTGCGTCAACTAAGCAATCCATCACAGTGAACCCGCATCCTTCTCCAATGGTTTATCAGTGTATCATTACTGGGACTCACTGCCGTGGCTGCAGGGATGAGTTCAGAATAAAAAGAGCTTCCCATGAGCCGAACAGACTCCCGTATTAATAAGTTGCCTCAATAAAATAAATGCAATTATGAGCTCAGGTTGATGGATTGTATTCTATTCATTTTAATAAAACTGGGCTGCAATGTTTGATTCTTACTGGAAGGTCTCCCAGAACTCTAATTCATTGCTGTTGAAAAGTATTAAAAATGTGTAAGTAAAACAGAAAACAATGACATGAAGTTAACAGGAACTAATTGATTGATGAACGATTAGAATAAAGCCCCTGTGAGACCTGACAGCGGCTGACTGGATGGAGTGTTTTATAAACAGGTCTTATTATGCTGAAAATGACACATGCATTTGACCGCGGAGGGAGAAGCAAACACTCCTTGAGCTGCAGACACAAAAATATTTATTCACCCGTAGAAAATAAATCACAGCTCTTGGCAGAGTCGAAACCTCCTCCTCCGGTGTTGTACAGCCGTCACGGGGTGCATCCCAACAAGCTCAGACGAAAAGAACAAGGAGTGACCTCTCTCACCCTGCGTTTCCTTTACTCACACAACCCGCTTAGAAAAGTTTCCCACTGCTGGATCGAATTCAATTCATTAAAACGAGCGCCGCGTTGAAGCATTTAGAGCCCGCTGATGTGCTTCTTTCCGCTTCACTCACTGTGTGAAACAGGCCGCTGATAATGTGTTTGTTTTGGTCCAAATGAGTCGATTATGATGCATGCTGGGAGAGAATGACTCAAACTCCTGGGTGGGGAACGTGAACGGGCACTCCAAAGTCCGATAGGCGGCGCCGCCGCCGCACCTCCGCTGTGATCAGTGAGGCCAAACGAGACAATCAAGCGGCGTCAGGGAACAGACAGCCCGGCCTCCGCCAGCTTTTACCCACGCCGACATACTCTGATACATTATGCAAAGCATGACTCGCAAAACAAACGGGAATCAGAGCCAGCTGACAGCAGGTGTTCATCGCAGCTAATTAGCAGAAAATGGCTTTTATAGGTAATTTGGAAAAAGTGCTATTACAGGTTGTCAAGCCCGGTGGTGTGTGTGTGAGGTGACGGAGGAGTTCATCAAAACGGCAGGTTGTGTGAGGTGCCGTATTACAAGGATGTGTGAAATGATCATGTTGAATGTCAAGGTATTCTGCTGGAGCCAGCAACTCGTTAGCATTAGCATAAAGAACGAAAACTCCAGCTCTGCCTTAAAGGTTGAGGAGGTGATTCTGTTCGGAAACACTTTCGGTTACATTACTTGGAATCCTCGTAACATAGCAATGAATAAATTTAATGTTCTGACATCAAAAAAAATCTGTGACCGTGGCAGGACTGTAAATGACCGACTCTGATTTTAAGGCAACAAAATCTGCAGCACAAGTGAATGATGTCATAACAAGTTCATCCGTAGAGATTTGGGGTGGATTTAAAATGTAAACTGTCTCCTCTCTATCTAATCTAAGTTAATAATCTAACTAGTAAACTAAACATACATGTAGTGTTGGTAATAGTACAATATTTGCCTCTGAAATGCAGAGATGTTGAATAATAAATTGGCAAGGGAGGCTAAACTTCAAAACTGTACTTTTTCCCCCTGTTGGTAAGACAAATATGGTTATAATGATACGTTATATATCTATGGGGAGTTGACACTCTACTTCAGAGCTGTAATTTGTGTTTTCTTTGGTGAGCATCATTAATAGAGTGTGTATCTGTATGTGGGTGACTGGAAGAAGGGGCTTGTTCATATTCCAGTCATGTTTGAGTCACCTTGCAGGCTCTTCGACACAATGAATGGCTCCCCCTCCCTCCGCCCGCCCTTCAATGCCTCAAAATGATTATGGTGATGATTGCCAGCGTGTTGTCCACGCCTTCGCTGGGACGGTTTTTGTGTGTTTTATTATTATTATTATTATTTCAGTTTGTGTCGGGCAGATTTGACACTTTGAAAAAAGTGAGATCCATGAGGTGATATGTATAGTAAGCTGGTCAGACACGCACACACACACTCTCACACACACACACACACACACACACACACACACACACACACACACACACACACACACACACACACACACACACACACACACACACACACACACACACAAAGGCAGATGGTGCCAGATGGAACGGAGACTAAAATAGAAAGGGAAAAAGAGGGTAAAATAAAGGATATTTTGTCCAGAGAACAACCAAACCCCCGTGGGCTTCAGAACAAACACAATACAACTCAACACTACACAACACAACACGACACTACACAACACAACACAACACAACACAACACTACACAACACAACACAACACAACACAATACAACACAACACATCAGAGGCTCGCTGGCCAAGTTTTGTTCCCGTCTTGTTTTCTTAAAAATGGACTTTTAGCCACAATGTGATCAGAGTGTCTTTTCTCGGTGGTTGTTATTTTTATTTAAGCTGAGTCATCATCAGAGTCTGCTCACTAAAACACCAACCAGAGAAACTGGGATGAAAAAAGAAAGCTATAAAATACAGATCGTCCTAATATGGCTCACATCCCCCAGAAAACACTGAGATCCTACACTTCCCACAATGCAACTCAATATCTTCCTGCTTGGTAAACTTAGATAACCATGTCCAAAATCTTAGCATGAAAGTACGACATAATATATCTGGTGTAATATTACAGGACGCTACGTCGGCATACATATCCCACAATGCAATGCAGCAGTGACGACAACGTTCATGAGACGATGGTGGACAGCTTTTAACGCATCAATGTAAGAACTGGATTCCACACTGCTATGTTAACGTGACGTTGGGCACCGGTTACCATGGCGACGTGTGCCCAACCATCAAGCGGCCTCTCAGGAAGTGACGTGGTAATAACAGATACGCGATGTTGTTTACGACAGCTGGCGTTCCACAGCTGCTTTCCCCCGGCTGAATACCAATTAACTGACCGTCGTGTGTAAAAACCAGCGGGGTTGCTCCTTTAATTGTGACAGTTTTTCTATGATTTTTACACACTAATAATCACTGTGATGTCTGTGAAGTCACATGTTCTGCCTGCTGGCCAGGAAAGCTCTTACAATAAACACATTCAGGATTAAACACCCCGAAATACATTCTAATTAACAGTTTTTTTCCTTTGAAGATATAATAAACACGTTTAATCCTTTCATCCTTATGAATATTCAAGTAAAAGTCACTTAAACAATTTCCATTTACGATGAGACACAGCAGGTGTGAAGGGTCAAACGTAAAGCAGAAAGTCCTTGTCTAATAATGCATTATGTGATGGAACTTTAGAGACTTTTAGAGATTAAATGTCCTCTCATGTCTCCAGTAGTTTCCCATTAATGAGATGAAAGTCATTTACTGGCGTAAAAACAGTTTCCTACACTTTTTAAAGTGGTTTGAAAGGTTTAAAAATAAAACTCCTTAGAGAAGACAATTAAAGCATGCTCAAAGTCACATGATCTCACTCCGGTAGCTCCCAAGTGGGGTGTAATCTTCGCTATGACGTAATCTTTGCGGTTGAAATCTAATATCCACCATCTCTACCGTGTGACGGGGAGCAGCGAGGCGACGCCATCGAACCTCAGATCATTCCAATTATACATTAAATCCGCCCACGCTGGGCCTCCGATGCCTTTGACGGTCCAAAAAAAATGTGTATCATCTGCGAGTCATACGTGAATCAGTCAGACCTCGTCACCAGATCACACACAGGTCAGCTGATGACTCAACCCGGCATCAGTCATGCAGATTCTCACATTATGAGGGAAGCTGTGAACTGTTAGTAACACTCCGGAGACCCACGTTTCACAGCTCACAGTCACTTTAAAAAAAAAAAAAGGTGATCTTGATATGGACAACATGTGACAACAGCATCAATATGGCCTTGTTTACTCACCATGAGAGCAGGTAACAGGTACGAGGCCGCCACTTCTGCTTTACGCCTCCTAAATGTCAAACAGAGGGAAGAGGAAGGTCATTATTCTTGTTATTTTTAGATGTGAAATTTAAAAAAACAACAACAAAGAGCTCACTCATTCATCACTCACCTACATGTGGTTCCCGCTGGCAATTAGGAGTCATGTCACTGCCTACGGGCAACACGCTGCTGATCATTAACTCACGCCTCCTCTCAGCAGATGATGCTCTCTGGGCGGGGAGCTTCACGTGAAACAAACAAAAAATACATACAGTCGTCCTTTGGGAGTTTGTCCCACCTCAACATGTGCAACAAAAACCAACAGGAGAGCAAGGGAGGTGTCAGTCAAGGACCTAATGAGGCAAAGTGAAAATCACTGGTGTGTATAAATAAAAAAAAAAGGCACCTCGAGGGAGAAGGAATTACCTGTAAGCAACTACAACAGCACACATTTCCACAGATAATTCATGTCATCACTCTTCTCTTTTTCTTCTTCCCCTTGTTTTTGTATAAACCAACAGGCTTCAGGCGGATATCTCACATTAAAAGGATAGATATGGAGGAAGTGTTGATTTGGCAAAAGACTAATATGATAAATCCAGGTGAAAAGGATGTGCGCTCTCTTCCATAGAGGTAAATAAGGTGTGAGCATTTATAGAAGTGTGAGGGAGTCTGCAGGTCTAATCCCGGCTGTGTGGGCGTACGGAGGGATGATGGATCCGTACATCGATGGAAACATTGATTTTAAACATGAATCATTTCACTCTAAAATCAGATATTCACCATTTTGCAAAAAAAAAAGCATGAAAAACATGACTTTTTAAGCAGTGAGCTTGATATAATAACATTAATCGATATTCAGAATGTGGCCCTGTGATAGACTGGCGTCCTGTCCAGGGTGTACCCTGCCTTCGCCCAATGACAGCTGGGATCGGCTCCAGCCCCCCCGTGACCCTAAATACAGGATAAGCAGTAGAAAATGGATGGATGGATATTCAGAATGTGCATTAATGACATTAAAGTGCTCTAGATTGTGTTAAAGTTAGGATCCACTTTTTAAGGGATTTTGGTGAATAATAATACATTTTTAAAATACCACCTGCTATTTCCCCCCAAAAATGCACACGACATGTAGGAAACAAATGAACACCCAGACTGTAAATCAGGCGACGGAGAGAGGGACGTTGGTTTTGAATCTCATATCCTGTTTTATTGTTCAAATATGGCAGAACAAGATAGACAACACAGTAAAACCAACGCACCCACGCGGTCAGACGTACACACGGACGACGGGAAACAGACGCTGTCATGATTGATAGAGACGAGAATTTCTCTGGGGAACCGCTGATCACACACACACACACACACACACACACACACACACACACACACACACACACACACACACACACACACACACACACACACACACACACACACACACACACACACACACACACACACACACACACACACACACACAGGCCAACAGGACAACTTGTGTATTAAAGGGGATTTTAAGGAGATTAAGGATCCGGTGACAATAGTAGATCAGAACAGAAATGATCAAAGTCCACCTTAAGACAGAATTCAGCTGTTATTGACGATACAATGAGCCCACAGTGACGGGATTTAAGTGGATTTCACGGGGATGAGAGCTAATTTTCCAGCTCACACCTGTGTGCACTAAGAGGGAATAAACCTTGAATGACTGAAAATCTGAGCTGGAAATCTGATCCTCTGATTCTCAGGAATTTATTCATTTTATAAAAGAAATAACATGATTTTTTTTTTTTTTTTACATTTAACTCAAGAATCCAACTCTTTAGCCACAAGGTTACATTTAAAGAGACGTTGGCAAATCTTACAGCAAAATAATTTATCATCACCCTAGTCTAATGTTAAATAAATGTTACCTATGCGTTGTCAAAAAAACGTTTTTGTGACTTAAGGCCACGTTTGAGAGGAGGTGATTTGATTCAACAGCATGTTTATATTTACCCGCTCTTTAAAAAGTGAAAGCAAAGACAATTTAAAAAACAAAATTCAGAATTTTGTGCTCTCGTCACCTTTGAATGCAAACTTTTTTCTCAAAATCAAACATCCTTTCATCTTTTCACATGAAATTCATCTCTCGCCATGACAGCAATGTATCATAAATAATAGTTATAAAGTATAAAATAACATAAATCACTTTTAGAATAGCTGAATCGTCATCATCTTGCTGTCAGTAAAAAAAAAACTCATCTCCATGAGTCAAGTTTAAAAAAAAACAAAAACATTCAGACAATCCCCCCCTTTAATTCCACAACGTATGCTTTAACAGATTTCAGCTCTGGGGTCAAATGCAGAGCACGAAAAGGCCAATTTCACTTTCAAGTTTTACAAACGCAAACGGGCCGGAAGACGCTGAAATCAGGAGCCAGAGGGTTTTCAGCTGACAGCAGCAACATTCTGGAGTTAACCTCCCCGACCTCAGCGTCGCCGTCCGAAGGACTAGCTCGGCTGTGAATGCTCTTACAGTACAGAACCACGGAGTCCAACCTGCTCAGATTCAGCATCAGAACTCCCAATCAACACACAGTCACAGTCATGAATGGATTTAACACAAAGTAAGTCATCTGTGCATTCAAATTCATTCCACAGAACAAAACGGACAATATAGTATGCAAACAAAAAAATAAGACATTTATATATGATCAGGCAGGAAGCAGAGTGATGAAATGAATGCCTGTGTGTTATAGTCATAATAGCCGGGTAACGAACGGCAGTTTTGGCATTAATGGAGTTATCGTAGTGTATCGTTGGAGTGTTATTTTATCTTTAGCGTAAGACATTAGGTATTCATCCTCGTGTGATAGAAGGACAGCAGAAAAGCTGGTATCACCTGGTTCTGTTTGAAACTGTGATCTGATCTGGAGTTGGCGATTGTCTCAGTGTTGCCAGCAATTAATTAATAATTATATAATTTAAAGCATAGCCGGGGCCAGTTGTAAAAACAACTCAGAATGAAGACAAAACTGCGGTGTGGAACGCAGACAGACGCCTTGCATAAAAAGTGAAATTAAGACTGGAAGCTTAAAGTTTCTGCTGCAAAACACAACAAAAAGTCCAACATCTCAATTCAATCACAGCACAGTCATACCAGCTCTTTGCACTTTTCCCCTGCAGCCACAAAGATGCACTGACTTTTTCTTTACAAAGGAAAATACACTAAAAGAAAAGTAAAACATTAGTTGTTCTCACATGGAAATTTGACTCTATTATGATCAATTTCAAGTGCAGGTGATGGTAAACCAAAGTGTCTACAAAACAAGATGTATCTTATTTTGAAAGGGCAGTTGTGAGTGGCAGGTTGAGGTGAACCCTAGCGGAGAGCTTCACACGTCTCCTGGGTTTGACGTGCAGACCGATCGATGGACGATGTCCTCGCCGTTAGATGTAGTGAGTTAACTAAAAGGCGTATTAGCCAGCTCAAGCTACATCATCTATTTAGCTAGTTTCAAGCTAGGTCAGTGGGGCAGGGAGCTAGCATGAGTCAGCGAACTGGGCTGGCTGGTTTTCGCTGGGTCAGGCTTTGCCCAGGGCTTACCCACTCTTCTCCCGGGTTAGCCAGGCAGCCTGGCTGGTGTTTTCTGGGCGGCTGCTGTTGTTGTTGTTTTTTTTTTTTCAGTCTCTGAACCTCAGTCCGATGATGTCACTTCCTGTTGTCTGTGGTCGAGTTAGCTGTAGTGTCCGTCTTTGATTCCTCAGTGTTTTCGGGGGGTTGAAGTGCCGTGGCATTAGGCCCGCCCCCATTTTGAAGAGTTTCTTGTTTGTACTGTTGCAAGGCGCGGTTGACTGCGTCCTCCACCAACCGCCTGCTCACTCTCAGTAGCTCCGCCTCGTCAGGCTCAGACCGACGACGCCCACCTGGGTAGAACAAGTAGATAAAACAACATTATCAGTTGTGTTTCCAGCCATCTGACGGACGTAAATCCAACGTCCACTCTCTTTTAGCTCCGTTTTTGGTCTCCACCAACTCCTGCTAAATGCTCCATCGGGTTCACAAGCTAGTTGCTAACTTTGTGTTTTATATTTGCGGTATTAAAGTTTCTGGACAAACAAGAACATTCTGGCAAGTTCGTCAGGACAACACTTATGCCATATAACAAAGACGACATCCTCATATCACGATATCGTATCAATTTATTTACCAGACCTACTGCTGATATTAAAACTCTAAATCAGATTATTTACTTTATTCCATATCTTCAATGGAGCAGTTATCCATTTCCAGTAACACCAAAATATTTTAAATTTGGAATTTGAACCCCATCATCAAACTGTGGTTTCCCCACTGTGTTTATGCCACTAACCACTACAGGAAATATTATTCAAAATCCTAATCATAGTGACTTTGCTAGCCATGAATTCCATGATAGAGTGCTGCAGGATAATGTCTGCACTTCTGGTTCCCATGTCTCGAAATCAATGGGTTTATTGAATTGAAAAACGATCCGTGGTTAAGTCTTAGACATTTTAACATTTTGTTCTACAATAGAAAATCCATCAGTAAATACCGCACTCATGATTTTTGAAGCTTTTACGTGTCTGAAAAAAGGCAAATTGGCTAAATGAGATGACAAAACATCATCTGGTCTGCTGGTCTGCCCTCACAGCCTCACTGTGTGTACTCGGGCTCATGCAGATGTGGTGGATTTAGTTAAACGTTAGCTTTTTCATCCGCCGATTGAACATTTTCACGCTTGAAAAAAAAAATCATAGCGGTTTCCATTTGTGTTCGTCTTGCTGAACTAAATGTGTTAAGTATCATAAAGGTTGTTTTCTTCTTCACAAAGACCTTGAAATAATCCAAAAATCTCAAAGTCTCTTTGTCAAGGGAAGCGGTGCGATGGGAAAAAACACATCATGCCTGCAGCACTCAGTAAATCAGACTGCAACTGTATCTTTTCACGTGATATCAGGGTTTCATTCTCATTCCAGCATTCTAAAAACAACTATTAATCTGACAACGAATAAATGAATCTATTCTCACTCCTCAGCACGGACCGAATCCAGCAACAATAGACTGAATGAGTTAATTATAACAGACCGTCAGCTCTCTTATGCACTAAATCTAGTGGCTGACATAAAGACAGTGAGACAGAAGGGGCGTCAGACGAACATAAAGCCAGTTAAAGTCAGATTGGCAGAAGGTCAGTGATTCATGTAGAAAGACAGTTAAGGCAGGCTTACTGCAGTGGTTCAAAAACACACTGTATCACCTCAACATTTGATTAGCAAGGCCAAGAGGAAAAATCCCAGAGCTTATCGTCCACTGGGCCAGCAGGCTCCAGCTTTATTCCAGAAGGAGACGGTTCATACAGTGGGAGTGAGACGTTCAGGTCAGCAATGTTTATTTTCTATATTCTGTAGTACTTTTCTCACCAAAGTAGTGTCACCGTTAATGTCAGCTTTTGTATTAGTTTATATAATAATATATTATCCTTTATCCCTCAAGGTGCCCTAAGGATTTAAAAAAAAACATTTTTTTTTTTTATTAAGGCGCCTCATTTTATCAGCATCAACTGATGCTCCTATGGTGCACTGCAGGCATCGGATTTGAAAGGCCAACAGAACCAGCAGTATTTTAGGAAAAGGTTGCTATTCAGGCAACATTTATATAAATATTACAGATACTCCTTAACGCCTTTACTTTTAAATATCGACATGAATTAAGTTTCACACGATCGGCTCGTATATTTCAGACCGTTTCAGTACATTTAGACACAAAGTATCGTTAATTTTTGGCAAATTGATTGTTAATCAACTTACCTATAGTTATTAAATATAACGAGATGCAGCTCAGCTTTGGTGTCTTCTCTGTCTGAGTATAAATGTTGGTGAAATGCATCTGCCAGCTACTATACATGACACATCCAACCAGCACCAGTACTAGGTATGAGGTAAATAAAAGGTGTATGCATGCTCTGCAGGGATCTCAGTCCATTGTTGGCGCTTCCATGCAGTGGATATTTTATTTATATCTCCTTTTATCCTTCAGCTATCCTGCTGGGTTGGGATCTACTACACAGGCCACAGGAATCCATTCCAGTCACGGACACCGCAGCATTTCACCATCACTACCGGCTTGTACTACAGATGCATGCATTATGTATCCACGGATCTGTGTTATTTATGCCAAATATTCAGCCAACTAACAGAAGGGCGAACCAGCCAGCTCATCGGTAATTACGGTCACCGTGTTCTCCAATCGCCTTCTCATTTTTTCCAGCTAAATTGATTTGTAGTCCGGTCCATGGAATGGTGTTGCTCTGAGAAGCCCCGCTGCTGTTGCACTGAGATGCTTTTTAATTGCCTGCAGTCTGCCCGTCAGTTTGAGTGACTCACACCTCTGACCGCTGCTGGATGAGGCAGTTCTGCCCTCCAGACGCCATCAGACTGGATTTCCTCTTTATCTGCCCTCCTCAGTGAAACGTGCACACCAGTATGTTGGATGTTTGAAATTAAGCTGAGTCAACTGAAGCTGGCGCATTACCAGACCACTCCAGAGACTAGATTTAAAATCATAAACACCTAGTTTCAATCTGGATAATTGGACCCAATATCCCCATTTACACCTGGTTTCCTGGCCTGGATCCTGGTGGAACCTGACCCTGACCGACTGTACCGACCACATTTAATTGTTTAGACAATATCACAGAACGATCTGTGGCTTTATATGGTTTTATGGCGACAAAATAAAATGCCTGGATGAAACGGGAACTCGAAGGACGAATTAAGGCCTCGACCCTGTTTGTTTATTTATGTGTAAATAAAGCCTCATCGTGTGGAGGAGGAAGTCAGTGAATGTCTTCAATAAAATCTTTGTACAATAATACTTGAACATGTGAAGTAATGCCTTTGCATTCAGGGCTGTTGATACAAGCTTATAGATCATATTTCTTATTAAAGATGAACTAATTGGCCACTGTATTGATCTCTGGTGGGTGGCTTACGGACACAAGGCTGTAGACTCAGGCAGCACGGTTAATGGACTTCCTGTCCTGCCTCCGAAACCGGACAAGACCGCTTTGACTTGGATCATTTAGGTCAGTCTGATGACGGGAAATGATTACAGATGACGAATATGAAATCAGCTGCAGGCAGATACGGTTTCATTGATCAGAAATGTGATTGTTATCGTGTAATCAATATAAATCACATCATTAATCATCCTGGATATGACGAGGTCAGCAATTTCTTTATATTTTTACAACCTTAGTGTGTAATCAGATGGAGATTAGGCTTTGATTAGAAGAGTAATATAGATATATGACGTGAGGACGGACACATACTTGACCGTTTGGCACGGAGTGGGTTCAAATCTGCAACACAAACATCAAATAAGACACACATTAAAAAAGAAAAGGAGAGATTTTGCCGTCTCGTGGATTTCATACAGTCAGGGGGCCGAACAGCCATAGAGGCTCTTTGTCTGGTAAAACAAGGGAGATGCTTTTTAGTGCAAGACAGCAGTGATTTTTTTTTTTTCAAGATTAGTCCCCCGGGCTGAATGAATGCCTAAAAATTCTGAAGAAATACTGTTATCCACATCCAGACTGTCATACAGCCAAAAGCTACAAGACTATGCAGTGTATGAATATAAAAAGAGTGCATATTTTCCCTTTTTGGTGCTGGGTGCAACGGGGGACAGCACATTTGTATGTTGATATTTATATATATATTTGTGTACTGAGTGTACTTTAGAGTGTTTCAGGAGAGGCTTCATAAAAATGAACCGTTGGCTAATTTGAATTTGGGAAGATAAATGACATATGAGGACTGAATCCTCCATTTAATCTCCTCTCTTGTATTCATGCTTGTCAAAGGTCTGTTCCCTGTCTGTATCCTGTAAAGGGTTGTGTGTTTGCGGTAATGAGTTTTTCTATCTGGCTTTTCAATCTTTTGCCTGACGAAATGAAAGCCTTTATGAAGCCTTTATGAAGCCTTTCTCGCCGCGGATCGACTGATTTCACAGCAACAAGGCCGACAGGCACGTGGAAATCTCTTTCCGTCGTACACACACACACACACACACACATACGGACGCTCAACAGCATCTCACACACACTTTCTCAAAGTCCTCACACTCCTTGTCTTCTCCATCATCTTTCATACTCCCTCCATTTCTACAGCTTTACTTTTCCTTACCACAACCTATCTCTTACTTCTTGTTCTTTTTTTTTTATACTGGCAGTGTTGTCATGGAGACGGGATAAAAACCAGACAGGCACTTCAACTTTTAACAACACAGGAGGTTTTATACTGACTTCCATCCATGTTTCACTATCTCGCCTCTATTTGTACTTTTCTTCCCACATCTGTTGGACTTTTTCTTCTTCTTCTTCAAACGCGTTTGTGACTTTCTTTCTCCGGCTCATCTTTCCCATATATTTATTGTCTGGTGTGCCTCAAACATGACTTTTGATGTTTCTCTCTGAGGGCTGATATCTTCCCACGCCCTCTAAAAGTCTTATATCTTTGATAGAAGAGAAGGAAAAGCCAAAAGCAGTGGAACAAACGTGTCTAAGCTGAAAGCAGCCATATTGGTAAGCAGAAGAAAGGAGCAGGAGAAAATCAAATATCAAAGTTTACCTCAATATTGATAATGTGACAATATATCGGTGACAAAATATCGGCTTTTACAAAATATTTACATATTCATCTACAAAACGTCCAAAAAAGTCCATCACTATGTTTTCAGAAACCAAGAATTATAGACATTCAATATACAATCATATTAAAGAGAAAAGCAGCAAAAAGCTGGAACCAGATAATGGTTGAATATTCAGTTAATTATTAATTAATCATGAAAAACACCTTCTGTATAAAACTAAACACGTTAGCATGAGATTGTAAGCATTATACCAGCCAAAGGACACCATGTTAGCATGCTGACGTTAGCACGTAGCTCAAAGAAGTGCTGCGCCCAAGCAGGCTAGCCTAAAGAGCTGCTAGCAAGGCTGTAGTCTTACTCATAGACTTGTTTGTATTTTAAAAAGTAGTAAAGCAACAACGATGATTTATCAATTAGTTAATAATCTTGCAATCCTAATTGTGCATTATTAGAATCGCTCTAATGCCAACACAGGCCGTTCAGCACAGTTCACTTTGTCTAAACGTTGATATTAGCATTTAGCTCAAAGCTGCGGCGCCGCTAGCATGCCTGTTGACTTGTTATTTTCTCCTCCCACCCTGTTGCTCTTCCTCCGTTTTTGTCTGGGTTTTTGTATTAAACTCAGATGGGCAGAAGAGGTTGTTATTGTACAGATGGTGTTTTTGATCGTCCTGTCAGCGAGCAGCGAGACTGCACAATGTCAAGCCACGGCTACCGTGTGTCTGCTTTGTTTTTTATTTCATTGCTCGGCTCTCTTCTCCTGCATGGCAACCGCTCGGCTGTGATTTACGCCACGCTACGTACGAACCTTTTAAACGTCCGGATAACTAATCGAGTCCACTTCCTGGTTGGATCAGAGCAGACATTCTGCTGATGTCTGCCAAAAAAAAAAGGATTTCGCCAGCTGCTTGCAATAGTTTCACTTTCTATGATGGAGGGAGCACTTTATTAAGTAGCTCCGCTGCGAACAATTCACATCTACATAAAGTATCAGATCAGAATAACCCCATTAAAGACCTTGAATCAAATTACCAGGATAATGCAGCCTGACTGATTGTGTTTACATCCAGCCGAATAATCTGCTGCTATGACTCATCTCCTCTTACTCCAAAATTAACCCATTTCCTAAAAGCTCCAGCAGCGGAAAATTAATGCAGCATTAAGTAGGAAGATGACGAGGATGAAGTACGCGAGGGGGAAATGGGCAGAAAAGGGGGACAAAGAGGAGGAGGACTGTGGTACGGTATGTGATGTGAGGAAGAGGATGAAAAAAAGTGAAAAAATAAAAGGGATGGAGCATTTGAGGACAGAGAGGGAGGGCTGATTAGGAGGAGGAATAAAGGAGAAAAAGACGAGCACAGTGGGGGTATGCAGAGGCAGTGGAGGTGGGGGTAAAGAGTACTGACGATGGAGTGGTTTCCTGAGGAAATACCAGAGACTCTCTCAGTTACAAGATACAGACTGCAGCGCAACACATTCATATATCACACGGATTTCTAGATGGCTCATAGTCAGGCTTACTAAGAATAAGCCGTTTATGGATAACCAGCAAAAAGAAACCTCAGGGAGATCAGGAGGACATGCACAACACTGAAGGCCAGCTAGACTTCTTCTTAGAGAAATAAGCTTGTGTGCCAATGCTGATCATCAGGATATCGCCGTGGTTACAGGTGCACTGAATGGAATCTAATCAAGTGAATTAAACATTTGGCTAGAGGTCAGTCAGATCAATAAACCAGAGTGGAAACCCTTTAACTGGAGAGTACATCCCGGCCTAATGAGCCTAATAATGCACTTTTCTTTTTGTTTTTTTACAGACGAAAAATAATCACATTTCTTATTATCCCTTCTTTGTGCCAGAACAATAAGATTCAGGGTGCCGGTGCCCAGAAGTGTTTTGCCCAGAGTGAGTCTTTTCCTCTGCATCAGCGCACTGATCGACAATTTCACGGCCGATAAATCCCTCCGTTGAGAGAGCGAACACCATCAAAGCCCCATTTTCGCAGGCGCTATTTCTCACGCAGCTCCCATCCCCTCCACAGGTCTTCATCGTCCTCATCGTATCACTAAGAGGGTGATGCGCTTCCGTTATACCGACAGAATCCACAGCTGATGGTGTGGCAATAATAATAATTTGAGTCTTTCTGACCTGAACATGAACATGAACATTTTTAGGCACAAATAGAAGGCAACATGCCTGATGTGAACAATATGACTAGCAATTTAGAAAACAATAACTGTGTCTGTGATTTGCTCATTTTAGAGGTATATTTTTAAACTTAATAAGGTGAAAATGATGTCAACCTTTTCCTTGCTAATGTTTATTGTTATGTTAATTTAGCGTGTTAGCATGTCTGAGGCTAATGGGAATGTCATTAGTTTTGCAAGAAAGTGGTCATAATCTACAAATAAAGATATTTGGGAAATGTTGATCTGATGATGGGGCAATTAAAAAGAGATGAATCCTCTGGGGACCATGAATCTCCGTATAAAATGCAACCAATCTAGTAGATGTTGACTTCTGGATGTTTGGATTAAAGCGGTGGACTGAACCAACGACCCCTAGAGCCACGCAACTAAAAACGGATAAAAAATGATGGTTTCAACCTTGGAGCTTTCCGTTTGGCAGACTCTCCTCACACGTGGCTCAGAGGTGAGAAAGAGGTTGCGGACATTAAAAGCCGTGCAGCTGGACAGGTGTGCAGCCTGTGAACGCTGCTTGACCGTAGATCAAACAAACAGCGCCGACCTTTATCTAGAGCTAAAACACATAGCGTGCTTTGATATGACATCTTTCGCTCCTCTGGCACAAATCACCCCAACGCCCGAGTCTCAACTACAAAACAAGGCATGACTCGACTATCGGCTCGGCACACCGCTGTGACTAAATGAGATAATGTGGTTTCTGTAAGGGGGCTCTGTGGCTTTTCATTTCAAAACTAACACAAGTAACCACATGCCTCTCCTTCTTATTATCTCACCGGAGTCAGCAGACTTTATTTGTACTGCTTGAAAACATAAACGTGACCTTCTGCAGCCTTTTCTTCTTCTGCTGGATATCTTCACAAAGAGCGCCGGCTGCGTCTGAAACACGTTTAAGTTTGAACAGCGTCCGGCCAAACGGAAAAAAAATGCTGGCTGTGATCCAGTCAGACCTTGGCACAATCGAACGGCGACGAGGCGCTGGAGGAGCCTCTTATTGATTGGACCGTTAAAAAAGCAGCCGTTTCCATTTGTCTTCACGCAACACAAACGTCCCTTATCCCCTCTGGCCACACTTCAAGGCACGAGTGCAGTAGTTTGAACCCAGCTGTGAGGAGCTCGGTGACCCACCTCGCTGAGCTCTAGCTAGGCTGTCAGACTCACTCTGGTGTTTTTGGAGCATGAACAAAGAAAGTGAGTAAGTCAGTTGTTTTCAACACATCTCAAAAAAAAGAAAGAGATAGACTGCATGGGAATGATACAGAGATAATTAACACAGAGAGGCACCAGAAAGAAAAAAGAAAGAACTGAATGGGAAGGGAAAAAAGGATGAATTGAGCAGCGCTGTAAGCATCTCTCCTCGTCTCCTCCTCCTCCTCCTCTCTTCTCATCTTTCTCCCCCTCTTCCTCACATGTGGCCTCCGCTGTCTTCACCACCACTCACTTTCTTTGTGCATCACTGTCTCTCTCTCTCCTAACTCAAGCTGGATTTTTCATTTTTGCGCAAATCTCGACAGCCAAAAGAAAAAAAATCTTAATTGAGTACATTTTTGCGACATACTGTAATTACAGGCAAACGACTCATGTATTAGCCAATCAGAGGCCACCATTAATAGGCTTGTAAAAAGCAGTCTGTATAGGGGTAAAGCTGCCTTTATCTGACTATTATTATTACTCATAAAAGTTTAGTAGAACCAAGCAAATGCTATGACAGTCGTTGTGTACAGTCCTTTAAAAAGATCCCAAAGCACACTACCCATGTGTGTTAGTGTAATAATAAGAATACTACCTTAAACAACACGTTCTCTTCCATTATCTGTGAACCTGAGGTTATATGAGAAGTGCTTCACTATAAAAGAAAAAAAACATCCAACAGCAGCCGTGAGCACGTGAAAACACATTAGCATAAGTAGTGATGATCAGCTTAATGAAAGAACAGAATCATTATAATGTATTCAGTCCTGTTTTTGCAAACGGATGACATACATGTTCACGTTCACGTTTTATGTGAATACCCTCAACAATAATTATTCTATAAACTCAATCAGCGGATATAAAAAACAGATGAAGCATTCCAGCTGATAAGTCAAGGCTTTCATATCAGTAATTGCATATCTTTGGACTTTTATATTGTTGGTTGGCCAATAAAAGATATCTGAAGAGATGCAAAGGTCATGAGACCTACGTACTTCATACTTCCCACAATTCAACCTCACATAAAGCTCCAATATTCTCAGAGTATGTTTACTCTCCAATACTTCACTTTTACAGTAAAAGCATTATGCAGCATTAACGGAGATAACGACAAATGGATAACATTCTTTTTCTTGAGATGGATAATAATTGATGTGATTGCCTTGTATTTATTAAATCATAAGTTAAATGTATATTATACTGAGGAATTCATTCTGTGGGCATTTTTGTTTGTGTGCGTGCAGATCGAGTACTTGGTTTTGACAGGTAGTCGGTGTGTTGGTGAGTAGTTTTTCTCAGCGGTGGCTGCTAACACCCCTGTGTGACACCTTGTCATATTGGTCATGGTTGAACTCACATACCGGTGTGATGCACACACACACACACACACACACACACACACACACACACACATACATAAACACACATACACAGACACACACACACATAAAAAACACACACACACACGCCTTGCTGTGCTCACGAGTGTGACCGTCACCACATCACAGGGGTAGCAGCTGACCTCGCACAAACACACACACACACACACACACACACACACACACACACACACACACACACACACACACACACACACACACACACACACACACACACACACACACACACACACACACACACACACACACACACACACACACACACACACACACACACACACACCTCCTCTGCCTTTATCTTCTTTCACATTGCCTTTTCATTGAGGAAATAAAACAAGCTGATGAGGGGGCTTTAGCTCAGGAGGTAGAACGTTTGGCTGCCAGCTGGTAACCGCAAGATTGCCGGTTCGGTCCCCGGCTCCTCCTAGCTGACTGCCTGGTGTCCCTGAGCAAGACACCTCACCCTAATTGCTCCTGACGAGCTGGCTGTCGCCCTGCGTGGTTGACTCCGCCGTCGGTGTGTGCATGAATGGGTGAATGTCAGTCATTTCTGTAAAGCGCTTTGGATAAAAGCTCTATATAAATGAGTCCATTTACTTATTTGATGTTTCGATGACGTGTAATGTGCCCAACCCGCCTCCAGGGAACTTAGAAAGCTCAAACGTTGATCCGAAGAAGACGGATGCATAAATTGATGCATATGCTACGAGCAACTTAGCATAAGTTGACCTTCCATTGTTGTTTTGGTGTGCTAGGGGTAATCGTATTATCGACACTACCGTCACGGCCTCTCTGGTTCTGCAATGCCAGGATGCTTGTGTAAAACAAGGTGGCGTTACGCCGCAAACCGACGTTTGGTATAAACGGTGCCATCGCGGCATATTGAGGGGTCTTCTTTCCGTGATCATGGCGAGATCTCTGTGAAAAAAAAACGCCCTTTTTGTCTCTATATCACCGTTTCTCTTAAAGCGCTCCTTTCACCCTCATTAGTCTTCATTCCCTGCATCACTCTTTCCCTCTTCTCCCTCCACTCAGAAGTAGGGCACAGTGGCCTGACTGTTTATAGCAATGCAGCTGCAAGCGGCGAGCGAGAGACACAGAGAGAGAGAGAGAGAGAGAGAGAGAGAGAGAGAGAGAGAGAGAATGGGGGAAAACACAGCAGTGAGGAGAAGAGAAGCAGTTTAATTTGATCTATTATCATTTCTGTGCTACAACACACACACACACACACACACACACACACACACACACACACACACACACACACACACACACACACACACACACACACACACACACACACACACACACACACAGAATCGTCATGACAGCCTGACTAAAGTCTGCGTTTATGACAGGATGATGATGATGATTATGATGACCCAGTACACGGGACAAGCCATCGTCTGTCTTTATATCTTTGTTTAATCATTAATCCAACCGCCTTGTTAGTTGCAGTAAAACTGCATGAAAACACTGCCTTTAATTAACAAGGAAATAATTAGAAAACTACACAAGTGTATTTAGTTTGCTAAATTAAAAAACTTCTCTGGCGGTCCCCGGGGGAGGGATTTATTATAGGTTAGAGTATCTTATGAGATACATTTCTTGCACTAGAATGAAAACTGGGACACACAACTAATCCAATTTACACCCCGAGACGTAAACAGGGGGAACTGAGTTCTGATCCACGAAGCCGTCCTCTTCACCAAAGCTAATCAATACCACACTCTAAAAAGCAGCAGTCAACATCAGCGTGATACTGTAATTATAGGAGACGCTGCTCGTAATTAACATTATTAAAATGTTAATTTGTTATTGTGCACTTATGGATCCAAAGAAAATGAATCAATTTCTGTAAAGAGAATTTCTATTTTCTTTAGGATATCGTCAAGTAGTAAGAAAGTAATAACAGACTAGTGAGTTTGACTCTTTTAAGAGAACCCAAAACCCAAATTAAAACCACACTTCAGCTGCTGCAGAACAATGAGGGAGATTGCTCCTCAAAGCTGTAATCAAACCACGAGCTGCATCGGTAATTATTCTCCAGGTCTCACATCATCTCATGTGAGCCGAAGCAGAAGCGTTCGACGTATCATCCTGTGGAAGATTCCCTTTGGTCTTTTATGGATTCTATTTTAATTTTCCTTCAACTGACCACTGACGTTGTGTAACAATGTGTTAGATAACGTCAGTGCTCGAGAGGTCTGATGATATCTGGATAAACTGTGCCACATGCTGACGAATCAGATCGCCCACTAATAATGTGCATTTGGATTATTGTCACTAGTTTGAGGTTTGAGCTTCACCGTGTTTGACTCCAGCTGTTTTCACATTCATCTCTCGAAGGTTTCTCAGGGCTTACTTTAAATCCGACTCTAAGGCGTGTTCGTGTGAGAGCAGGATTTACTTTGGAAGCAAATCATAGTCCAAAGTGAAACTGACACAAGTGCTATGATGACTTCAAGCTTCCAGCGCACACGCACACACACACACACACACACACACACACACACACACACACACACACACACACACACACACACACACACACACACACACACAGAATGGCTTTTTTCAGTAAGTTAAATGAACAATATTTGGTAATTCATAGATTACAGAAAAGTCGACAAATCCACAATCTTAAATCTTAAAACATATAAATGATAGATATAATGGCTTTCAGGCCATTTAGTGGAAAATCTGAATCAACACAGAAATAAACAAACTAGCTCTCTAAACATATACAAATAAATAAATTACTACTTTTTCATACTGTTGATCAGATACTAACTCTATCGACATGCACCACATTAAAAACAGAAACTTCCCATTCATAGCTTTTTCTTTAAAAAGGTCCTCTGTATTATTAATACAGCAGTTTACAACTATGTGTGATGTAAAGACAGTGGAGTTACAGAGAGTGAAGTCAGCCCTCTGTGTGTGTTGTAATCAGAGCTCCTCTGTGGGACGGCTGCACATCTTTTTAGTGCACGTGAGCGAGAGGCAAACACTGCTATCTCTGTTAGCTCTGTCGCCAATGTTAGCACTGTTATCTGCAAGCCATCGGCTCAGCCGTCGTCTTGTTGGGAGGCAAATTAAATCCTCTGAATTTGGAAATCGGGCACCGTGATCAATCCAGCGATGCTCACGACTAAATCTGTTTTGAATACAATCACAACCCTGCCACTGATTTCACGCCTGCGACGCGGAAAGAAACGTAGAAATTGATCAAAGTAGAAAAGCTAGCAAACATGATACGTGGTTTAAAATATTTAAAAAACTGGCTTTACATGAGATTTATGAGAAATGCATTGAACAGGATTTGTTAAACGTTGAATATGCACAGTTTTATTCGTGAGAAACTCAACGTACACATAAGGTTTTGTTTGTTTCCCAGAAAACTCCAAAGTGCACTTAAAAGTCTGTGTCGGCGGGAGGCTAATCAACACAAGGTTTAAGTGCATACTTCACGTTCAGTACTAGACGGCTGGTATCTGCAGTGAAACGACTCTTAACAAGGCTACCAATTAATCTCGTTGCAGAAGCTCATGATTTATACCCAGACAGTCACTTAGCGATGACGGATGAACTGCACAGCTTGAATAGGAACGCTGCTCTGCAAACGCACACAGAAACGACACCAGACTGCACACGAAGGGAATCGCGTGGTCACACTCTCTCACATGGACACTCCTTGTCCATCTGTAGGTCACAGACCATCATGGATGCAGAGCCACACACACACACACACACACACACACACACACACACACACACACACACACACACACACACACACACACACACACACACACACACACACACACACACACACACACACTGTGCACAGTCTATTACCACACTACATGCATGCAGTCCCTCTCCACACACTGAGTACATCAACCCAATTGGTCTCTTTAACCATGCACATCCACGCAGCGGAGGCAGGAGACACTTACTGATTTTCTCCTCCGCTTGGGAGAACGGGAAGCAGCACAGTTGACCCATGGCGTCTCCCTCCCTCTCCTCCTGTTCCCCTCTCCCCTCTGTTACCCCTCTTTCTCCTCTTCCCCGAAGACAGACTGATGGAGCGAAGGTCCCGCTTCTCCCCTCTTTATCTCCGCTGTATCGCCCTCGGTGTCCCTATTTCTCTTCCCCCTTTTTTTTGAAGGAGAGCGCGGACCCCGTGAGGATGGAGGAAGCAAAAGAACAAAAAAAAAACCTCCCTTTCCCCCCCACCCGCGCAGCCCGAAGAAGACGATGCAAGTCAGCGGTCGAGGGAAAAAATGAAACGAGCGGCTCCTTGCTCTCGCTCTACTTTGCACTGACACAGGGAGGAGGGGTGTGTGTGTGTAGAGGGAGAGAGAGAGAGAGAAGGAAGGAGGGAGGGAGGGAGAAAGAGAGAATGGGAGAGCTTGAATGTGTGTGTGTGTGTGTGTGTGTGTGTGTAGGAGACAACAGACAAAACAAGTGTAATTTGTTCATGTGTTTGAAGTGGAGAAAGCAGAGGAGGGGTTTGAATAAGATTAAAAAGTGTGTGTGCATGTGTGTGTGTGCGCGTGTGTGTGTGTGTGTGTGTGTGTGTGTGTGTGTGTGTGAGAGAGTAGGAGGGGTGTGTTGTGTGAGTAAGCTTCAGTAACTGTATATTCAAGACAGGGGCTGAGTGAGCAAGTGTGTGGAATAGGAAAAGGGAGCGGTATATATGAGGAGACACTACTGTGTGTGCGTGTGTGTGTGTGTGTGTGTGTGTGTGTGTGTGTGTGTGTGTGTGTGTGTGTGTGTGTGTGTGTGGGGGGGGGGGGGGGCTCCAGGCTCCACCTCCCCTCGTCAGCGTAGCTTGAATAATGGTTGTAGAATAGCCGGCAGCTGCTGACTGCTACTGCATGTATCTGCGTTATTTATGAGACCTGTAATGGGGTTTTTTTTGAGGCGGGCAAAAATACCCAAGGAATAGTAGGAAAAAAAATTGTATTAAAAAATAGGTCAATTTCAAGGTTAAGTGTGGATTTGGGTTAAGATGGTGGTCAGGAGTGCAAATAGATCACCCAAAGTGAGGTTCAGGGGAATATTGACTCACATGCTGAATCGATTTAATATGAAATGTACATTTCATGTTAACTTTTGTGGTGCAGTCATTAAATAAAAAATGTCATGAATAATAGATAACTGAGTCTGACCCAATGGTGTGGAGCAAGATCTGCTTCTATTTGTTCTTATATCATTATAATCTACATTATATGTATTTGGTTTTAACTATTATACAAAGCCTTGATCATTTTAAATGCGTTTATAAGAACGGATACTTTTGTCTCTTATCTGTTGATAGCACATCCTTAGGTAAACCTTGTCTAGCCTTCGCTGCCTCTAATAGGTCTAATTAAAAATGCTTATTTCATTCTTAAAAAAAAACACAATCTCGTCGCACAAGGCTGGCAGCATTGCTTGGTTATTTGCAAATTGACACTAGCTGAGCAATTTTGATGTAACACAAGTTGTGTTGCTGATGTAACGGCCACAAACGAGCGCTCGCCGTCGGGGCTCGGTTTAGTCTGGCGGCGTGAGCCGCTCGTGTTGCAACAAAGCTTTAACGACAGAAGAGAGCAAACAGAAATATATGCCGAGCTTCACCCATTATTCTAACTATTGCTGAAATGGAGAGAAATCATGATGAGATTCAAAAGAGACCATCAGTCAGCGATCACAACAAAAGTACCGAGGAGTATAAATGGAGTGTATTCATGAGAAACTTCATTTCTAAGTTCAATTTATTCAATAAATTGTACTTAAATTACTGTGAAAAGCAACTTGCTATAACTCTAGGCAGATACAAGTGTACAGAAATGCCCCAAAGATGTGTTTTTAATCAACAATTCAAAGAAATCAACCTCCAACTGAGATAACAGGAGCATTTTAAAATCTTTTCAAGTGAGTTATATACTAGATACTTATTTTGTTTCGGCGTGGAGCATTATGTGAAATAATTAGGACTGCAGCTTGAAAGGTGATGAGTGCTAACTAATTTTCAACCAGGAGGTCCTTGGTTCAAGCCCACTCAACATCCACCTTCAGCAGCTCCGCTGATGAGTCCTTCAGTGACACAATGAATCATCACCGATCCCAGGGATGCTTCTTTGCAGCTGTGTGTGTGTGTGTGTGTGTGTGTGTGTGTGTGTGTGTGTGTGTGTGTGTGTGTGTGTGTGTGTGTGTGTGTGTGTAAAAACCTTCAAGAAGAGGTTCTAATTAAAAACGCACGCATATATCCAGTCTCCGGGGTTAATGGCGGATTACAAAACGGGGGGGATAAGGCGACGTGAGTGTGAAGAGAGTGACATGTTACAACACACACACACACAAACACACATTATAGCACGTGGTTGTGTATTATGCACCGAGCTCAGCTGTGTGGAGAGACAGCGAAGTCTCCAACAGCAGCATTCAACACACAGCTGCCACTTTTCTTCCCGCACGCATATTTTTACAATCCGAATCCACTCGACCGAAACAGGTAGCGCTTCTTATAAACGGCGTGTAGTTTATAGCTATCTTAACGGTCTTGTTCACATTTCTTTTGTTTAACAGCGACATTCGGCCTACTTTTCATAAAAGGCCTCACAATGCAGAGAGAGAGAGAGGGAGAGAGCTGAGGAAAAAAACGCTGCAACAGTGTTGACTTTGTTTAACTGAAGGTCATCTCATGGTGCCTTGTCACAAGACAGGTTACGCACACAAAGAGAATAAAACAACGAACCGCATGCTGCAGACAACAGGGACGCCAGTCTTCTCTGCTGTTTAACAGCATGCTTACATGCACAAAAACACACGAATAATATGAAGACGGAGGGTGACATTATTTTTGCATTTCTACAAGACTTTTTTCTCGGTATCTGTATCGACAACAGTTACACATGCAGGTTCAGCCACACAGTAAAACACTGTGTACTTTAGCTACCAGGTCATTTAAGCATTAAGTACTCCAAAGGTACACAAATCAAACCGAGGCTCGTCCAGCATCGTTGTACGCACACTGAAAGTCATTCTGACTGCTATTATAGCAAGTATAGAAGAAATTTAGATTTTAAAATGTTAGGACTTCATGAAAGGGAAAAAAGAATAACAGCGTCTTATGTTATTTATGTCCAGCGTCTTATGTTGTTATTATTATTATTATAAGCTTCACACATTTCATTCCAGATTCAACACACAAAAGAAACAAAGCTGCTTGCTTTACAAACATTGTCGTACACGATGTGGTTCCCTTGTTGGTTTTTTGAGGAGCTCAGCAACACGTGAGTTTTATTTATTTTTTAATCGTGCCTATGTTTAAATTACCTCTACGAAAGCGTAGTTACAGTAAAAGCCTTTGCTTCTCTAAATTGACAAAATCACACACACACACACACACACACACACACACACACACACACAGTGAACACTCCAGGTTTTAGTACGCCCTTCAATGGTTTAATGCTCTGAATCGATTTGGTGAACATGCATTCACGCTGCGCCAGCGTTCTCTCACACTCCAGCGAACAAACTAACCATTCAGTAAGTTGTCGGGCTGAATGCGACCGCGCTGTGGTGTTTTTATTTGCTCATCCCGGCTGTTCAGGCCGTTACAGCTTCTCTGAATCAGTCGTAGACGTCAAGGCCGTGGGATTTTCCTGATATGTTCACTGCTGTGGGTTGTGAACCAATCCACCACATCGTGAGGTTGTTTGCATTATTTACAAACTGTCCACTTGGATTTGAATCAGCCAAGAGTAAACTATAGAGATTTGAGGATTATTTTTTTAAGTTTTTGAACTTCCAGTTTTCATGTTTCGAGATCAAGTTTATTAATACAGCTGCTTGTTTTCATGTCCTACATCGAAACAAGTACGTGTCCTAGATAATACGTTGACAGAACTCATCTAAATGAATCTAGAACACTAGAATAAAATGTTTAGCCAGACATTAAATACTGTGTGTAGTGGGTTTCCATTAGAGCCCGACCAATAAAGGATTTTGAAGGCCGATACCAATACAAATGTTTGTTGATTTAAAAGTCAGATATTCCGATATATCGGCCAATATATATATATATATTTTCTTTAATATCAGAAACGCGTAACAAAACATTAGTTATTTGTATTTGTATTTATGAGTCTTATGATAATGCAGTTTAAAAATAAACTTATTTTAGTTAGTATTAAAAGACTTGGTAAGCTTCATAAATATAACTTCAAACAAGACTGGAGTTCTATCAGGGTGTTTTTATTTTATTTTTTAAATATTCATTTATCAGCCATTATAAATGCAGATACCGATAGTTTGGAAAATGCCTAATATCGGCCCGCCGATATATCGGTCAGGCTCTAGTTTCCATTAACTCTCATCACATCTAGAGAAAACCTGAGGGGGACAATTCTCCCTTTTTTTTAAATCTTCATCTTCATCTTGACCCCCGTCGGCCTGCTTGGCCCTCTTTTAATATCAAACCTCAAATCTCTCATCTGCGTAATGTCACCTTCACTCAGACTCTTAATGTTCTCTCTCGCCGTGTGTCTGGCCAGCCTATCTGCACGGTTCATCTTCTCGTTTTAATTTAACTGCTTCCACTAGCGTATTTCTCCTCTCCCCTTCTGTCCCCCACACTCATTTATCATTCTCGTTTAATTCCTCGATCCTCTTCAATCTCCCTCGCTCGTCCTTCCATCCTCCCCGTCTGCTTAGGCTCTCAGCTGCTTTATCTCACACCCCTTCTATCCTCTTAGCACTCACTCCTGCGAGCACCGCGTCTTTCAGATGGTTATTGTTTGCCGCACTAAGTGTCGGTTAAGATAACAACATGAGATCAAACACTACCCGACTACAGGCTTTGCTGTTCTTGTGTTGCAATATTAAGAAAGCTTAGACGAGACGCCTTCAGGGCCCCATGGGTTGGATAGCTTCAGAGTATTTGCATCCAATAGGTGGTTGTTTTCCACGATGGCACATGACGAGGGATAAAACAAGGGAATAGCACATTCGTTGAGCCACTGAAGGGCAGAAGTCATGAGGTCTGACCGCGGTATTATGTGTTGCTCAGTGTACACTTTACATGAGCTGAATCGCTAAGTGTTTTATCACTAAAGGGGTGAGTGTTTGTGCTTTTCACCGTTTTTTCTTTCTCACAAACGTTCAAGAGGACGCAGAAAAAGTGGAAGCAAATGCAAATTAGTTGCTGAGTCTCATACTAATAACTAACAATGCAGTCAAAATGGTATTTATCAAATTCATTTCATCAATCCACCTCCACCCCATCATGTTTAATTTTAATATTGTAAGCACATACAAACATTAACTGTTGTTCTCATCATAAAGTAAATCTATCTTTGTGTTCTCTGTAAAAAGAAAAGAAACGCATTTTCATCAATATTACATTGACTCTGACGAATGGGCGTATTGAGGCCTTAATAATGTCTAAATACTGTTCGACAACCATGAGCCCCTACGTTTTTATGCATGCTTTAATATTTCCCCAGACATAAATTAGCCCGCTTGCATACAAATCATGAGCAAATCACGTCATTTGGCACTCGTGGCTGCCGACTCGAAAACGACGAGCAACGCCAAACGATTCGTTATACAAAGTCGAGCAGCACAGTCTGTACAATAAAACACCCTAAAGGTCACGGAGGAACAAACAAGCCAAGCACCATCATCATGCGTCCGCATGACGGTCTGAGTGCTGGGTATTGTGTGTTTGCTGTATATATTTATGCATGTATAAAATGCTTCTCTATGTAAAAGGTGAGTGTGTTCTGCGTGCTGTAAATACCAAAAGGTCGTGACGGGAGCCACATCTACCGCTCTGCTGAAAGACTATCATCTCCTCCCAGATCAGCTGGAAATGCCACACTGACCATTTGTGAGTGCGATCACAAACAAGGATGCGTGACTTTTCAAATTCCTTCCCTCAATTTCCACAGCAAACATATTTTAAGGCTAACGGAGTTTAAACAGCACAGATCCATTACCCGTCTCATAAACACATTCTTCTGCTTACATTAGTGAGGCGCGTGTGGAAAAAAAAGGATGAGATGAGACTGAAGTGTGTTTTGGATCGGAGCTCTAAACTTTCATCCGTCGGTCTAAACAGAAGGATTTCATAAAATGTATTTACACGAGTACAGAGAACAGCGGCGGGAGGAAGAGAAGGATGTGACAACAGCTGTGATCCTGATTTACAACCACAGCGTGGCTTCATGGGTCTGTTTCAGCTCATTGTTTGGTCGCCTCAAACTCCAGTGTTTGGATCGCGTGGGTTTCAGAAGCAGCGGGACGCTGTTTCCAGTAAAATGAAAAGTTTTAGACTGTACGCTGCTCAGCAGCAACCAGCTGGTGTGCATAGCGGTGAGCCACTCAGAAGGTGGAGACCAAAAACAGAGCAAAAAGAGTCAGTATTAGACTTTTGATAACAAATTCACTATTTTAACTTCAAAAAGGTGATAATCAGTGTTGTGTTATCTCGTTTCAGATGCTCTCAAAGTGTAAAAAAAAAATTTTTTTTTTTTTTTTTTTTAGCTACAGCTATTAAATGTAATTCCATCCTCTAATTTACATTTCTAGTTTTTATTATCAGTGGTGGAGTCCACAATTTCAGCACTGGACTCAAATGAGAGGGAGTAATGTGAGGCAGCATGTAATAACATGGCTGTTACTACTGTAGTCACCAAAATCCATCAGTATTGAAAACCAAAGGGTTATATGATTTTGTAGAAAAGATGCCATCAAAGGAAAACTCCCTTCTTGGTTTATTTCCCGTTTCCTCGCACTATCTATGCATTCTGTCTCTCTCCCCCATCCTCATAGAGAGTGACTACGTATTGGCTTGTATATCACAGGATATGTTGGGGATTATTTTGTCCGCGGATTAAGGGATTAACATATACGCACATAATCAGGCAGTGAACAGTGTCGCACCCCCAGAAAAACCACACCGAACCTCCGTGTGAGGAACGAGGACGTAGAGGAGGATAAATAACTAACCAAGAGATATGACCCCAAGTGACTCCTCCAATGTAATTTACATTGGATTAAACCTTGAATCCCGCTGCACCACCAATGTACAGCCCATCGTGTATTCCTACCTTTCATGCAGCCGCGGTTTGCCATTCATGAAAACGTGTGTGCATTTCTTATAATAACGAAGGCCCACAGTTGCATCTTTCTCCGTCCGCTCAGCGGCTACGAGCCTCACAGCCAAGACGTTCTCCTTCCCTGCATCATTTACCCGCCGCCAAGGCACTTTTTTACCAAGAGCATCGTAAAAAAAACAGCAGATCTGAGAGAATTTGCGATGCCGTCTGAAGAACCTGCACCTGCTGGTGAACTGAGGTGTACCGGCAGGAGCTGGTCCCCCGCTGTGGCGATGCTTCCCAGAGCCCCCGACTCTGAAATTACTTCTTATATACAGTCTATGCCCCTCAGTTACCACATGACCGGTTGATGAAAATGGAGCATTTGTTTGAAATAGTGATCTTGTTATATAGCAGCGGCGCTAATAATTCAGCAGCAGCACTGTGGTGCTGTATGCAGCTGATAGAATGAGTGCCCTATAGACACTTTAATCACACAGACAGCACCCATTATGACTTAAACCCTCCACACTCCTCCAGCACTACAACGTGACAGCATGCATTTGTGCATTCATAAATATGTATATAATGTTGTGAAAAACACTTGACAAAAACACAAGCTTTTAGATGATGAGAAGAAGTGTGAGGTAATCATCCTCCTGCTCCGTCGCTCGCTCACTCCCACACACACACACACACACACACACACACACACACACACACACACACACACAGTCGCTCTTTGTCTCTCGCAGACAGCTCAGCGATCCACAAAAACATTGTGACAGCCTAGTTCCACCAATGCTGACAGCCTCCGTCTCACACACACACACACACACACACACACACGCACACACACACACACACGCACGCACGCACACACACACACGCGCACACACACACACACACACACACACACACACACACACGCGCGCGACAATCAGCGTAGCTACTTCACAGATCAGAGATTTTGGGAGTCCCTGTCGAGTTGTGCTGATGTGTACTCGGGAGGTATTCACCAATCTTGTTATCGCCATGGTAACCCACGGTACCAGGGTGACAATTTTCCGTGTAGATGCATATTGGTGATGATCCCGAAAGACAAAATGCACATAAACCCATTTTCCTAAAATAAGTTTTGAAAAATGGCACAGTCGACATGTTTTTTTTTTCTTCCAATAAACAAACTATTATAACACAGGATGTGAAGGACAAGCCCTCGGGGCAGCTGCACTCCTTCATCCTCTCATCTTCTCCTCGGCTGCAGCTCTGTTGGTAATGTAAGTTACTCCAGTTTAAGGGCTTTTAATACTTTCAATACGAGCAGAAAAGTAAGCTTTTATTTTGGCTAAAGAGGTTTTGAAAGGATTTTGTTTGTCTCGTTGATCATCAGGAGGTTTGAATAAAACCCACAGACTACGCCAGCTAGTAGCTCAAAGCAAGGTTCCTGTCTTATAAATATTTTTTACAAAAACCCTGAAAGATGCCGCCTATTGTATCCAATCCAAGGGCACCATGTAACTTGTCAGCTATTTCAGCAGTAATGTGTTATTTTACTGGGAGCAGAGACTCATTAGGTTTTAATATATTCCATTACTGAGTACAGCCTCAGAAACAGACATCATTTTTTATCGTCAACAGTTTGTACTCCTGCACGCCTCTTTGAATCGTAACAAAGCAGTTTAATGATTAAATTATATCACAAACAATCATTTTTGCATCTCTTCCAGACACTTCTAATTAGGAGACGGTAGACACTGCCTTTATCACTGTCCATCAATCTTGGCAAAAGTACCAGCATGTGCTGCATCTCACATCCCCGTGAGGTCTGTTGCTTTTTTTCGCTTAAAATCTGATTCTGACAAACAGAAACGGATGCATTGATAAAATGAATCATCGTTCCTTTTAGATACACTGTACTCTTGTTAACTCCCTGCAGCGTTTGATCAGGTGCACGTCGATAATGCCTGTCTGGCTTCAACCCAAGTCTGACACTGATGAACAGTGACATCTAGAGTCCATGTGGGGCTGCACAGGGACGATATCCACTGGGTCCATAGCGAATACTTTCGCCAACTTCTGATAGAACTGGCAGGATGGATATGTCTAAACTGGGCAACCATTGTGTCCCCGTTGTGTTTGATTCGGCCGTATAAAAAAAGAAATAAATCCCAGTCACACCACCAGAACTCACTTGGGTATCTTATGGCTCATCCAACTTCATTAAGAGAGATAAAAATACATAATTGCACCAATTTATAACCCCATAATATGCTAATTTTACCCCACTGCAAACCAGCCAAGAGGAGAAACTCCTGTCCTTTATGTGAGCAGAGAGCTCCCTCTGGTGGCTCAACGTTGTACCTGATGGCCAAATACTCGATGTGTGTGTGTGTGTGTGTGTGTGCAGACGTACCGACTTGTAGTGAAGTCTCACTGTGGTAATATCCGTCTTGTTGCTTCTTTTTCAACATGGAACAAAGATCCACGCGTTCGACTGTCTGGTCTCCAAAGAACCTGAGTGTTGCAGAGAGAGAAAGAAAAGTGAGGGTTAGAAGAGTGTTGACGCCCGCAGTAGAAAGGTGGATGTCAGTCATCGCAGCCACTCGACAGCAAGGATCACTCAAATTAAAAGTGACAAACACATTAAGCTCCGTGGCTTAATATACTGGATCTATGTGTCAAACCAATTCTTATTTGTGTGATACAGTTGTTCGTTGTATAATGTTGAAAGATTGCCCCCCAAAAAATAAAGAAAATAAGAAAAAATGTATAAATAAATAAAAATAAATATCAATTACAGACTTTACTGCATCATCATAGAGTAAATTATTTCTCCCTCCTCCAGTTATCATGCAGTATATATATATATAAAGTGGCCTCATTGTCTGAACAAGCACCTACTTGTTTGTGTAGTTGGAGTAGAGGGCCGGCTCCACACGCTTTATACCCTGAGAGACACAAAGGGAAATTCCTGCTTGTCATGTTTATCACACTTTTTAGGACGTTCTCGACAGGATGCCGTCCGGCAGACGCCAGTCGGGATGCAGTGTTATCAGGTGTCGACGGGATGCTATCGTTCCTCTGCCTGCCTCCTTCTGACCGCTGCTCATCTCTTCTCATCTTCCTGTCCTCCCCCCACCTCACACTCAGATGTATAACCTTTTCCATTCCTTCAATCACACCACCTTTTTCCTCTCTGCCTTCTTCATATAACAATCCTAATCCACCCGAATAAACTATACAATGATTTACATTCCGTTTTCTTCTAAAATACCACAGCAGGTGTCTCATTCCCACGTGTTTTTTTGGCTGGAACAATAATTTGGCATCTTATTATTGGATGACATTTAACAGCCATTGACGAGGGGAATGAAAAGGATGGCTGGCGACACCGCGGCTGTTTTTGGCAGCTCCGTCAAAAGCCAGTTGTTACAAGAAAGCGAGCTACTTGGATGCGTATGAAAGCATGATTGTGATGAATAATGAAATGCAAATCTATGTTGCCCGGTGCCAGTGCAGCTTTAATGCTTTTAATTATTCTTTCAAATTCATGTATTCTGGGTCGATGGCAATTGTTGAACATAATATTTTATTTGTATGGTGAATTAATCACCACTTGGTCTCATAGTTAGAAAATCAATTAGCTGTTTTCTCATTTTCACAATGTAAGGACTTTAGCGTGTGTGTGTGTGTGTGTGTGTGTGTGTGTGTGTGTACCTGGGATCGTAGCTTTGATGCTCTGGACAGCTTCATGATGGTGAGGTGGGGTTCAAACCCACGATTGCCTTCTTGCAGAAGACCGTGCTCCTCAAAACGACTCCGTAACAACTCTGCAACGCACAAACACCAAAACGTGTACAAGCACACATTTTATTGATGAGTTGAAGGAATGTCAGTTAAAAAAATACGGGAGTAGGCATGGGACGATATGAAAATGTCATGTCATGATTATCCTGGCCAAAATAACTGCGTTTCACAGTATTATCCTGATAATCGTGAAAATATTCTTAAAAAACAGCATTAAAACAACTTTAAATTTTGTGAACATCCTTTTATTGAAAAACAAACACTCAAAACGATCTTAAACACTGTAATCATAAATCATAAGGTCTCCCTGCAGAAATCATGATACATAACATGTTTTGTTGTGTGAGTCTGGTTTGTTATTACAGGATACTTCCTGTATTTTCTGTCCCATCCATAGACAGGAGTCATGTGACAGAGGTCATGAGATCAACATCATGAGTACACTGTTCATCCACCTACACTCCCTCCCAATGGACCCTCTCACTCTTTTTTTAAAAGCCATAACAGGCGCAAAAACAGCTTTTTAATAGCATATAATTTGAGTTTATCGCATGAAGGCATCCGACCTGCAAGGACAGACGCACACAAAGACAAAGACGCACCAACTGAGGTGAAGAGGGAAAGCGTAGAGGTATTTTTAGAAGAGCAGCTCTACAGGGAGAGAAAGGTTAGTATCTAATCGATACCAGTGGTGGAGGGAGCAGACGAGAGGACAGGAGACTCTGACATCCTGACTTATCCTTATATTGCTTTTCCAAGAGCAACAACATGGACTTCTGCAGTAACTGAACAAAACTGATGCCCATCAATACATCGTCAAGGGTTACGGTTTATTCAAGCCTCTATTCATGTCAGCTAAGAGGCACAGTCTGATGGAGTACATCTAGATTTAAACATGATGACGCATGTTATATGTAAGAGGCAAGAAGACGCACCCTCCATCACGACCGTTCTCTGCTGGTATGAAAAACTCATCTCACGACTGACAAAAAATAACTTCCACGCACTTGCAATTAATATCTTTAACCAAGTTAATTATGTACGACTAAGGCCCTTGCAGCTCTCTCTCTCTCTCTGTAAAAGATTAAGCTGCTGCATTTCCCATTTATATCAAGTCCAGAGTTGAAATTCCTTTTGGGATTCGTCTCAGCTCGGCCATCACTAATATGCCAAATGTAGTGTTTGCTCTGCTCTGAGCAGTTAATACACTGGATGAGCGGTTGTGTGCAGGAATGCACGTTCCTACTTAAACAAATCCCTGCATATTTCTTATTAAGCAATTATGAGTGTGTGTGTGTGTGTGGGTGGGTTGGTGTTGCAAGAGCAGAGAATCCTCTTAGAAATGTGGGCTTAGTGTTTTTGCCAAAGGCACAACACAAAAACATACACGCAAATGCTTCTGCATGCACCCCCACACATGTACAGATGCAGAACGACAGATGTAAGAAAATAACTGAAGACGCGCTGCACGCACAACCCCGGGTGCGTGCGTGAATTCAGTATGCCAGTAAACACGAACGGAAAATCACACAAGCGTCATATTATTTAACCGGATCCACTTCCACCGTTTGAAGAAATAGGATTTGGATGTTGTTGCGCTGAATATCAAATCAGTGAAGAATACAGATCGTCTCACTCACATTATTGCATGATTACTTCATGGATATAGAATTTTGGTTAAAAGTTACAGAATCGAATCGTTCCAAAAGAAAATAAAAATCCTCCTTTGAATCGAACCGCCAACTACTGTATCGTTAATCGAAGTGAAGCTAAAGATTCACACTCCTACTTACTTATGATTAATGTTTTCATACGTTTAAGACTCTCTCTCCTGCCAGCAGTTAGTCTATTGAAAAATGTTAAAAATAACTGAGCAATGTTTAATTACATGTTTGTATTCAGCATAAAATATTATGCAGGACTACTTTTTTATAGAATAAATATGTTATTTTTCACCTTTCAGAAGAATACAGATAGTCTCACTCACATTATTGCATGTTTATTTCATGGATTTAGAATTTTGGTTACAAGTTACTGAATCGAATCGTTAGAAAAAAAAAATTGTCCTTGAATCGAATCGCCGACTACTGTATCGTTAATCGAATCACCCCTATAGTTGACTATTCAAGAACTAGAGCTCACATCCACTGACACGCAATTTTTTTCTTACTGTGTTTTATTAAAACAATTATACACACACAATGTAGTACTCAGGCCACAACACCATTCAAGACCAACTGTGAACTTTGAACGCGAGTTTGCCCACTCAGAATAACCCCACCATCTCCTAATACGATCTCTGACCTCTCACGACAGCGAGCCTCCGACCCATTAAAGTATCCATAAGAAAGACAAAAAAAATCCTCAAATCAGCTGGAAGATTCCACCGCTGACCCCAAGTTCACACGTCCCTCCACGGGGACACAAATGATAGAAACCGTATCACATCAACATCCTCTCATGACATTTATCCCATAAAAATACAGCACGAGACGCACAACAGGATGAACAAAAGTGGAATTCAATAAGCAGTGACACACGAGAGAGGAGTGTTGAAGAAGGAGAAAATCAACAAAGAGAGTGGAGAAAGTGAAATGTTTGTCACCGACCTGCCAGACCGTCCAGCGTGTGTCTGTGTTGTCCGGGGGCCAGGCCGACAAACACCACCTCCTTCCTGAAATGACCGATCCCCGAGAAGGGCAGCACCAGATCCCGCCCACCCAGCAGCTCAGCCAATGACGGCTTGACCTGAGCCAGCACGGCTGCCGCCCTGTAAGGATATATATATATATATATATATATATATACACATGAATAAATAAACAACACGCACACTAATTCACAACTTAATCCCCTCCCTCCCGCTCATATTACATAACGAGAGAAGCGAGTGATTACTAATGACACATTCTTCTACTCAGATTAAGCATCAGCGTCGTCACGTCGCATTGCCTGCACTTGCATAGCTAAAGACCCCCGCTTATCAAATGTGCGAATGAGAAATCGAGAACATGAAATCCACTATTTTTAACCACAAAATAGGTTTTCATATTTCTTTTGGTTCAACTTAAATACTCGATGTTTCCCTCAATGGTGCCACTAGTTTGTTTTGCACACTTTATGTCGTTATATGGGCCCTGTTACCATTACAGATTCAAATAAATGTGATGATTAACTTGAGTAGGCTTCATAACAGCCTCATGAACGCCACAGAATCCTTTCCATCCTCAGGCGCTGTCCTCCTTCAACACTGTTCCATTAAGGGAAAATAAACCTCAAATATTTATAGTCCGATCAGCCAGTTTTCCTGGAAGTGCTGAGAGGAAGAGATAAGCCGGAAGCAGCAACTAACGTGACATACCGGTAATTAGTCACTGCAGAACCCTGAAAAAACCCTGCATCCCCCGGTCGTCGAGCAGTAACCGAAGTGCGTTTATCATTACAGCAAACACGAGGAAGACCTATCTGATGCTGTGATGATGTACAGCGTCACACAGACTTAATGGGATTGCATTGAAGATCGATTCCAGTTCAGTATTTTAGCTGCGGTGAGTTTTATCCTGGGAGAGCAATACGATAAAACGAGAAGAGGATTTATTCTATCCTATATCACAGACTAGTCATGATGATCAGTGACTACAGAATATAATGTTCAGCACAAAGGTCTAATTACAGAAATATATCCTAACCGCTTGTCCTATCTTACTTAAGTTTCAAAAGGGAGGAAAGATCTCCCTAAATCTTCATATTACAGAACATCCAGGGTTCCTACAGCTTCAAAATATTTCGAAATCCCTAAATTATGACAGTTCTGTTATAGGTTAGACAGTACTTTTTTTTCCTTAATGCATTAAGGAAACGTGTTTCTGTAAAATCAAAGTACAGATGTTTCTGTAATGAGGCCCGAAATCTCTGCAAACCTGTCAAAAAAGCTGATCAGTATTCATCTGCATGCGTGTGTACAACAGTGGAGGGACAAATCAATAATGCAATAACGTATGCCCCATTCACATTTATTGATACACCAGCAATACTGTGTGATCTCTGAACTGGTGTGCTTTCTGGCGGCTCAACCTTTCCCAGTTAATTGTCTGCTTGACATTTAAATAATGACGTGTGTTCATGTTGTCGAGTGTGTTATGTATCGCTGTTTTATCTAAGCTGACCTGAAGAATCAGTAAAAGCTGAAAGCTCTGCAGGATTTATACAAATGACAGAACGCATGTTTGCATGTTTGTGTTTATGTGTGCATCCACTCACAGGTCTACTTGCTCCTGACCGGCCAGATGAGTGACTAACAGCGTGATGTGGAGAGTTGGGATGGGAATCATGGCTTTGGCCAATCGGGGCTCCTGCTGAAGCACCGCCTCTTGGACCTCGCCCACCGCTGAACTTATCTGTCATTGGATACGTTTACGTTCAGTCAGCAGCCGGCGGATGCGTCAATAGATGATGATAAATCAATGGTCATTCAGAGGAGCTTTTTGTCAGCAAGCATGTCATTGATTCAGTGTTTTTATCTGTCAGGTTATTGAATCATTAAAAAAGAAATATCTGGAATGATATTGTCAATTTCATAGCTACGTATAAGAGCAATTCAATTAAATGATTCATTGATGAGATATGAACATGAAGAATCTGCATGATCATTAAAGTACACAAGTACTAATAGTAGTAGTAATTCCTACCTGTGTGTTCGTGATGGGGATGGAAACAAAGTAGTTTGGTCGTTTGCTCTCCTTCTTCTTTTTCTTCTTCTCTGCATCCTCTTCACTGTCCACTCGCCCTCCACTGTCTCCTCTCTTCCTCTTCCTCTTCTTCTGGGTTGAGTCTGTGCCGGAGACTAGAGAGAGAAAGAGCAATCAGAAGCTTTTAAAAGTAACTAAGTTGTAATTCCAAGATTCATTTAAACATAATAATCATAGAAATACGTACATCCAAGCTCTTTCCACACGGTGGGGCTGGCCAAAGAAAACGGAAGCTCCGACATTAAATTATCCAAAGTATCGGCCGACTTGAGCTGCTTCTTCATTAATTTCCTCTTCTCCCTCCTCGTCTTCCTCTTCATCTTCCTTTCATTTGATGCTGCTTGAGCTGCCAAGAAACTAAATAAATTACAATACAAAAAACACGTGTATATGTGTATATATACACACACACACACATGCACGCTACATGCAGAAGTTATACAAGTCAAAATGCTATTTTTGGTCCACTTTCAAGTGCTGGCAAGACAACGCAAGACCTATTTTGTGTTTTGAGCCGAGCCACCAGAAGGACCAGTAACTAATCTTCATCGTGCAGCTGGATTTGGTACACCAGAATTACTTTTTATGGCCATTTGAGCAGCAAAGTGCAATTACTTAGGCCAGATGGGTGCAGGATACTGAAGCTCCAAAGCTTGTTTCACTCCCGTGAAGTGCAGTTTGCAATACATTGCATGGGAGTTTGTGTCAGATTAGGAATATCACGCGTCTCACGACGTCAGACAGTTGAAAACGTCACTGGAGTTTCAGAATTTTTACTGCAAAACTGTGTATTTTTAGGCACATTAGTTAGGATAAGAAGACATGAGAATAATTAAGAAATACACGTGCAAGTATGGGAACATTTCCATATAATACCAGGTTATAAACTACATTAATAGACTAATATTATACATTATTCCCCCATCACATCACAACTCATATGAAATGAGTCCACTGTGGCCTACAGGTTATTACACTTTAACATATCGCACAATGACATTACATTAATATCGCACTTCTGTATTAAGTATTTCATATTTAACTATAACATGCAGGTTTCTTTTATGACTTATTTGACTTTTATTGCACACCGATTACTATAACAGGCTGCTATACGATTTGGAAACCACCAGATGTCATTGTACCGTCAAATCTTTTATTCACCACTATTAGAAAATAAAGCACCGAAAGCGTTATATGGCTCATCCATCCATCACTGGAGAAACCTCCCTCTGTCCATCTGGTAGAATAAACTACTGTGTTAATAGAAATTAAACAGGTGCTCAATTAAACCTCACCTGACACTGTGGAGGCTCCGGTGTCTGCATCCCTCTGACCTGGAAGCATCCTGTTCAAGTCTTTAGACCCACTCTCCTGTGCAATCACACCACCAGCACCCCCCTCCTCCTCTTCCTCCTCTTCATCGTCATCATCTGAGGCAACTTTGGTGTCTTTGGTGTAGGAAATACTGCCTTGCTGCATATCACACGCAGACAGGGCTGAGCCTAAAACAGAGAGGGATGGTGTAACCTGGATCACAACCATCGTCGCACTGTTGTTAACTGATATGAGAACAGCATGAGGTGGTTTATTTTTTATTTTAAATACTCTTATTTCATTACCTTGAGTCGGAAGCGGTTTGCAGCTGGCTCCGGTGCGTCTACGTCACTCCAGTAACCGGTAGCTTTTGAGTTGAGCCTCCGAAGTGAAGAAAAAAAACTCTGTAAACAAACACTCCTCGGACACGTCGATCTGCTCGAGCTCAGCAGCGCAGTGAGCATGACACACGGGCCAACGTCACGAATTTAAGCTTACGTACAACTGACGTCAACAGATGGCTAGCCGGACAAACATGACGGCTAAGTTAACCGCAGCTAAGCTAGCCTCAAAAACAGAATATAAGCCTGCAACTCTTTCTTTGGAAGCGTTTACCTCTGAGAAAACTCTGGAAACAAGATTCCCAACACCTGTTGGAATGAATCAAACTGCCATGCCGCAGTAAGTCAACGCTACATCTGTTGAGCTAGCTAAATGCTAGCTAACTGGACGTGCAGCTAATTTAATTACGCGCGATATTATAATTTTTGGTAACTTGTCATTGTGTCGTTTGGACAGAAAGCTGGTGGAAGTCTTTGTCAGAAAAAAAAAATCCTAAGAAATTGAGGGGAAAATAATATTTAGTTCCACAGCACACTCCAACTTTGGATGCCGACTGGAAGCAGCTTCTGTATGTAAACAATACTCGAACTTCCGGTCGGCTTTTTCAGAATAAAATAGCTTATCGCTTTCCAGAATAAAAGCATCGTGAACTTGCCCTAGTTCAAAAATTCAACACTTAACATTTCAGCTATTAGCTAATTCATGATATAATCAAAGTGAATTACACTATCTATGCTGAAAAGATGAATCACCTTCATAAATATGTGATGCCATCAAAGAAAGGGCCACAGACAATATAAATACACCCACAACAGTTTATTGAAAGTATTAGGTATATTAATCGTCACACTTTCTGCGACATTTACTGTAAAGGGAAAAACAAAAATACACATTCAAGCTTGAAAGCAACCATTGTGTTCATAATAAATCTTCATTGTTTACATTAATTGTTGAGTATGTCCTAAATATATACACAGTGGTCAGTTAGTGAGCTTGGTGACACCATTTAATCACTTAAGTCATAATAACTACAGAAACAGTAGCAACTGGGAATAGAACTTGGAAATATGATTCCAGGAAAAGCCTTTTATCATAAGTGTGATGGTCAACGGCAGCTCAAATATTCAATTCAATATGTTTTTTCTTAGATCTAGAACATCTGACAGATATTTTTTTAAACTTTCCGTTTAGCTTTTTACACCCACGATTAACATGAACACTAACACCATTAGACCACAATCAGTGGCTGATCTGATTGTACCACAAAGGATAAAATAATGTTTTCTGCAATTGGTAACTCAATCAATTTTGTCCATTTCATTTCCTGATATACTATCACCCCAACACTGCTAAGGATACTAACCAATCCACTAACTGGTTTACCGCCTGCTAAAAATATTAAAAATGCTGCTGTTGGCAACATCTGAACTCTGGCACTCCAGTAATTTGTTTCGTATCTCAGAGACGGCAGCGTTATTCTGTTCACACTTCACTAATCCACGTATTGTCTCGTGGTAGAAGACGTTGACGTACAACACAACTTTAGCATCTTCGGGCCATGTTCTCCCAGATGGCGTGAACTTGACCTCACGCGTGTGATGCATCAACACCAGAATGACAGGTTTATCATCTGAGGACAAAAGAGAGGAGGGAGAATGAAATAGGAGGGAAAAAATAAATTGCAAAGGCAATTCTGAGACAAAATAATAATGATTCAGTCAGAAAGAACCTTGTAATTCAAAATGAAGACTGAAAAAACATTCCCTTACCTTTAATAGTGGTCATGGCTGCCTCAACATCTGCCCCAATGCGTGAACTGATCGGGCAGAAGACAAAAGTGATCTTGTAATCCTGATCCCTTTGAATGAGATTAACCTGACCCCGAACTTGATCCTTCACTTGCTCCAGCAGCTTCAGATGGGTACCAAAGGTTTGACCGCTGACGACCATCTGATACGCCAAGTCTGCAGAAAGAAGATGTGCATGAGACACAGAAAAACCAGATAAAGCTTTCAAAACATAGTTTTAGAAACTCTACTTTCAACAACAGGGACAACATTTAATAAGACCCACTATAATCACACCGAAATAGAGCACAATATTGCTATAAGGAAGGTTATTAGTTAACCCTCCTCTTTAGAATACCATACTGACACATTAGCTTGCAGAGCTAACACATCAAAGAGGCTCCTGGAGGGACAACAACCTAACATTTAACTGCTGAGCGTCTAATTAGCATACACTGGGTGCTTTTAATTAGGCTATCATCTCCTCAGTTCCTCTCCTCGCATCTCATCCTGATTGTAATAGAAGAGTGTGAAGGGGAAGGAAGTCAGATTTACCTCGTGGTCTGTGGGTTCGGCCACCGCTTGGACCAGGACGGTGCACCGTTGGACCACCGGCATGGGAGGGACCCGGACCTGTCAGACAGTCGAACATAAAATGTGCAAATGTACTTCCTGACTTCAATAATACATGATTTAAAAACCTATTGTCAGAGAGACCTTCATTCTGAGTGGTTATGGACGCTCAAACTGAATGCTAAATCATTAAACGTGTCATGAGACTGTGGAAGAGATTCACCTCGTCCTCGATGGCTGTCACTTTGGACATATTGGGACTCCAGAGCTGAGGTACTTGTGCCACCTGGCGGAAACCCTGTTAGGAATAACAGCACAATGCAATTACTCAGATTCCTGCATGATGAGAGAACTCAACCAAACGGACCACATTAACGGGCCTTAATAAGAGAAAATCTTATGTCATGGAAGAAAGTAGATTTACCTGGTGGTACATGTGGATAGCCACCAGGGGGGTTAGTAAGGAGATCCATTGGCTCACTTGAATCTGGGGTACCTGGTAAAGAGTCATGTGTAAATGTTCTTACACACTTCATTTAAAAACCTCCTCTAAAAGAAACCTTCGTTTTGAGTTATCAAAGGAAGCTCAAACTGAATACTAACTCATAAAACATGTCATGAGAGTGTGGAAGAGATTCACCTCGTGCTCCTTGTTGACGGCCATAAGGATGGTCAAAGAGGGACTCCGTTAGACCACCGCTAGCTGAGCTACTTCCACCTGACAAAGACCCTGTTGAGAAAATGACAAAATGCATCTATTGACCCCCAAAAACCAAAATAAACTAAAACATATCAAGTAAATTAAGGAGGGATTGTTCCAGTAAAGTACAGGTGGTAATTTGGGTAAATGTTACACGTTGATGTGAAGAGGAAGTAAGTTACTTACTTTGTAGTCCTTGTGGTTGGCCACCAGTGGAGTCGGAGGGACCTGCACCTGGGAATAGTAGATAGTAATAGTGGGTCTGTAATAGTAGAATATGATGATAATAACGGAGTCTCATATATTACTCGTACATGAGAGTGTGAGGCGGCGGCCGGTGAGATTCACCTTCTTGTGGACGGCCGTCAGCTTGGCCATCGTGGGACTCCACGGGAGTGGCGGACTCTTGATGTTTCTGATCTGTGCTGAATTCCTGCAGAACAGCGATGTGAGCGTCGAGGAAACTCTGGACATTGTTCATTTGGGACTTCATATCCTTCAGGACGTGGAGGTAATCCACCAGGACGCCATTGGTGGCTAGAGCAGCTGGAGAGAGAGAGAGAGACGATCAGAGCAGAATCTGGATGACAATGTAATAATAATAATTACCAAACCGGGACCCTTAAGTGTACATGGGCAGTTCAGCACCATGAACGGCACCTGAGCAGATGGAAACAATTGTGTTTTGTATCTCAAAATGGGTCATTTACAAAGGGAGGAGGAATCCTCTTTAGAAAAAGACCCACTTTGTTTGACAGTTAAATGTTAGCATATTCACTGATTCTGTCAGGAGGAGCCGCGAGCTTCATAGCAACGGCCTTGACAACGGCACACTGACTGACATATGAGCGTTGAATTCAGGACAATCTGTGAGTGAATGTTGAAATCGGGACATTTTGAGTGTTTGAAAAGCAAAATAGCTGAAAAATGTGAAAGTAACAGCAAAGCAAAGCTGTACATACCCTTCAAAGATTCACGTGGGATGAAGTCCTTCAGTCCTTTAAGGAGCTCATCAAATGGCTTCTGAAACAAGTGTTTTCAATGGAGCGTTCGACTTGTTTCCATGTTTTTATTCATTCAGATTTAAATCCCTCCTTAATCTCATGCCAACTTGTTAGCTCACCTGCTTGTGTATTATTTGATAGATGGTCTTTCTCAGTTTGAACTTCTCGTGTCCAGGAAACAGCTCGTGCAGGTCTTCCCGAGTCAGCGCCCTGAGGTCTGAGTCGGTGTGTAAATCTGCCCCTGCAGACAAAAACAACATTTTCAAGGTTTTACCTCAATACGTTCCTCTCTGTGGACGTCTGATTGAAGAACGGTGCCGTCTATGACATGCTTAGAGCTACTGGACCGAGCATGAACTGAACATTAGTCAACCTACGATATGAAAATGTCACGTCACGATCATCCCGGACAAAAATAATGGAGATTCACGATATTATCACAATAATCATCCAAATGTCCACAACATCCTTTATAGTGAACAATGGATTCTTCTTAAAGCTATGGTCTACATTCTGAAAATCGAGGCGGGATGACGAGGAGCAGGGGAGACGAGGGGATTGGATGGAGGGTACGAGCCAATGGGAGCCTTCGGGAGCAATGGCTCCCATTGGTCAATTTCTATGCAGGCCTACGGCTGATAGACTGAATGGATTTTTTTTTTTAGACCATAGCTTTAAATAAGATGGATCATGAATCACATTCTGCATAAATACAGGTTAATACATTTAAACTATATATTTTTGAATCACAAAATAATGGTGGCTTTGTCACTTTTAACAATATTTACAATAATCCTAATAATGGAAAATCACCACGATCGATTACTGTGAGTTTTTTATTATTATTATTATTATTATTATTATTATTATTATTATTATTATTATTATGTGCAATTCAATCCTATATCCACCCATCCATGTCAGGGAGCCTGAAATAAATTATACTCAGTTTCATGTTTTAAACTACTAAAACTATAATTTCACAGGAGGTGTGGGAAACCTATTTCACATTTCAGACCTGCACCAACGTCACAGCTTCATACTGTCATTGTGTTTAATGGAACACGATGACTTACCTTTCAACACGTCCGCAGCTGCTTGGCTGCTGTGCCTTATTTCCTTCATTAACAGTGACATGGCTTCTCCTGTGGAAAGAGAAGACAGACATTATGTCTTCTTGTAGTTTCTCTTCTGTTGCTGGATTATAAAAGAAGAGGATACGAACCTGAAGGAGTGGAGGACGAAAAGAAAGAGAAACCTGGAAACGAAAGACCAAATCTTGACATTGAATTTGGTCGATTTGCATCCGCTGAAGTTAGCTTTAATTGATTTCACCAACATATAAATAAAAACAGCCCAGCTCGTTCGTCACAATCGCCCCGTTTACAGTGAACAGAAAGTGAAACTTAAAAACAGATCTTCTTCTACTTCGTGTTTTTAATGCCGGCTCCGGAATGCTTGCATTACCGCCACCTAGTGGACTCACGCTGAACTCCTCCGCTTGCTCAATAAAACCATTCCTCTCAGCTGCTTCTCCATAATAAACCCCCACAAGAGCCAGAAATCCGCCGCATCTATAATTATGTCAATTTTCCTCAGATTTACTTTCTACTCCAGCGCTGCGGTTAATTACCTCCCTCGTCCTGTCTCACCTGCTGCTTATTCCTGTCTGTCTGGACAGGAGCCTCCCACACTCCTGCTCACTGGTACCACGTGTGAAAACACACAGGGTTTGTCAATCATAGACCAGACTCTCCATTATGGAGCTGTCTGTTAACCACTTGACATCCACTCCATTAAATACACATTTTATTGGAGCTTAGTGGAAACAGGATTGTATACCACATGTACTGTGTTGTTCATTGGGCTACATATATAAATATATATGTATATTTTTTTTTTGCATAAAACATGCTTGGTCTATGCATATGGATACAAAACAATGAAGACACACAGCAAACTATGATACTGATCATCTATATCAAATCAAAAGTCTCGTCCCTTCGATGGGGATCAGTCTCAGGTCTTTGTCACCATAGATCCTTCCAGCTGTTTCAGTAGCGCGTCATGTTCACGTCTACAGGCAGGGGGCAGCACTGCACAGCTTTCATTATACCACCATGCAAAATCTTGACCTGCTGCTCAGATAATTCACTGCCACGTCACCTTCAGTGACATTAACATCTAAACAGCAATCAACCAAATCTATCTATCTATCTATCTATCTATCTATCTATCTATCTATCTATCTATCTATCTATCTATCTATCTATCTATCTATCTATCTATCTACCTACCTACCTATCTATCTATCTATCTATCTATCTTACAGTCACCGATTGAGTGCAGAGAGCAGAGAAATCAAGAAAAGCCAAGGCACCAAATCCGACGTGTTTGTCTGTTGCGTCCAGTGTCACTCAGCCTCAGTATCTCTGCAGGTTGCTGGAAGCCGAGGCTTGTCTCAGACGCTGACAGCAGGTGAAATGTTTTTTTCTTTTTCTCTGCCTTGTGCCTTTCTGCAGGGGGCCGACAACACCCAGTGGCTCCGCTTAGTCTCCCTCCTGCATGACAGCAGAAAAAAAAAACCCTGGTTTTATGCGGATCTGACTGCGTAATGTAGCGCTCTCTGTGTAATGACATGCAAGTCAGTTGGAGACAGTGGGAATGTGTGACTGCTCCAGATGGTTTTGATATGATATTCAGTGTTTGAAGCCCCTTCAGTGGCACCTTCAAGCAGAACAGAAAAATGAATAATGACAATGGTAAGGTTGAAGGTGTATTTGCGATGTCTGCAGCCAAAGTGTTTTGACACTTTCAGCTTGAAAACATTATGAAATAAAACATGTTTGTGATCCAACTGTTGGTTCAGCGGTGGCAGTGGCATAAACTGTCCAGAAGATGGTAATCAGATATCAGAGGTCCATCTGTTTTACTCAGAAAAACGACGCATGGACGTTCAGAGGGAAGGTTCAGGGGACGGTTTGGCCTCCAGCCTGATTTGGAGATCAGCTCTGCAGTCCATCGGCAGATTTACGGTCGGAGCCAACCGTTAACATAGACAGATGTCTCTCAGTCCGACTTACTGATGTCGTTTACCAGCATCAAGATTACAAACATGTTGATTCTGAGTAAGAAGGAAGAGATTTATTTAAAAAAAACAGAAATGCTTCACAATAAAAGCCCCCAGAACAAAATATCGATAGATAGATAGATAGATAGATAGATAGATAGATAGATAGATAGATAGATAGATAGATAGATAGACAGACAGACAGACAGACAGACAGACAGACAGACAGACAGACAGACAGACAGACAGACAGACAGAGATAGATAGATAGATAGATAGATAGATAGATAGATAGATAGATAGATAGATAGATAGATAGATAGATAGATAGATAGATAGATAGATAGATAGATAGATAGATAGATAGATAGATAGATAGGTAGGTAGGTAGGTAGGTAGGTAGGTAGGTAGGTAGGTAGGTAGGTAGATAGATAGATAGATAGATAGATAGATAGATAGATAGATAGATAGATAGATAGATAGATAGATAGATAGATAGATAGATAGATAGATAGATAGATAGATAGATAGATAGATAGATAGATAGATAGATACTAATAATGGGAGATTACAAAATGCTTCACACAAGGCGACAAAAGACAATAAACAAATGATAAAATCGACAAAACATTTCAATATATTAAACATTGGGTAAATAAATAAAGAATGTGGGTAAAATCAGGAAAGGTTCTCTGATAAAAGTCTGTTTAAAGAAGAGACTTAAGGTTTTTACAGTAAAGGTCAGTAATAAAAAAGAGCATTGAAGTAATAAATCAAATGTTAAAGTCAATGTAAAACATACTGGAGGCTAAAACAGGTGATATCCTAAATTTTTGGTTCAGACAGGTAAAACATTGTAAAAAGCTGTTGCCGTAATCAACATCTGTGTCTTTTAAACTAAAGCTTAAACAGCCGACGTGTGCATGTGGGAGCAGATCCGTCTGCTGTTTGTTTGTTCAGCTAATATCACGTCCTCTATCCGCTCCATCGTCTATTATCTAACTGCGGCGAGTTGATTCTGGATGATGCGACACAAAAGTAAACACAAAAGCAAATTGAAGGCGGCGGAAAAGGTTTGCGGATCAGCTCAGAAAGTCGACAGTATGATCAAAGATATCGGCCTTGTTGTTTGGTTTGGATTGAGTCACGAGAAGAAGATTATATGATGCGTCGTGGAGGAGCCCTCTGTGTGCACTTTAGTCACTTTACTCAACGGCAGCGGAGGCAAATAATGAAACAGAAGGGGCGAATGTGTATCTAATGATATTCCTTTGGAGAGGTGGTGTAGTGGGTAGCACTGTGGCCTCACAGCGAGAGGGTCCCGGGTTCGATTCCTTCTGTGTGGAGTTTGCATGTTCTCCCGGTGTAAGCGTGGGTTCTCTCCGGGTTCTCCGGCTTCCTCCCACAGTCCAAAGACATGCAGGATGGGGATAGGTTCATTGATGACTCTAAATTGCCCGTAGGTGTGAATGTGAGCGTGAATGGTTGTTTGTCTCTACATGTCGGCCCTGTGATAGACTGGTTACCTGTCCAGGTGAACCCTGCCTTCGCCCAATGACAGCTGGGATCGGCTCCAGCCCCCCCGCGACCCTGAATACAGGATAAGATGACGGATGGTTGGATTCCTTTGGAGAGGTGGTGCAGGACAACCGGAGCTAAAGGAGATAGAAATGGAACCATGGCGTCCATAACTTTTACTTTACTGGAGGAATTCTGCTCTATTGTCATTTATCGCAAAATAAATCGGAAAGATAATCCAAAATGTGGTGTTTTCAACTTCTCTTCAGTTATGCAAATTAGAGCTGCACACAGCTACCAAAAACACAAAAATGACAGGAAAATAATGCCCGTTCCCACGTCTGCATACCGGAAAGAGCAGATGTTGACCTTTGGGTGTTAGACACTTGGAAATGGAAGAGACAAAGTCAAGTGGAGGAGGAAGAAGACGCCGTCATGTCACTCGGCCCTTTGATGCGAGCGGCGTGGAGATAAGGAGCGACACAGGGAGGCGATGATGCAACCCCTCCCCCTCCTTCACTCATCTTCCTCTCTTAACGCGCTCAATTATCGCGAAATGTGATTTTTTTTCACTCTCACCGAGGCACAGGCAACATGTTAGATTAAAAGTCAGGATTCTGTAGACACATTCTCACACACACACACACACACACACACACACACACACACACACACACACACACACACACAGTTGCTCACAGACATTGTCCTCACTTATTATGCATTCATAAATCAAAAGGTTGTGACGGGAATTAATCTAAAACGATGGTGAGTGTAAGTCACCGGATGCAAATATGACAGCTTTATTAGAAAACTAGATTGCTTGAATTTGTCTGAATTAATGTGACACTTTTTTGATTAAATAGCAAACGCCTTTCCCTTCGCTCAGCGAGTCGCTGTCAAACAGGGGGGGGTCATTTATACTCCATCTAATTCACAATACAGTAATACTTTTCAATTATGTTGTATTATTCATTCTGCAGCATTCCAACGCCAGCGTGATAAAATGCTCCCGACGACAACATGCTAATGGTTACCATCGCTAACAGTGGCTAATTAGCACCAATCGTGTTGCAGGGATTTGGTCATAAACCAACATATTGATGACATCACAGATTCCTTATAGAGTTCTTGCAACAAAACACTTTGAGCTATTTATGTAGCCGCAAAGAACATTTCAAAATAAAAGCCTACTAAGAGTAATCTGATGTTTTGTGCTTTATTTAAATTACTATTATGTCCTTCTAGCCTTCATTAACTTCTTCTGGCAGAACACAAAGAGAATGTTACACTCTGTAGCCTGCAGTGTTTATCGTACTCGTATAGGATCTGGCTCTTTCTCATGCTTGCTTCTTTGGTTCACGCTGATCCTGCAGCATTCACTCACCTGCTCTCAGGAGGAGTGGAGAGAAACACTCTTTCTTTTCTCCCTCTTGATTGAAGTCACCGGGAAAGGAGGGAGAGCTAAATGAGTTCAGTTGGAACCTGTCAGTGTAGATTTTTTTTCTTCTCTTTTACAAACCACCACGGACACAAATGCACATATAAATATATATATATATATATATATGGAGATGTAAAAAAAGTGAGGTGATATATGTATTGAAGAGACAGGTTTGGGGGCTATGAGGGAAACGGAGTGACTCTGCGGATCTGCCTGGAGAACAGTTATTCCACCTTTAAGAGAGAGAGGGGGGGAGTGAAGGGGGGAGTGAAGGGAGTGATAACCAGCCTGCCGCAGGGAGGGCAAAGCTAAGTGTCAGCCAACGACAGAATGCAGATCACAGGCCCGACCTGCGCCACTAGATTGTGGCCCGGAGGTTTGAGCAACAGAGTTTTGTATTTGATGCAAACAGGCCCAGTGCAAGGACTGTGTGTGTGTGTGTGTGTGTGTGTGTGTGTGTGTGTGTGTGTGTGGTGGGGGGGAGAATCCTGGATGTAAGGGCTAAAGAGTGCTTTGGGAGTGGAGCCAGGAGGGATGTTGCAGCAGCATGACTAAAGCATGAAAGGAGGGTTGGGTAGAGTCCCTTGCGAGGGAGGAGGAGGTGGTGGTGGTCTCTGATAGACTGCAAAAACCTGCCGCAGCACATCGGCGGTATAAACTGTGCTGCTGCAACATCTTTAGAACAAAAAAACAGGCCTCGGCGCTACGGCACCATGAAACAACCACCGACACGCAACCACCTTCTGTATTCGTCTCATATTTTCTGTGGCTTAGCTGCCGACTTCAGATCGCCGAAATGCCTCTCTGGTGAATAAAATCCTCCTTCAAAGAGATCCGACGTTTGTGGAAATACTGAACACTCTCAGCACATTTTGGAAAAACACATTTGGAGCCACGCTATTGTCATTTATTTCAAGTAAATGAGAATTAAAAGGGCCTGAGAGTTACAAGGCTCCGCGTGGGACGGCTACAAAAAAAACATCTAAATGATAGAAAACGAAATAATTTCTGCTCTCTATGCAGTCTCAAATGGCGTGGGAGCTTTCCACTGATTATTCACTCTTGTTGGATTCTGCTGTGCTGCTCCTTTGAGTATTAGAGCGTGTGTGTGTGTGTGTGTCCATTCTGGCATCTTCAAGGCATGAAGCAAGCTCCTTAAAGAAAACACTTCAATAGTGAGGTTTGCTTTGTGTGTGTGAATGTAAGTCGCAGTGTGCACGCCCAAGAGGTGTGTGTGTGTGTGTGTGTGTGTGTGTGTGTGTGTGTGTGTGTTTGTCGGTGCGTGCACACGCGTGTCGGGGTGCATTCGCGGCGTCTGTGTGGGTTGCTGCGTGTGACAGTCACGGGAGTGTGATCCGTTTGATCATGACAGCAGCGTGGAGAAAGAGATTACCTTTTTTTTCGCAGAAGAAGAAGAAGAAGAAGAAGAAGAAGAAGAAGAAGAAGAGCTCTCAAGTTGACAAACCTCACAAGCAAAATTTAATATTCTTCTCATTTTGCAAACAACAGCCTACAAGGACTTGTAATGGGGGAGGGGAGGGGGGGGGGGGTATAATGCTAAATAGTTTGATATCTGTGTTATTATTCCATTTTCCTGTAAGATAGAGGAATACAGTGCCGTGCCGGGTTTTGTTTGGGCTTTTAAAAAGATTGAACTACGACATTAAATTCAGCTGAGAGAAGATTAAAAATGGATCCACCAAACTATTGATATACAGCTCAAGGATTGTTGGCAGGGAAATTATAATTAACGACAAGGATTGCACCAAAGTAGTGTCAAATCCTATAATAATAATAATAATAATAATAATGGTAGGCTACAACACAGAAACCATTTGAAGAAAAATATGTAATATTCAGTTTTTCTCAAAAGCAACATATTACTCTAATTCTTCAATCACCATTCCAGCACACACACTCAAAACTGGCATTCACAAATAGTTCAGTCCCTTTAAAGAGACACTTTGACATTTTGGAAAACACACTCATATGGTAAATATAGAGCTGGGATTAGCATAAAGGCTAGCATTTAGCAAACAAACATTAGTGGCATCGGCTTTCTTATCTAACTCAAACATGTCCAACTATTCCATCATTATCCTGCCTGTAGCTCAGTCTGTGCAGGACTTGGCTCGGGAACCCATTCGAGTCCCCTTGCACCACGTGCAGAATCTAGGCTGGCATAGCTGGCAAGATGCCAGTTTGCCTCCTGGGCGCTGCAGGAGTGCCCTTGAGCAACACACCAAAACACCCTCTAACTGTTCCCCAAGCACCGGATAGTAGCTGGCAACCGCTAGCACGGCTTGAATGTGACAATGAAATGTTCATTTTCATTTAATGAATGAACCGGATTGAACAAGAGTCACTTATCATCTTTGACAGGTTTGGTTTAACCAATCACCTGTCAGATTTCAAAATAAAGTCCTAGTTTCAAGAAGGGTTCAATATGTTTGTAACACAGCATGTAAACGCCTGCAAACTCACAATCCAGTCAAATATTGGCTGTTCAGTGTTTTATTTCTACTCTCCAATCAAGAATGAACGGCGGCCGATCTGAAGACGCATGTCCAATAAACGGCTTGTCGTGATTATGATCTTTCCTTGGCGGGATAACGGGGCCGAGCGCTGGAAACACACTCTGGACATTTGACAACACGAAACCCATCATGTGGCGAGTGTAATCAGAGGTTGGTGGCACTGCTGATCCCCCAAATCTGTTTTAGGATTTACTAGGACGCCCTGGGATGGAAGGTATCAGACGTTAAAAAAAAAAAGGCTGCCGTCTCAAATCAAAACATAATTAGACTCTTGTGGGTTTCACGATATATATATGTGAAAAAATGTTTTACTTTCTGTGCCGTTGAGGATGAAAAATCATGAACAACATATTATCAAGTGCTGACAGCTGTGTTGCTGGGTGTCAGGAGAATCACAGAGCTCACACACACACACACACACACACACACACACACACATTCCCTTATACATTAAACTGAACATATGTTACACCGCTGTAGCGACAGTTTGGACCTGGCATCCCAACTAACCCTCCGCAGCTGCTGCTGTCTGATCCTGTCAGCGCAGGGGAGGGGTTAAGAACTAAATCTGGCAACCCTCGAGAAGAAGACGAAGACGAAGAAGTGTGCTGGATCATTAGTGCAGCCTCCAGGAAAGTTTTGTAACTTTCTCTTTCATCACCTGTCATCCACATTATTCCTTAAACTGCGGTTTTTATAGCAGGTATTAACAGATGCCATCTATTTTTGTACAGTGATTATAAAACACTGAACATTTAATACATCGTCAAACTTCAAATCAAATCAAACTTGCTGTTTCTGACACCTGCAGTGAAAAAAAACCCCAACAACACAAGAGCAGCTGCTGTTCCGGGTTTATAACGTTCCCCATTACTGACAGATACCGACACTTTTTAAGTGACAGCTTGCAAACTGCATTTGGGCTATACGCACTGCACGCTACATGCTACATACACAGCTAAATTGGCATTAAGTGGCGTTGGCATCAGCTTGTCAGATCTCGTAATCAGAGTTTAATCGGTTTTAGTCCGCAGACGGAAGGGAATCAACTCGTTTTCATGTGTACTTGAGCAAGCGTGTTCAAGGTTCATTCATTTTCATTCTACGACACAGGCTTGAACAATGAAAGTTTCCGTCTCTTGTCTACAGAATAACGTTACGACTAAGCTGCACTCGCAGTTATGTTTCGAAGGGGGAAACAATATTTTAACCCGGATTACGGTGACAGATTTTAACCGTTTGAAACATGCGGTTTATTGTTTTAAATTGAAACAGAACCACTTGGTCAGGTTTAATAACAAAAAGAACATGGTTTGGTTTACTACGGAATTGGCAAAAAAAAAGAATAAAAAGACAAAAATGCAGCAAAAACACAAAATGGTAAAAGTGGTTGGTTCACACAGGACACAAACCGCAGTCTCCTGGGTGAAAGTCCTGTGGTTGTGAATGGTAAATGATCCTCATTTATATAGTGCTTTCATCCAAAGCGATTTACAGGAAATGACTGACATTCACCCATTCACACACACATTCACACACTGACACACCGACGGCGGAGTCAACGGCGTCTTGCTCAGGGACACCAGGCACTCAGCTATAGGAGCCGGGGATCGAACCAGCAATCTTGCTCTTACCAGCCAACCCGTTCTACCTCCTGAGCTAATGCCCCCCCTGAATGATCCACCATCTTCTCCTTCTCTGACGATTCTGAACACACCAGTCTTTAGCCCGTGTCTCTACGACGTACCGTTCTGGAGATACAGCCGAAATAAAAAGAGGAATTAACCCCAACCCCAACCTTAACCCTAACAACAACCCTGAACCTAAACCAAAACCTAACAAAACCTTAACCCTAACCCTTACAACAACCCTGAACCTAACCCTGAAACATAAGTCATATTGTAGTCTCTTGTATGGGACACCGGCTCCGGCAGAAAAACCCAAAGGCATCTTTTTTCATGGCGGTGGATGAATTCAGGAGTCTTACAGCCTGATGAAGCTCTGCAGTCTGATGCTACAGCAGCAGATATTTCTCTCTATGGTTATCCTCTGGGCTCTGCAGGCATCTCACCTGACTGATGTCACTATACTCCAATGAGAAGGAACGAGTCAATACCCCACCATCAGCTGAGTAAACAACAACAACAAAAAGTTTCCCAAGATGAAACTGAACTTCTGACATGCGTCGTACTTGGAGAATAATGGTTTTGGTGCATTATGATAAAATCTCTTGTCTCAGAGATGGAATCTGCACCAAAGACACAAGAATAATTTGCTTGGTATGTGTGTGAACATGTGTGCATGTGTGACCCTCCCAGGGTGGTTTAATGCTGTGTAATGCACCTACTGTAGCCTGAGGGCCAGGGTTGCCAGGTTGTGTAAATAAATTAAAGCAACAAATTATGTTTAAAAGCTTCTCCCTCAGGCCGGGGAAAACTAAGATCCATTATTCATAGCTTTTACTGCCGGGAATCTAAAGGCAGGTGTGTGTTAGTGTGTGTGTGTGTGTGTGTGTGTGTGTGTGTGCGTGTGCGTGCACCAATACTTTTTGGTCAATTATTCAAAGATTAACTGCCCTTAACCCATTGCATTATCTTGTTGATGAAACTGAATGCCATTTACATTTTGATGCCAGCAATAAAAAAACCACAACAATGGATGTCGAACCTCGTTTTTTTCCGTAAACAGGAATGGAGAGATTCTTGTGCGGGGGAAAAAAAAAATGCAAGAGCTGAGACCACAGTTTTCCTTTTCATCAGCAGCAACCATTCATTAAATAGAGGATGACAAAAAAAGATTAGAAGAATACGTTTTAAAGCTTTGAGAAACCATGAACCCATCAGCGTGTTTCTGGAGGCTGGTTTTGTTTGAGATGCGTAACCGTAGAAACGCTCTCCAGAGGAGAGCTGCTGCAGTGTTTTCCAGGTCAGCTGAGTTATAAGTCTGCCAGCATGTCCTGGCCAGTGCAAGGATTTCCCCCAGCATGTGGTTTGGTCTCCAGCTGGAACCGTCTTTACAACCGTCCCCGCCATCCCAAGCTCCTCGCCTCTCCACCGGGAATCTGCCGTGGTGCATTCAATGTCGAAATTAAAATGTGTGTTTATTCCCTTAGTTTCTACTGCAAAATAATAGCTCTACTAGTGCGATATACATTTTAGTTTCTTGCATTTTTTTTTGGCCTATAGTTAGATAAGATGAATAACGGCGTCACATCTGTGAGGTAAAGCTTAGCTTAGCTTAGCACAAAGACTGGAAACGGGGGAAACAGCGAGTTCTGCCCGCAGGTGATAAAATCCAGCACCTTGTTACCACCCGTTGGTTTAATCTGTGTGAAATACAAAGTTTCTGCCTTCTCTCTTTCTCTCTGGAACCCAGCCGGTCGGGGCAGATGGCCGCCCACCAACAGAGCCTGGTTTTGCTCAAAGTCTCTGCCTTTTAAAGTGCAGGTTTTTTTTATTTTTATTGCCAAGTGCTTGCTCATGGTGGGAATCGTTGGGTGGGCCCGGACACGACATACAAATAAAACTGAATTGAAATTAAAAAAAGGGCTACAAGACTCCAAGAAGTTTCTGGACTAGCGGTTTCCCACTGTCTTGGTGCTAAGTTAAGCTAACTATTAGCATTTAGACGCGGTGTCATGTGGCGTTGTTCTTCTCATCAAACCCTCAAAGGGGACTTTTTGGATTTCACAAAATCCTACATCCTCCTTTTGTTTAATTTTATTTGTACAATCAAATCTCACGGTGTAATTAAACATAGTAAATTATTTTTAATCCTTCTCTGAATCGTTGTAGAATTAAAAGCCGCGTTCAATCACCGCTTGTTTACGACGACGAGGCGCCGTGTTTGGAGGCGAGGCCGAGTGTGCTTTGACAAATTTCATTAACGTTCTCCACTGAGGAGGATAAGCTTATGTTGATGTGATTTTATCCTCAAACCCCGAGCTGCTGCGTGTTCTCAGAGAGGTTTTGCTATCAGCCTGCATCAACAAATACTTTGATGTTTTAATTTGTCTCCATATTTCTTCAGCCTTATGAGGTTACAGTATACGAGGTATTCATATATCTTGGTGATGTCGTCCTCGGGCTCGCAGTCCATCTTTCTTGCCTCCTTTTATTCAGCCCTGTATTTTTAACTGCGGCTCACACTGTCCTCTTTATCTCAAGAAGAATTATGAATTTCTGGCTCGCTCGCACCACCTTCACCCTCGGATGTTCGAGCTCAGTCGGTGGAGTCGGCGGTCTGATGCCGGAGGGGCTCACTGCAGGTGAACCCATCCTTATCTCCTCCGGCCGTTCGTCTTGCTGCTGTACCTCATCACTTACACTATCATCGACCCGTGGGATTGCTAGTCGTTGGTCATCTCCGACTCGGACCTCCTCCTACGCAGGCGGATCCGAGGAGAGGAAGGGAAATGAACAGTGTGCGCTGTATTTCTATTACAATGGAATTAAATGGAAACAAGTTGTGTGTGTACTTGAGATTTTGTTTATTTGTATGTTTGGTGATTTGTGGCATATTGACCTTTTTTTTTCTGTGTATGCATGAGGAAAGAAAATACATATTTAATGTGTATTCATTCAGAAGATTACTGTTGAGTTCAAATAATGCAGTTTATGGAGCCCTAACCTGCCAAAATGTAGTGGAAGGTAATTAGAAAAGTCAGGAAGTGTAACAGAATATAAAAGTATTATTCTATAAGGGAATTAGAAATGAGTTGAGGAACATGTATGGGGCATGTGACAGATTTTAAAAATGAAATAAAATGGAAAAAGGATAGAATAGAAATTCTTCATATATTTTTTATTCATTATCTAACAATAGTATGTACTGATATATTTTGTTATAGTTGACATTTTTCATCTAATGATGTTTTACTACATTTTTTACAGGATGAAGCTCATTAAAAAAAAGTTGTGAAGAACTTAGAGAAAAAAGTTGATATGGGTCTATTATCACGTTGGTTTAAAAGATGAGAAAACACTGTGCAAAATAGAGATATAATTAAAGACCGTAATGGCTTTCTTTTCTATCACACTCGAAAAAAGAATACAAAGCCAAGGTTTCAATTTGTCAGATTAGACTGTGAAACATAACTGTGATAAACTGTACATCCTCCTCCTCCTCCTCTCTCCTCCTCTCTCCTCCTCTTCACGCTTGTCCATCCTCGTCGCTCCTCCTGTTCAGAGCTCCTCCGAGTGGAAAGCTGAAGGCCAGAGGAGAAAATGAGGTGTTCATCGGTCCCAGTACGTTCATCAATCCCAGTTATTGCAGGTATAAATATTACATGGCCCCAGACTGCAGTTTCACGCCTGATATTAGCATACCTCACAAGCAATAAATATTAAGCTGCCTGCATAACATCATCATATATTTTCTCTTTCTTCTGTCTTTCTACTGATGTTTTGGGCCTTGAATCTCCTCCTTTGTAAATTATCGGCTTCTTATAATACGATAACGTGTATTTTTTTCCTCAATCTGGAGTGTCATTGAAGCTGTTACGCTGCTCCTCCTTTCCAAGCCTATTTTTAGTGTTTTTTTGCATCCGTCCACCACCTGTTCACACTTCTGCCTGCTGCCTCCTACTCACTCCGGCTGTAGCAAATTAAATATATACAAAGATGCTGTGGCTCACGTTTTAACATTACATTTTTTTCTTATACGAACAGAGTTAGTTGTGAGTTATTCATTAGTGTGATATTAATTTACCGTTAAGAGTCAAAAGCAATATAATGCATTTAAAAAGCTGAGCAAAACTCAAAGGACCACCTTAAGGCCAGCCCGCCTTAAGTGTGCCTGAGCCCCAACTCCCCCAATTTAATCAGCAGGTGGCTGACAAGCAAGACACCCCATCCCTTGTGTTTTTAATGGGCTGTTGCTCCTGATAATTGAATAAAGAAGATGATAGGAAGTTTGTTTTATGCCTTAATTTATTCTCACAATTAAGCATGTTAAAAGGGCGTCACATTCATTACAACTCTGTTTGTCAGCGAGTGATTATGTTATCTGGATTATCACAACATGCATGTAAACTGCTTTTCAATGCATTTCCATGCTGAGCAAAAGTAGTTCTATAATTAGACATTTTAACTATTCGTGATTTGCGGTGTGTAAATGTCAGCCATAATAATCACAATATGACTTATGAATCATCTCGGTCAGTAAATGGTTAGTTGGTATGAGGTGATGTTCTCTTACATGTGAGCGGTTCGGTTAGCTGGAGAATACCTTCCTCTTCCTCATCGGGCGCCACCAAACTGGCTGCAAAAGACCACATCATCTCCAACCAGTCGGTGCTCTCCTGAGCTCGGACCCCAGCACGGACACCGGCAGGGCTGGATTTGATCGGGCGGAAACCGCCTAAAAAGAGGAAATATTTACAGTTACTTTAAAGAGCTCACACTGGTTTGGAGCCGGTTAACGACGTGGGAAATGTGTTTGCAAGTTTTCCCACAGCAGGTTTGCCAGAGAGAGAAATAAGGATTTCATGTTAGATATATTTCAATCCAGTACTAAGGAGCGAATGTGATATGTATGATGCTTGCCTCTGGCCTTCAAACCTCTCTTGGCGATGGCAGAAGGAGGAGGGAGACCTGAGGGGGAGAGAAACACGAGCACAGCGTTAACGGAGATGACGGGGAGTGTAGAGGAACACAGGTTAGATCAAAAGCTCCTCTCATTTCTCAGGTTTCTACATCCTCCATCCCTTTCATCGCCTCCTCTTTGTCCCTCCTAAGACGGGAGCGGAGGAGGCGAGGAAGCGATGCCGGGAGAGAGGAGTCGACATTGGACAAAATGAGGCGTCGGCACATTTTAAAGCGATGCCGATCAAATATCAAACACGTCTGTCTATTGATTGGCCTGCCGCTGTTTTTCCACCATCTCTGTCAGACGAACATAACTTTTAATTGGATTCGAAACATTGGCCTCCCTCATAGCTCCTTCTGGAAAACCTCCTCTCTCCTCCAGGTGTATTTTAGCAAGTTGAGACATCCCTCAACATGGCGCTGAGAGTGATTACGAGGTCGCAGGCGGGAGGAGAGAGGAGGCCAGGAGGCGCAAAACTGAGAAACGAGAAGAGTGAAACGTTAAAGAAGCAGAGAGAGAGGGAGAGAAAAACGACACCAAACAAAAGGAGAGGGTCCGTAGAAATAGATAAAGTCACACAGGGAGAACAATGATGGTTGGCCTTCAGCATATTTTCAATCATTTACAGCCACGAAGCTTTAGATGTATACTGCTTTGCCAGTAAAGAGAAATAATCCAAAAACACACGATTCATTGGAGGACATGCTGGATGAGAACACAGGCAACAACTCAACCGAGTTTTCCACAGCAGCATTCAACATTCCCGTCTCGGGTTTATCAGTATTTCCGTCACTGGCATCGTCTGTCTCAACATATTTAGTACGCTATGAAGTCGGCTAGTAGCATCGCTCCATGACTTTTGGTTTCCACTGCAGGATAAACTCAAATAAATGTGCTGCTAAACAAATGTTGAATAAGGCAACCTTTGTACAGTGTTCCTTTGCTGTAATTAAAGCTTGTAATCTTGTTATGATCAAATAATACGAATGGAGCTTGGGTTGCCAGGTTTGTGTTTATCCTCCTCCAGTAGCTTTTCGTCTGTCTAGCTCTTTTATTGATCAAGCTTGATCATTTTATTCCAGATCTGTCTCCTGGAATGATGTTTTCGAGGGGGAAACATATTTTGTTTACTTTTGATGACAAATATTTTACAAATGAGTCCGTGTTCGAGGTAGTTTTGTAGGAGACGGGATCAATATATAACGGCTTGGTCCCAGCTGCTGCTCTCAATAATTGATCTTTTTAAAGATTCCCTCTCCCAGGTGGAAGAAGCTCTGTGCCCGTTTGCTGCCCGGTGTGGAGGAGAACGTACAGCCGATCCTCATAAACAGCTGATTAATGCGCTGACATTTCTCTGATTGGCACTCCAGGCAGAGACACCAGGAATAGAAGCCCCCCCCAACTCTCTGCCATCCTTTTATTGCCGTTGCTAATTCATTCATAGTCTCTCCACTTCCACTTTACCTTCCTCTCTCTCTCTCTAATTCATTCTGTCACTGTTTCTTCTATCTATTGTCTCACGCTTACTTTCAGGTGTTTCTTTTCTTCTGCTTACCTCTCTCCACCTTTACTTTTTTTTCTTCTACTCCTGCCGCCACATCAAAGTGATAAAACACAAAGAAAAGAGATTAAAAATACAAATTGTGCCGCAGAGATTTAAAAAAAAAAAAAAAAGTACAAAACCCACGGAGGCTCTGAAAAAAAAAAACCCTTCAGAAGAAAAGAGAATTAATGAGCTAGAAGAGAGCTGGATAAGAAAAGTGAAATGATACAGAAAGTTTTGTTATTATTTATGAAAACAAACAAATGCATCTGTCTCAGACTAAGTAGGGTTTCTTTTCAAGTATGATCACACGCTTAAACAAGTTGCCTCGTGACTGTTTGACCAATAAAGAAAGAACAAGGTTTCACAATGAGACGACTAATTAAAGAGTTGGCAGTGTTGCTGCTTTGTCTGTTTTTCTATGGCGCCTAGTTGTGTCTTCCACATCTGTATCTACTTCTATTCTCTCTCTCTCTCCACACACACGTACAGCTCTATCTCGGCTCTTTCACCAGAATTGCATTTATTCTTTATTGTCCAGGAACGTCTCCTCGCTGATTCATTTACACACACTGGCCTTTATTGAAATGTCATGATGGTAGAAAAGCTCCGTGATTAAAAATGCAGCGCGGCATTTTATCAATGTCAACTCGCAAAATGTTTGCTTCAGAAAACGGACGATTACTACAACGTGCAGGGGGGAACGCTTTTCAGGGGCCTTTCCTCGCTATCCTAAGCCCTGGAGAAATGTTCCCTTGGCTCACAGAAAAGATTTGTAACTTTTAATATATATACAGTATATATATCTGTGAAGGGCATATATGAAACCTCATTCTGGGACTCTGCATTCTGTTTTCTCTGTTTAGGTTTACTTGGTTATCATGTAAGCCAGATGAGCGTATTTATCTCATCTGCTTCAACAAAATAAACCTGCAAAATTGCCGATTGCCTTTGATTAAATTTGAGATCTCAACAGGCCGGCAGACTTATTGTCATCATAAGACACAATATTTGCAACCCAACACCTAGTGGCCTATTTTAAGCCTGTGTGTCTCCTTCGTCATCGTGACTGTTGGCAGGTCCAGAGGAAACACAGATATAGGCGACATGCAATTCCACACCAGTCACACACAATTTGAATTGTCATGCGGTTGAAGATAGCGGCTGAGGACACACAGACCGGTGACAAATTAAAAGAAAAAAAAAAACAGGAGAAATGAGTGAAACGTAAAACAAATGCAGCTACTCTCACACAGATGTCTTGTTCACTCATGTGAGAGATTTTGGGAGGGTCGTGTCAGGAATGAGGAAATGAGGAAATATGTTTTTGGAATAATGGTGTTCGTGCCTCCAGGAGAGTTTCAGGAGATTTGGAAGGATTTACTACAAGTAGAAGTTGTTCTGGAAGCAACAACTTCCTGTGACTTTAATTTGCCACCCGAGGCTGGATGAGCACACCAGAATACATTGTAACATAGGTAAATAAGTTAAAGTCCAGGCAAAGCAAATATCAAATATGAATAAAATCAATATGTTCGGAGATTGTCACCTCACAGAAAAATGGGTTATTGACCACTCAGCCAAATTTAAATGATATGAAAACCGGTGTAATATGTGTTTAGAAACAATATTATAACATACCCGGACTTTAACTAGTTTTTACATCAGGAAACAATGATCAAAGTGTAAATCAACACTGAGCACAGTTCTACCCCAAATCAAAATATCTTTAATGTTTCTTACCTAGAATGCTATTTATCAATCTTGATTGATTTGTTGTGAGTTAAATAGCAATACAGGTGAGCGGGAAAATCGATATTTTTAATTTTAAGGTGAACTGTCCCTTTAAGATAGCACAGCTATTAATCTAGTTGCGCAATTTCCCGCGAGGAAAACAAAATTACTTAAAGATGCAAATGCCCCAAAATTTGCAGAAATGTTTAATGATAATACATTTTTAAGGATGATGTAAATTTAGGTTTAGCCAATTCTTTTCTTTTTTTTTTTTTTTTTTTTAACCAACATTGGCAACATTAGTCCAAAATGGAGGACGCTTCCTCCATTAAAGGGAAAAGATTTGCAGACGTTTATGAATCAAAGGTTCAAAAAGACTTCTACAATGGAGCTAACAAGCTTGCTAACTGACAGCAAGAATTAGCAGGTCACCAGGTTAACAAGTTGACAGCTGGGGGGAAACATTTGCAGGTGGAACGTTTGACCAGTAGAGGGCACCAATGTTTGTGCTGACTCAGTGATGATTTGCCCTTTAAAATGTTTCACACGGAGGCTCACATCTGAAATGCTGAACACGACATAGATCATGTAAATCTGCATCGTCTCTGTCACAGGCAAGACTCGGGGACAAGCGAGCAGTGCAGCCAAACTGTTAGAGACTTGTTGTTGTTTTTACCAGGAGCTAAACACATGGGGTCGTCACAGTATGATGTGCACTCTTTGGGATGGGATGGCAGGTGATTGACAGCATGACGATGGGGGAAGAGGTGAAGGGTTGGGTGGGGGTGAAGGAGGGAGGAGAATGGGGAGAGGAGTTAAAGATGAGCGTGGCAGGACTATCCGGATAGTCCAAATACGTGGTGAATGTAACGGTGGGAGTGATACGGAGCAGTAGAATTGATAGAAAGATCATTATCACAGTAAATGGTAAAGGTAATTCTTTTTTTTTAAAGGTCCATTATTATTTTTATTACAAATTCATAAAGTTAAATATAAAAGTAGTAGCTAAATCATTGTAACTGTATCGATTGAACGCTGTCTAGAAGCATTTCACACAATTTTGAACAATCCATGTGTAACGTTGCCATTAAATCAACCACAGAATTTGAAAAGTTTGAGGCTAATTGTGTGCAACTTTAGCAGTAAACTCTTCATGTTTTATGGTGTAAATGAGACAGCTTTAATTTACGGATCGGTTTTCACATTCTACACTTTAAACGCAACAAACATGTTGACCGTTCGAATGTTAACGTGCATATTAATGCACGCTGGGATACAGAATGAATCTCATGACAGTTGGTTAGCATATAGCTTAGCATAAACAGGAGGAAACAGCTAGCTTGGCTCTTCCCATTGGCACGTGTAAAGCTCAATAACGAACACATCATATGCTGTTTGTTTAATTTGTAAAGGAAGTTTTAACACTGTATTTTTCCCCTACAAATTAAACAACTAGATACAACACTTTAGGCAGATATCGCTACCTTCAGACAAAGCCAGGCTGCGTCCCCATCATCATGCTAAGCTAAGCTAAGCTAACTTGCTGTAGACTAGCCCATATTGTAGCTTTACATTCAGCAGACAGGTATGAGGGTGAATTAAATGCATTTCCCAAAAGTAAATAATAACAGGATTATAATCACATCATAGCAGCATTTTGAGTCCAGTGTTTTGATTAACAACACAGATTCTTTGTTTACTAAAACATCACGTTGAAAAGTGCAGCTCAGTTGTCTCTTGATTTCTCCTGTTATGCCACGATCAGACATTTCTCATTATCACTAGATATGCCTGAATGGGTAAGCGTACGCCTGATCGCGGCGCCAGTGAATAGGCAGCCTTAAGCAGCACTGAAGAAATGTTTGAAGGAGATCTTGAACGCTGCATTCTTGCGTTCTCGGGGAAATTCACTTCCTGTCATCTCACAACAACGAAGTAATTAAGGTGTGATCACAGAAAAAAGAAATTTGATCACTCGAGGCAATTAAGTTATGAGCTGGAGATAATAGGATTAATTATAAAAAAAAAGATGTGGAAATAAAGGCGCTCTCAGTTGCTGCAGAGCAAAGGATGGAATTTTAAACAATTATATTAGATATTAATATCCTCACTTTAAATGAGATAAATACACGTTTTATGACTGTGTTATTAGTATACCTGTTAACGAGTTCTCTTTCAATCCATTCTACCAGTGTATGACATGTGAGTGAACATGAGGAGGAGTGGCTGGGCCTCGTTATGTACACAGCTGTATTCCTACGCCGGTACATAAACCGCCAACTGGATGTTAGAAGTTGAATGTAAGAAAATGCACTTCTCATAGCGGTTGTTTCATTTCCGATACATCTGTTGAGTGAAGGGGAAACACTCGACACACTGTGTGCTACTTTAGATGCAGCGTTAAAGCAGCACAGATGTGTGCGAGTGTGTCCCCCCTAAAACTCAACACATGGACGCTGAAACAGATGACCTTCATGAGAGCACGTCCACTTTTGAAGTCTGCTTCAAAAGTGTCTGAAAATGCTCGGATGACGTATGGGTGTGTAAATGATGTGGGAAAAATGGGGATAAATGAGTTGTCATTACTTGTGATGGAATTACAATCATTGTTGAATGTTTCACTTAAATGCAGATAATCTCTTAAACATAAAAATAATGATAAGAATAATTTTTAAAAATCCTACCTGTCAGAGTTTTATAGTCGAGGAGATCGAAGAGAACGATGGCGACTCCCGACCATGTGATGATCAGAGCCACAATCAGCAGCCAGGCCATCGGGGAGCTAAAGGTCAAAATGACATCGTCCAAAAATGTCTTCTGATTGGTCCGGGCCGGAGGAGGGACCGCCTCCCCGCTGTTGGGTTGACTGCTCATTGGTGAAGAGGAGCTGAGGACGGAGAGAAGGGATGGTTGCAGAGAGAGAAAGGGAATTGGGATGTAATCAGGAAAAGAAAGGAACAAGATGAAGAGAGCGACGTAGGGAGGTGAAGGAAAGTGGAGAAAAAAATGCTATACTTACAAATCACAATAAAAAAAAGAAGAGTTGAAACCATGATCAAAACTCACAAATAATCTTAGCTAATTTTTTTAAGCTTACTGTTTTTATAAACATGTTTAAAGGTGCAGTTTAATGTTTTGCTTCCAAACAGCTTACATCAGTATTTCACAATATGCCCTTTTAACTGATGATCATCGTGTCCCTGTTGTCCATTAAATAATAAATATCCCACAGTTTAAACTTTTTTTTTTTTTGCTGAGACAGTAGATTTTGAAGCTTTCCAAAATTGCTGATCCCAACTATTAAAATTATCAGTATCCATAAACATCTCCAGGAATTAGAGGGAAATGCGATTTGCATCTGATTTGGAAGATTATAGATTGTGCTGATGTGCAGCTTTGGTGGTAGATCGGTTCCAGGAGGACACGTGGAAAGACAACCAGCATTAAATCAAACCTGTTGCAAAATTTCAAAAAGTAATCGATAAAATTGGGAGTCATTTTGGGGTGAGAGGTCAACTTTGATTAGCCAAGACACAGGATTCTATGCTGGCGTTGATACTTTACGCATAATATCATAGCAATATCTTCCCACTGCAAATTCACCACTGAGCCCGATTTGGGTAACGTTAATCTGTATATTATATCATATATATATATATATATATATATATATATATATATATATATACACATTCACGTTGTATGTTGGATGTCAGTGAATCATTGATATGATTATCTCTGTCTGAGGATGAGGAGGAGAGATATGAGGAGAGAACGACAATACCCGAGGTGATGCGGAGATTAAATTCCATCGTAATTTGAAAAAATATGATCTACAAGACAAATTACTCGTCTGAAGAAAGTTTTCATCATCGCATGGCAGCAGGATCGTGCGGCGTAACATGATTATGTGCCCGCGTTAGGTTGTTTGTGTTCATTATGCGGCGTGAGGCGATGAACGCCTGAGATGATTAATTTTCCTTCTGTTCCTCTGCCTGTCTCTGACACGGCTTATCTGCAAATATAAAGTGATAGCTACGCTGTTGTGGAGATTTGAATTAAAATAGGGACGGACTCTCTTGGATGAAATATGACCTTTTTCAAGGTTATTAACGCGAGCCTGAAGGATGCGGCTCCACGTGAGTCCTACACGCCACGCTGGTCCAGCTGAGGTATTTAACGCCGTTCATTATGACCAAGTCGTTGACACAATTAGGTGACGCCTGAGATGCTAATGGTTCTCATCTTCACTTTCAGTTAATAGAAGCTGAGTGTCAATCGGTGACAATGTCCCCCTCTCTCCTCATTATATATGCACCTCAAGGCTCACTCTGGACTTTTTTCTCAATGTATTTCCTTCCACTTGAGTAAATGGTCCACATTATAGGCTGTTATGTAGCCTGTGCACTCAAAGCCAGACAAAGTAGACCAGACTATTAAACAAGTGGATGCAGCAACAAGTATTAGACCGGGATTCAAATTGCAAGAGCACTTTTGCACGGCCATATTAACTAACCTTTGAGGGAGCCTGAGGGTAAAATATCTCCATCCACCCCGACCTCGGTGCACGTATATCCATCACATCTTTATTTAGTTACTAAAATAATTAAATCTTAAACGAGGTAAATTAGGAAATTAATTGATATTATCAGATATTATCAAGTTTATTGCTGGCATTGTAGTGATACTGATACTTTTGGCAATGATGTTCAATGATATAAAGCTGCTTATATTCAGGAATGCCTGCCTGCCTGTCTGTCTGTCTGTCTACCTACCTACCTACCTACCCACCTACCTGCCTACCTACCTGCCTACCTACCTACCTACCTACCTACCTGCCTACCTACCTACCTACCTACCTACCTACCTACCTACCTACCTACCTGCCTGCCTACCTACCTACCTACCTACCTGCCTGCCTACCTACCTGCCTACCTACCTACCTGCCTACCTGCCTACCTGCCTACCTACCTGCCTGCCTACCTACCTACCTGCCTACCTACCTACCTACCTACCTACCTACCTACCTACCTACCTGCCTGCCTACCTACCTACCTGCCTACCTACCTACCTCATGAACAATTGATGTGTTTTGATTCTATCTATCTATCTATCTATCTATCTATCTATCTATCTATCTATCTATCTATCTATCTATCTATCTACCTACCTACCTCATGAACAATTGATGTGTTTTGATTCAGCGGCTGCTCTCAGGCTGACCTTTCTGTTGCTGCATTCAGATAACAAACTACAGAATCAATTTGGCATAATTCTGCCCACGCACCCTTGAATGTGCATCTGTGTGTGAGTGCAATTCAAGAAAGCGAGAACCATTGATCTGGCGAACAGCAATCGACATGTGTGTCATTTCCGAGGCTGAGAGTGCTACTGTGAGTGCGTGGCGTTCTAAGCGATATAAAAGCTGACCACGGATCCCGTGACGCCCTGGCAATGGCCAGTCGGACCAACACATTGATCCACAGTCGCAGCGTTTGTTACACTGACGGAAGGTTGGAACACAGCGTGAATGTAATCCGCAGCGGAGGGGAGAGGAAAAAAAACGATCCACTTTTCCTGCAAAGCATCTCGTTAAGAGTTGAGCATTAATACCGAGCCCATGTTACACTAACACTAACTAGCAAACACTTTCCCTCGCAGCACGCATGTTTGTGTCCTGATGACCCGGTCCACCTGTCGGCACCACCGAGTGCTGAGCTGATCTTCACACACAAGGACACCCACTGCTGCTGCTGCTGCCTCCACACAAAAGGAATGAACAGAATTAGAACGATGTGGGTGTGGGCTACCGACCGGTGTTTAAGGGCAAATGAAAGACGACAAAGGCACTGTGGAGAGTGTGCGTCATCAAATGCATCTCCCCTTGAGCATGCAAACTTAGAATCATGTTGGGTATTACTGGTACAAAGTAAACAAGTACATTTGAGTATTATAGTCTAGTATACTTTTGAGTTAATGCAGCGGATATATTCCACTTCACTCCCGACAGCTGGAGTTATCTAATGTAGTTACTTTTCAGAATAAGACTTTACATTTAAAACATACGATAACCTTATAGAATACAACACATTGTCATGTTTCGGATGTTTATAAGTTAAATCATACCAAACTTCCTACATGGTCTCATCCAAAAAACAGTTTCAAGGTGCAAGGGGGTGAAATTTTCTTGTAAAATTGGATTTAAGGTAGATAAAATGACCCCCACCGTGACCAACTACAACAGTAGGGGTAAATAGGTGTCATAAGGGTTATTTTTCTTTTAGTTCAACTTAATTTCAGATATGATTTTGTATGCAGGACCCTTTACTTGTGTATCCCTGGTTTAAATAATAACCAGTCATTAGAAGGTTAACATTGCTAAAAGCAGTGATATCATACATTATAGGTAACTTCATAGTTTTGTGAAATAATGTACTAATGGAATAATATAACTGGTTTTCACCATAAAAAATAATTATTGTAACCAAACCTCTTAGGCGTCACGAGGTTTCCAGCGTCCAATAGTTGACCGAGGGAAAGTGAGTTCACGGAGGTTTTGTGTACTTTAGCGTGAAGTTTACCGTTAGCCGCTAACATTAGCGCTAGCGGCTAGCGGGGAGATTAGCCTTGCTAACCGCGGGAGCTACTTGTTAAAACAACTCACCGTTGGGTTAAAGTGTCGTGGAGATTGGTGAGCTGTCTGATAGCGCCCCGAGCTACCGGAAGGCTCGGGGCTCCTCGCTGCCGCCTGCAGCGGCGCCCCGAGCAACCGGAACGCTCGAGCTAACTTGGGTTAGCCACCAACGAAGATTAGCCTCGCCTCGCGCGAGAGTGACGCTGCGGACTGTGTGTACGCGCGTGCAGGGCAGCGGGACCGTGACGCAGCGCGTGTGAATACAGACGTGAGTACAGTTAGCTTCGGCTAACGAAGACCATACCAGCCCAGAGGGAGCGCTAACAGGTCTGCAACGTTTTGTTTGTATTTTTATTTATATTATTTTAAAGAGTAATCTGTGTTTTAGTGTGGTCCAGTGACGGGTCATCTCAGTTTATTATATTATATCATATTATATTATATTATATTATATTTCAGAGTGCAAACTGTGAAGGGGCTATTTGCTGTGGGTGTTAATCCCACATCAGTGGGGAGTGTAATTGGTTATTGCGCTACAAGAAGCGTGGTGAGAATTCTGTGCTTTATAATTTTTGATTAATACATTTTTAAGGATAAAGGATTAGTTGATACAGTGTAAGTCAATTTAAAGTATCACCATCCTATGTTTATATTCCCTCCTTGGTAATGTAATTATCCCGTGTATAATACAGAATCTTTGTCGCATACTGACTCAGTCTCCACTCACTGGGTATTTTATGCAGATTATACGTGCAGAACAGTTCTTATTTACAATAGTGTGATTTAAGGCTTAACAGGTGAGAACCTACCCTCGAATCCAGGTTTAAATACAACTCTTTCCCCTCAAAAAAAGGGTTACACTTGCAATGCAGTATGTTGGCGTGTTGTATACTACTGCTTCATGACTTGAAATATCACCTCGGCATCAGTTCAGTCAAAAGCATGCAGCGTTTTTGTAACAGAATACGATAAAATACATATTATTATTAGTGTGAAAACAATGGTTTGCATGTCAACCATTAGTCTTCATTATATTTGAGCAGTTACATTATGGCACTGTCAGAAATGCTGGTAAAAAAAAAAAAAAATGAGAGAAGAGAGAGAAACAAAAAGTCATTGATCATTAAAAGATCACATCAAAGCACATTCTTTGAAAATACAGTTGTTTCCGAGACGCATGTGAGAGCTCCCAAGATGATATACAGGGAAAAGACTTTCAACTCCTCGAGCCCCTAAAATTGGAACAACTTGACTGAACTGCTAATAATTTACATCCACACTGAAGCCCATATCTGTGTTAAGAAGGCATAGACACTCGCGCATATTGTTTAATTTTAAGGGGTCAGGTTGGAAACCATACAGTTTAATGTTTGCGTAGGAGAATGAGGCGTGAAATGTGAGTCCCAGACAAAGGTCCTTGAGCAAAATGTTGCTTTTTCTATCAATTTTGTACTGACAGCGTGTGGGAGTTAACACCCTCATTAACAGATCAGCAAAACATGGTTTGTTTATCTCTTGTGTTGTTTGAGATGTGAGTACTCAAGTAACAAATCTACTATTCTACGACTAATCTACTATTATATCTGCAGCTGGAAATGGAGCAACGTTTAGTCATGAAGGGGGAAAAAGGGGATTTTAAAGGTTATTTCTGTCTACAAATGGTTTTTTTTATACATCACAATGTGAAGAAATTAATGGGATTTAAGTCATTTCAAGGGGGGAATTATTCAATATCTTATAACAATTCTTTGACTATAACATTGAAATGTTTTAAGCACCACTGAAGTTCTCCACCTTATAAAGTTTGAGAGCATGCCCGTAGTAGCAGTTAACGTTTAGTAGACATTTTAAATGGCAACCAAAAGATTATACATGCGTATAGACCTGGAGCGTTCGCTAACGCCAGTATCAGATCATTATTATGAAGTTCAGCCACAGCGACATGGATTTTTTCATTTATTTTTTTTTACAGTACCTTGGGCTTTGAGTTTGCTGGTCGTTCAGAGATAACCCCTCAGTCCTTCAAAGGCTCTGGAAATGAACCGTTACCATAGAAACGTGCGTGCAACGCCTTCGTTAAATCCTGCTTCGGCCCCAGACGATTGTGAGAAATGAGAAATACGGATGGAGGCGGCGTTCAAAATCCAGCAGCAAAAAAGGCACACGGCTGTTGTAGCTAAGCTGGATCACAGCAGGTTCTAAAAATACACTTAAATCTTCACCCCACAAGAGAAAAAGGGGGAAGGAAAGCCTTTTTTATTGTTTCTTCTTGAAGGTTTTTAGCGTCCAGGAAGTTCTTGAGTGAAAGTTTCTGAGATTCTGTTGCCTGTTGACTGCTGGAGAGAGAGAGGCAGAAAGAGAGAGACTCATAGAGGGCAGCAGGGAGAAGGGGTTGACCTACTGAGGAGTCACCCCCCCTGCTCTGGGAGTCCAAAATAGAGAGATAGCAGAGGTGAAGGGAGGAGGAGATGGTAGAAACAACGGAGCAACGGGGGGTAAAAGAGCTCAAGATCAAGGGATGGAGAGGAAAAAAGTGACAAGAATGAAGTGAAGAGATGGGAGGTCCAAAAGGTCTAACAGCTGATGTTACATCAGTTTTCCTCCGCTGGGAGGCCCATTACTCCTTTCCTGACCTCACTGACCTGTCCACTTCACTTTAGTGTGATTGTTGCTCCTCCAATCACAGCAGCATCGCTAGTTTTTAACCCAACGGGAATCACCTTGTGCCCTCTACAAAAAAACTTAAAAAAATAAAAAAAATGTTAAATTTCGAGATCTCCCAACCGTTCTAAGACTCCCTCCAGGGGGCGGATATTCCCTCCTACGTGCCCCGCCTTGTCATACAGAGGTCAAGGTGAAGAGTAAATAAGGGAATAAATACCTAATTGAGCCCCGTGCGAGTTTGCAAGTCCTCACGCAACCTGTTTTTTTGAGGCCCAGCTAAAATGAGGGCCTGTGTGTGTGTGTGTGTGTGCAGTAGGAAGGAGTAACCCGACCCCCAGTCCTGCCCGGAGAGCCTGCGCTGCGCGGGCTATAATTAGAGATACAGACAGCAGCTGGTGGACTGTGTTATATATATTGGGGCGCAGAGAGGGGGCTCAGGGCTGGAGGACATCTCACACACACACACACACACACACACACACACACACGCATGCAAATCATTAATATTTTTCTTTGGACTTAAAAAACGCCGATGCCCCCATATTTCAAAATGATATAATAACACTAAATAAATGTTTAAAATAACAGAATTGGTACAACTCGTTTCCACATTAATAACTCAAAGAAGAAATTAAAATGGCGGCACCTTCATTTAAATCTTAATAGAGTGTGGCAGGAATGAGTCCTAACACCTGGAAATGAGTTCCCTCGACTTGAAGTCAGTGGGGGGGGGGGTTTAATGGGGTTTTGGTTCGATGCCTGAAATAAAGTCACAGGCATTTTATGCGTTTTGCATGCCGTGCGTATTTTCACAGCAGTGCTACTGCTACGACAACGGGGAGGGGATTACAAAATGAAACAGGAAGTGAACACTAAGGTTCGGAGAACATCCAAGGGAATGTTTCTTCAAGGATTTCAAGGTTATAGAGGCTGCCTCGGGGGTTCCAGCTACCTGTTTTTCTTGCAAGCGGATGCAGGTCCTGAACCAGTGGATGCAGGTCCTGAACCAGCAGATGCAGGTCCTGAACCAGCAGATGCAGGTCCTGAACCAGCAGAGGACGACGAGGACATCGAGTCTGTGATTAAAACAGAAGCAGTCGCACATCAACCACTCGTCTCTGCAAGAATCTCTGCTTCTTCCTGATTGTCTCACCCTTCTGTTTGACTCCCCCCTCCCTCCCTGCTTCTCTGACTTTATGTCCTCCTTCCACCCTCACCCTTCTCCATCTCCCATCTTTCTTTCCCTTAACCTCCTGCTCCTCTCTGGCTCCCTCCCCTCTCTTCAGCTCCCAGAATCCCTTCCTTGCCATAACTCTTCCTCTTCTGTTTTCACCTCCTGCTCTTATCGCTCTCCATCTCCCTCCACCACACGTGTCCCACGCCGTCTTTATTTCTCTCCCGCCCCAAACACACACACACACACACACACACACACACACACACACACACACACACACACACACACACACACACACACACTTATTATTAAATTAGTAATAATGTCACCATGCTCGCTCCCAGGAGGCCAGTGTTATTGACTTCATTATGCAAATGTAAACCAGCCCACAGCTATACTACTGATGGGATAAGATACACACACACACACACACACACACACACACACACACACTCACACACACACTCACACACACATTGTTTGTTGGCTGCATGTGCTGGCAAGGAAAAAAAATCTTGCTGTTTCAGTTAATTATGTCAACCAGGGGAGTTGATGTGTGTATTAACATGAAATCTTCTGAATCCAACGGCCCTGGGGCTTTTTATATCCGTCTTGGAGTGACAATGCCTTCCTATGAAATAGAATAGAAAGGAGCCAAAAAGCTTACAATTAACTTTCATGAACTGTTAACGGGTACAAATTGTAAGATTAAATCACAGACAACAGCCAGACGGGACAACGTCATGGTAACGACCTGCCAATCACAAGGCAGCCACGCCCTAAAGCATACCCTGTTTAACCGACTCTATATGGGACCATAATTTACTAGATGGACATCATGCTGGATTGAAAAAGACTAGAGACTCTCGGTTGAGATCATAAACTCATGTTTAATATGTTTACTGAGATAATAAATGCTAGGGTCGTCTTCTCATAGACTTCTATACAACCAGATAAGTCGCACCATGAAGTTCAAGGCACTTCTTCCTTGGCTTTACTTTTCAGACCTGGACGTTGCCACCTAGCAAAAATATATATTTAGAAATGAAGTTAGCAATATGCAAACTTTAAAGAGCGCATAAACACATAATTGTTTATTTCATTCAGACATTTTGATATTTCTGGGCACCCAAATCATTTAAAAAAAGCCTATTTTTCCCATTTGTGTTGGCTCTAATTTGTTTTCAATGCCAGCTCTGACAAAAAAAAACATTTGGCTGTGAACATCTCTTCATAGAAAAAACAGTCTCGTAGGAATGCAAGCCAGGTGGATGCATCCAACACGTACCTGAGTGGCCCGCCTGCCTTCTGCACTAATTTAGTCTTTGCCACTCAGCCAGGAAGTGATATTTCTGTCATCTGGACTCTGATCTGCCGGCCGTGCACTTCCTTCTGTCCCGATGGCACTCGCCGGTCGCCAAACCAAACTGTCTTGATGCAAGTTCACAGACCTGCAACCTACTGGCGAGTGTACAGCACACACACACACACACACACACACACACACACACACACACACTTGCAGACAGTATTGGCGAAGGCCAGCCAGACAGATGGAAAGACAGCAGAGAGCAACAAGGAAGTGGAAATTAAAGCCACAGTGTGAGGAAGAACGATTACACGCACAGTGAATGAGTGTATTTACCAGACGAAATAACTCTGAGGTCAGTTATCATTTCAACATTATTGTCATTTTATTGGTAAATATTTATTGTTGAACTTAAAGCGAGACATCTGTAATGAATGGCTGATTGCTTTTAGAAGACCTGGCAAGGTTCCATGAAGTCAACAAAGCAATGACTTAGTGATAACAAATAATGATTCTTCCACCAAACAAAGTAGTTCCCCAGCAACCTGAGCAGAGCACAGCCTCTCTGATACGTTAACGTGGTAACAACGAACCATTATCTATGATGAATTTGATGAATTCTATTATGTTTTAATCACATCTGTTAATCATGATGTCACCCCTTCTTATCGCGTAAAATAATTAGTTAAAACCAAACTAAATAATAACTAGAGTGAGTGAACTGACTCACCGGCTGACTAATGATATAAAAACGTGTATTTAACAGTTATTCCGGGAGATGATGCGTTCGCTTGACACCGTCTGGTCACATTAGGAATGAGAGGCCACGCACCAGACAGCTCATGCATTTTTAACCAATCAATATCCTCCTTTTTACATCTCTGCCACCTTCTCTTTCCTCCACCTGCTTCTTCTTCTCGCTTCCTCTCTGGTTTCATCTTTCTGTTGCCGTTTCTCCTTGAGCAGTTTATTAATTCATCTGGTCTTCTGACTCCCGTCTGTACATCGAGTCCATCTCCAGCCACGCTATCGCTCATCCGTCTGCTGCTCTCTATCGTCTGAGTAAAAGAAAACACAGGACTCTCACCCAGCAGACCGCTGTTAATGTGCTCAAACTAAAAGCAAACATTTACATTTTGTCCCCCGAGTTGTAAGCATCGTGACTCACGTGAGTTATGTCAGTCAAGTTAACGCTTCTTAACTTCCTGTGAAGGACTTTTATTTTGAAAAGACACCCATGCATGTAACGAGCATATATTAACGCACGTCGAAAACTGAGGCTAGAGGGGTTCATAGTGCGAAGCTTTGGGTCGGTATTTGACTCGTTTGAAAACGTATTTTCTACTTTGTCGTTTCTGTCTAACACATCATTTTGGATTCAGTTGCCCAAGTTTTGGGATATCGGGTCAATTTCTTCTGCAGCTGCAATACAAAGCAGCTGAATTGGATTGTGTTTGTGGTGCTCGCACAGGCTGAAAAATGATCCTTAAAAACCTCCCATTTTTCCGAGGATGGGTGATACCATAAAATGTGGTTAATGCGAGGGCCAGTTCAATGCATTCATTATTAAAAGCAGCTAATGCATCATTTCTGGGCTACTTCTGAATATATTTGAATCAGCACTGAACAGTACGACAAACTTATTAGACATTTCATTTCACTGCGAACTCCTTCATCACGACAGCTATTGTGTACATTTCATGAACTAATGAGGTGGTCGCTGCACAACAGCAGCGGAGAAGGAACCAGCACTGAGAGGAGCGTTGGAGTGCCACAATGTGAACTATAATTGCTGCTCATATCCGTACTGAAAACACAACGCTGCATCTGTAATATCACTACTTAGTAGATCGATCCGCCCATCACGGCCATGAACGGCTTTAATTGGAAATACTATGACTATTTCTAGGGAAAACTGTTGACAGTGCGTTCTAAAGATTATGATGGGGAGAAATGGGTCCATTGATTCTGGAAAGAGAGGCAGATATTGATTTTTTTTCCCCCTCTTTTTTTTTATCTTCAATGTGACTTTTAAATGTTGTGGGTACAAGAGTGAGAGCCACAGGGAGCTCCTCTTAATAAGACATGAGACCCCCTAAAAACATGATCTGTGACATTTTGGAAGGTCGCTAAAATATTGATATTTTTTTTTTGCAAATGCATTTGGATGTTTCGAGGTGAGGAAGTAGAATGAGGAAGCTTGCCGTGCTCTGTTTTTGATTTAATGCTGAATTGTGTTTTGAGGCTGTTTTGCCATTTCACCTGTAGGACACCACTCACCACTGGCCTGCTGTAGAGGTATTGTAGTGACACAGTGGTGGGCACCGCATGTTAAAATCGTTCTACATCACTATTTTTCCGACGGCAGCAGAAATGACAGAGACCGACATTTCGAAAACCTTGAAAAAAAATCTCAGAGTTGTTTTCGAAAATCACAACAAAAAGGAGGCAAATATTTTCATTCAGTCATTCGGGGGTGAATGTATGAACACATGAGGCTGGGACACAAACACACCTTCAGTCAGCCTGGAAGGTGAAATGATGCCGTAATTCTGAGACAACAGCAAACATCTATTTCGTTCTTAAAAGTGCGGATACAACAAAAGCGGAGGAGTGAGTGCTGTCATTCTGAATATTTTCTTTTTCGTTTGATAAAAAGAGCGACAGAATGAAATGTATTGCATAGAAAATTGACCCGGGGCTGGATTCTGATAATGGGAGTTAAAGCTTCTTGTGATTTACATTATACACTTAGGCTCTGCTCTGGATAAATATATGACAAAAGCATTGAATTGTATTGAGCTCCCGTGAGCTACTGCAGCAATATCCAGGTCTATTAGCACTCACAGTCCCGCCTCCGGGCACACACACATGACTGAGTACTTGCACCTCCAACACACACACACACACACACACACACACACACACACTAAAGTCCAGCCTATTAAAAAGGAAAAACACTTCCTGAGACAAGCAACCCAAATAAAATGGAATTAGGATGTGATTCATGACATTCATGTCTACATCGAGGCAACAACGAAAACATGCACACATTCTGAGGCTTCCTTTGTTCTGGCATGGCAACCATTAGAAGCACTCCACTTACACTTTACTTGGGCTTTTTTTTTTAGGGGGGGTAGTTAGTGCTGCTGTTTATTTCCCTTCTTCTCTACCTCTACCTTTCAAGGTACACACAATAAAATGTCAAGGACGGAATTTAAGTGGAATAAATTCGTTCACTTTGCACAATTTGCAAAGTCAAATTAATCAATAAATAAATAAATGCATTTTTTTTGTTGGATACCTGGAAGAAAAAGGGACCGTTTGCCTTCAGTCCCTGTCGCAACGTCTTGTATAAGCACAGTTGGTGGTAAGCAGAAACCAGTGGGACGCCTACTGTGATCCCCCTGTGCTGAAATTGGTTAAAATGACACCTTACATTGTGCGTTAATGAGATTGCGTTATGATTTTGAGTGAGGAAATCAAAGATGGGGAGTTTTTCTTTCTTGATTGCTTCCTAAATTGAAATTTGTAAAATGCGTTGTTTGCATTCAAGATGAAAAAAGACCGCACCTAACCATTATTCCCATCCGTCCGTGTCCCGTGTCCCTCCCCAACGTTACATGGTGGTGATACGAGTCTTGACCGGTTCAGTCACTGGAACTGATATTCCACATTCATATGGAGGCTGTTTTCAGCTACCTGGCTCTGCAGTTACAGGAGATAGTTTTCAGATTGGGCGACATGGAGGAGGTGTAGCATGTCGGAAGTGGCAGAAGGCCTGTGTGTTTTCCTGCTGCATGTGTGTGTGTGTGTGTGTGTGTGTGTGGGACTGAGATAGGCTGGCAGCAGCAGGCATCTGGTGACATCTGGTCCACACAGATAAAGTAAGAAACACATACTCACACTCTTACTATCTGGAAGTAGACATAGCCTCCCTCTCTCTCTCTCTCTCTTTCCATGAAAATCTCATTCAAATTAACTTTATTGACGGGATGCATGTCCATGAGGGCCGGACAACTCCATCTGCTGATGTAGATTGTGTCATTTCCAAAAAAAAAGAAGCTCCAGAGTGGGTCTTGTGCTTGTTTCCATGTCTGAGAATGCACTTTTTGGTGTATTAATCATAACTGCTTGCCTATAGAGCATTTATCATCCATTAAAGCAAATGACGTAACAAATCAGAAGGATTTAACGGTTTATTTGTCACCAACTTATGTGTTGTGAAATTCAATTTGGCGTGCTCTGAAAGTTGTGCTAAAAGTTTCAGTTGCGAAAAAAGTGTCTGAAATAACACAATTATAAGGCAAATAGGCAAAGTAGCTCTTATATGAATTTAATAACTGACATTTTGTTGATTTCAGAGGTAATATGCCATTTAAACTCTCTGACATTTAGTTATTTGAATGCCAGCCATTATTTTCATTCTAGGTTTTTTTACTTGCAGATCATTTTTGTGATTCATCATTTCATTTTTTTTGGTCTATAAAATGTCAGAATATAGTAAAAATATTCATTACAATATCCCAGAGCCTAAGCCGACATCTTTTTAATATCTTGTTTTTTTTCCAAATAACACAAATACTGACTATCATAACAGATTCACATTTGATAGTCTGGAACCAGTGATTAAAAAAAGATTATTCCTTTATTTATTTATTTTTGGTGATTAATTTAACAGCAATCGGTTAATTCAATAATTTCATTACTTTTGTGCTATTATATCACACTCAGAATGACACCGATTTACATACATGGACGTGATGTGTAATATATCCCCCCTCCCTGACATGATGACAGACCTCTGACCACCAGGGGCCTCAACCCTGGGTGAACCACGGTCCCAGTGGTCAGAGGACGCTGGCCATAGGCCAGATTGGCCCACGTCAGTCACCTTTGTGAGGGAGCAGATGATGTGTGACAAAGCGGAAATTAGAGAGGCTGGTTATGAAAGGTAGGGAAAGAAAAGAAAGAGAGGTGGCTGGACGTTGAGGTGGGTGTAATAAAAAATGGCGATGCTGGGTGGAAACGAGGGCGGATGGATGGATGACTAAGTAGGTAACATGATAAATAGAAGAGGGAATGGCTGGATGACTGGGTGGATGCTTTGACACATGGCCCCCGGGGAATCAGCCATTATACACGCCACTGTCACTCAAGATTAGCGGCATAATTAAACTCCTGTCGCACTGCGAGTGCTTGGTGTGTGTGTGTGTGTGTGCACGTGCGTTGCATCTGAGCGTGTGTGCGTGTTGTATTCCTGTGTGTGTGTGTGTGTGTGTGTGGGAGGGGTTGGACTGTGACAGAGATTGATGGTGAGGGGAAAGCAGGCCATTATGTTGTATAGCTAAAGCAGTGATAGCCTTTACACCTCTGTGTCTGTTTAAACTGCCGGCCACTTCATAGGTGTGGCACAAGTGACCCCCTCCTACACACACACACACACACACACATATTTTCACACTTAATTGTCTGTTTTCCAGGAGACTTTTATTGCTTCAATACTTTGGCTGTGTAGTCTGCAGCCGTGTTGCCTTCACTGAACTCCAGCCACTGTAGGAACACTGAGCTTCTAAGCTAAATCAAGATGTCATTCATAAATGAAGCCTCTGAAGCGTTAACCCAAGGCTCTCTCTATGATAAATGATGGGTCGTTGTGAGCAATTTTAATGGGCGAGCTACATGAAATGTTTAAATACTTTGCCCCCCCCCCTCCTCCCTAAATAATCAGCCTCAAGACTCTTATTCACTGTAACGGTTGAAGGCCACGTTCTCGAGCAGCTGCACGCCGACCAAAGCTCCATCTCTGTCTGTTAGTGAGTCTCAGTGAGTGAAAAGAGCCCCGCCGCTCCCCTGCCGAGCGGAACATCAGCCTCATCAAGCCGGCCAGAGGCAGCGACAACAAGGCCGGAAGTAAGAACCTACGTCCTTCAGCATAAAAGCACAAGAGTCCTCTCTTTAAAATATAAAGTGTATAGATGCAAATAACAGAGCACAATAATAGATGCAGAACAAGCTTGATTTATCAGGTACCAAGCCCCAGTAGGACGAAAAAGCCTACAATTTTAAGAAACTAGCTTTCAGCATACACTAAGTAACATCTCTTTTGTCAATAAGGCTACTTCATTTTTAATTCTGCAGTTTTTTTTATTGCAAGGTACAATCACAATCCAGCACAAAGTTGATGCACAACTCACGTACATGTTGGCCGGACCAATACGGGAAGTTTCGGCTCAAGATGCAAGTGCAACACGGTATTTAAATGTCCAAACTTTTTGAACCTGACCAGAGAAACCTGATTTCAGTCTGACGTGCACAAGTTTAAGAAAAAAAAGGGGACCTGATGCTCAGATGATCTGTCAGACCTGGTCCAAATAGGGATTTTCTCATGTGATGTTAATGATCAGAAGTAGCAGCAAGTGTACTTGAATCATTGGAGGGCTTCCCCGGCACACCTGAGAGATAGAAGAGAGATAGAATACAGTCTGGGTCCCAGATCAGGTCTTCATTAACCTTGCAGCCAAAGCAAAGATATTTACTGAAAAGGGAAGTTATGTGAAGAGGAGATAGTGTCATATCCTTGATCCTTTGACCTACATTATGTATGTCAAATGAATTATGTTAAACCAGGTTCGTTCCCACTGTGCGCTTTTATTTTGAAAAGCAAAACCGGAACAGCTACGTTGTTTCGCGGTGTTTGACTTGACAGATGGCAGGCGCGAGACGCTCCTCGCGGCTGTCTCTCTCGGTCCGTTGGTCCATCCCGGTTCCCCTTTGTCTCCGCTCTCCCCACTCCTCGAAGACGACCGCCGAGACGAAGACACAAACTTAGCCGTTATTCCGCCCGTTTCGCGTCACGTACGTTCCGTTCGGAGACTTAGCTCGAGCCGAAGTCTCACCCGGAGTCTCTCCATCCGATGTGGACATGCTTTTCTCTCTTCTTCTTTTTTTGAACGGTGTAGAGATGAGTTCGCTGTAACGGAGGAGGCAGCGGAATCAACCGACTAACGGCTGACTGCCCGGCGGCGGCGGCGGCGGCGGCGGCGGTGTTGTGGAGCCGACGGGGAGATGAACCGGAGGAGGACTTGTTAGCCGACAGGAGACGCCGAAATCATCCTCCGTTTGCTGGCGACACACCGCGACAACCTAGCAAACAATTTCACCCGAGATACAAGCGAAAATATATTGGATTGTCACCGCGTATTTGGAGATTTTATGTCTTTTTTTTTGCGTGTTAACGGTGTGAATGAAAGGATGTTGCCGCCACATGCCCGTTACTTCCCCTGAGAGGAGAGGACCAGGACTACGAGGAGGCAGCAGGGACCACTTTCACTTGTTTTTTTTCTTCTTCTCCACCCTCAACAAATTAGGCTGTTTCAATCAGTCTAATCCGAGTGGTGCTTAATCGGATTATTAAACAAAAGAGCATTTTATCCAGAGAGGGGAGGAAGGGGGGGTATCTATCTATCTGATACCACCTTATTTTAACAGTCTTTCCAAGGGTCTACTGGTTTCTGTGACGAGGATGCGACGTGATTGTAGACTTTCTAGTCCGGCTGGTCCAGAAGCACCTGCTTGGACGTAATTTGAGATTCACTGTAAGATTTCAAGGTTTGCGTGTCATAAATCTGACTTAATTCTGATGAAAATGCACCACACCACCTGATTGATCTACCAGACTGCCGAGGAAAGGTCCCTCCATCCGTATCAGGAACATACTTGTGGACTTGACTGCCATCTCTTGATCCCTGACCCCCCCCCACATGTGCTAGGAATCTAGTGGAACCAGGTTTACCCGTCAGCATCGCGGGCCACTTGAATGACGTGGTAGTCGCTCACACTCCCCTGAGCTCCGGAGAGTACAGGGGGGGCTGCACTCTGAGCCTCCACCCGGGGCTGCCAGTCAGACGCTCCTCCGAGGGGGCTTTTGGGATTTCCGAAGGTCCATCTGGAGGTTTTGAGCTTTGAGAGCTTTCGCCCCCGGAGTTCCTTCTCCACGTGGAAATCGCTGGAGAGAGGGAGGAGGACACCATGGGGTGCTGTAGCGGCAGGTGTACCTTGGCCTTCATCTGTGGCATGCAGCTGGTAAGTGTTATTTTATATTTTTTTATCCACCTATAAGGGGCTAAATGGGCGTCTCCGTCAGTAGAAAGAAAGTTTGAGAAGACGTGGAGTAGGGGAGCGGGGGTGGATGGATGTATGGAATATGATGGATGACTCAAAAGGTCACATTTTACAAGTTAATAGGAGTGCAAAAGGTCACGCCGTAAGCTGGAATCTGTTTTACGGTACAGACTTGACGCGTTGGGTGGATTGACGGGATGAATGGCTGTTGGTCGGGAGCTCGGTACTAAGAGTCCACATGGAACGTTGATGGATGGGTGGAGGCTGGGAGTGATGGATGGGAGGCAGTGAAGGTAAAGGTGGGGCCGGACGGCAGAGTGGATAGATGTGTGGAGCAGGTGCATGTGACTTATGGATGGATGGAGGGAGGGATAGAGCTCGCATAAACTCACGGAATGAACTCCGCCGCTGTCTTGTCTTGTCATTACCTCATCCTCCCATTCCCCATCTGTGTCAATGTGAACGGGTGCCAGGCAAAACAATGGAGAGGGAGGGATGAGTGTGTGTTTAAGTGGGAACACAAGACCTGTCATTAGTTCGGTTCTGTAAATCCTTCACATCTAAAGGAAAACCTCCTTAAAGACCGCTAGCGCTGAAGCAGCGAATGGCAATGTGGATCTGATCTCCTGTCAGGTCGGGGTATGTCCGGCTACAGTGGATTTGATTTGCAGAGAGAGACTTCCACTTTCATCTCATACGGAGAGAAATCATCACAGAAAAAAGGTTGATATGGCGACAACGTTAGGAAAAAAATGACTTGTTTAGTCAACAACAACATCAGCGTTCATTTGTTATTGTGTTCATGGCCGGTGTTGCTCTCCCAAGCTGTGTTTCTTTTCAAACGTCCACGTTGATCTCCAGCTCTGCCCGTTCCGTTGCCAAGCAGGTAACACGCGAGTGTCAACGACGCTGATCGAAGCGTCGAGAACAAAAAACCCCCGACGATAAAGTTGTCGGCCTTCGTTCAAAGACGACGAGTTGAAAAAGAACCGCGCATGCATTCTCGGAGGGGTTTGTCACTATGAGCAACATCTTTCACACTTAAACACAGTCACCGGGCCCAAGGATAACACGGATACAGTTGTAGGAGTTAGTCCCGGACAGATTCTCCGGGGGCTGGAACACGAAGGGCATCGAGTAGAGGCGGAGGCATACATTCTTTATTATTCTTGAATGTATGCGTATAGAAACTGACAACATACCCTTGTATAGAATGGCTGGATGTTCATGCATAAACATGAACGTGCTCATGGAGTCATGTACAGCAAGTGTAAAACTGAAGACCTATTGTCGCGTTGAATGGGACGCCGTTACGGAGTGTGTGCGTGAAAGTCACCTAATTTGCCGAAGCACATTATGACCCCTCGCTGTTGTGCGAGTGTGAGAAGTCCATTGTGCTGTGAAATTGGTCATTGCCATGCATATTCTCATTCTTACGACTCCTTTTTTTTTTTTTTTCTTGGGTAAGCCGTGTGTGTGTGTGTCTACGGTATACTTCGCCCAATGAGATCGCCTCGTGTGCTGTATAAACATGAAACACGCCATTGTGCTGTAAATGGGGATGCTGTGTGTTTCCGCAGGTGACAAAAGAGGGGAGGGTGTATGTGTGTGTGTGTGTGTGTGTGTGTGTGTGTGTGTGTGTGTGTGTGTGTGTGTGTGTGTGTGTGTGTGTGTGAATGAGATGCTGTCACAGTGATAGTCATTGTGTCTAATGCGGTGGAACTAATGCTGTGCCATAGTCAACAACATGTTTTGCTCTGTTAACTGTTGTAATAGCTAAGCCAGCTGATAGCACCACTAGCTGAGTTAGAGGTCTAACATTATGGTTTGCGCTATCGTAGTTGTAGCAAAGAAATCCACGTCTTTCACCTCAGGATTCATACATACGGATGTATTGATAATAATATTGTGTCGTTGCTGCACGCCACATGAAAGCACATTGCTTGCTTTCCTCTTTGAAACCTAATTGACCACAAATTATCAGCTTTGCTTCCCCCCCCCCCGCTGGAGGTAATTGTTTCTTTTGTAAGCTTCCACTTAATAGTTGACCTCGCGGAGCAGAAAACAATGCTGGTCAGTGTGCCTCCTGTGGTGGAGCCGGTGTCTTAATGTAACACTTAACAGAAGTTTTTCTTCTCCTGCTTCATTAGCCGGGTTAATTGGCGAGACGCACGATGTCACCGTATCTGGGCTGAGATCAATAGTTAGAGAAACGTCTGTTTCACAGCTATGACGTCACGGAACGAGTACAAACACACCAGGTGAACCTCCACCAGCTTGTGATGTAAGTGTAAATGTGGTGTAGCACTGTGTGCTGGGCTTATTAGTTAGCTTTTAATTTTTTTTGGGATGTCACAGCTCAATGGACCACATTTGCGCTGACTCATTTTAAATGATTATTTTCTGCATTCCAGCGGTTTCTCTTCATTTCAGTGTGTTTTCAGGCTGCCAAATATATTTTTTAAATTCATCGATCATCATCATTTTATTCATTAAATATCACAAAATGCTAAAAAAAAAAAAGCCCTGCGGTAGACTGGCGACCTGTCCAGGGTGTACCCTGACTTCGTCCAATGCCAGCTGGGATCGGCTCCAGCGATGGATGGAAAATGCTAACAAATGACCGTCAAAATTCCTAAAGGTGACATCTTCAAAATGCATTATTGTTCAGTTTTCTATCACACAAGAGGAAAACGAGAAGGAAATCCTCACAACGGAGGGGCCGGAGAGCGTGTCGCCTTCCTGATTGGAACATTAAACGGTTAATCGATTTTGATTGTTGCAGGTTACCAATTGGTAAAATCGACTAATTGTTTCAGCTGTGGGTCTGATCCTAAATTGGACGGTCTCAGACTCAGTGGGAAATGTTGATTGAAGGATTGGTTGGCTCAAGTGCTGCAATCATGTGATTTGGTCCTCATACTGTGGGATCAAGTGTGTGCATAGCGTTTGTTGAATCAACACGTCTGCTTGCAGAGACAATCTCACTTGATTTTTCCAGATTGATCAAATGTTGACAAGAGATTTATTCAGAAAATTCAGCTTTTTTATGAATTATACTTTATTCTTTTTTAAGAAATTCCTAGATGTTGACTAAAGTGTCTATTCCCATGGATATGATGGCCAAAAAAATTACAAAAATCACACATTTAAAGGCATACTAACGGTCTTGCCAAGAGGTCAATGAGAACACAAAATCGTAGATCTGAAGCTATGCTAGCAGATGGGTAGCATAGCTTAGCATAAAGGCTGGAATCAAGAGGAAACAGCGAGCCCGACTGTCGAAAAGTAACAAAATCTGCACCGCTCACTAATTAACACATCTTATCTTGTTTGTTAAATCGGTACAAAACCATTGTATTTTTAGAAGGGGTCACAGCTTCCTGGAGTCTTGTTGTCATTGATTAGGCTGTCAGCAGAGAATCATTTAAATCACTGCTGCTGGCCAAGAAATAGTCCCACCCAATCAAACAAACGAGACACAATGATCGTCCTGCGGCCATGAGAGTGCTACCAATGTTCTGGTCTGCAGTAACTCTTAACGAACAAGAGAATAATGGTATGTCCCCAAATTGCCAATGTCCCTATCACCCTGTTAAAAGGAAAAGGAATTGGTTAATTAGTCGCAAGATTAATATTATTGTGGAAAATATGGAACACATACAGTGCTGTGAGCAGAAGAGATCGTAGTAGATCAGATAGGGCTTTTATCAACACCCTGTTTTAACACACACACACACACACACACACACACACACACACACACACACACACACACACAGATAGACCTATATGCCACTGAGGACTCACTTTCTCTGGTTGTGGTCCCCCGATGCTACATCGGTCCACACACCCACCAACATGATTACTAAATCATCCAATGGCGGCAAGCGATGACATCACTGGGTGATTGTGTTGATGGATCGTTAATTATGTTGTTGGTGTGAAATTGAATACAGTGAATTGAGTAGAATTATGGCTTTGCAGCACGCCATAATGCACAATTACAGTGATATAATAATTCACGATCCAATAGAATGCATATGGAAGCATCTTCATTCATAATCCAAAATGTACAAGATGACGAGTGTGTGTGTGTGCTGTGAAAAAGGGGGAGGACAAATAGTGGCCATAGGCAATCTGAGACCCAGTGTTTGTCTGTCTGCAGCAGTACATTCCTGTGACATTTCCACCATTGAGGGACATAATGAATAATTTACCACTTGGAAGCTGCGACATGAATGCAGAAATGCTATCTCTGCATGAGTGCCGCGTGTGTGTGTGTGTGTTACCTGATTGCAAAACAGTCATGTGCAAACCCAGAGGTCAATACTCATCTGAGATTAATTTCAGTGGAGGAAAAAAAAAAGAAAGACGGATGAATCAATGTCGACGTGTTGAATTTCCCCCCCCCCAAAAAAATAGTTAAAAGGTATTTTGACTTTGGAGTTATAGGCAAACATCAATTTCCACAACTTGAGATGGAATGGACAACATTTATTGGTGACTCAGGTCGCCCGTAAATGTCCCATAGAGGGACGCGATGAATAATTTACAACCTGGAAGCTGTGACATGAATGCAGAAATGGCATCGCTGCGCGTGTGCCGCGCGTGTTATCGCATAACGGTTATGTCCAGTCATTCAAACCCAGACGTCAATACTCATCTCATACTGAATATCACTGGAAAAAAACATGGTTAAAATATATTGTTGTCTTTGGAATTATAGGCAACCATCAATTTCCACAACTTGAATTTATAGAGGAAACATCCACAATGATTTTGGTTAATTTCTCTTAATGTGATTTGCAAATTGGAATAAATTATCCATTTAAATTCTGATGTGGGAATTTTGCAAAAAGGTTTTCACACTCACTCAAACTTATTCCAGTTCAGCTCCAGGGATGTCAACAATCAAGCTTATAAACGTTAATTGACAATAATAATTTTGACTAATTAATTCTCAGTTAAATAATAATAATTAAAAAAAGTAGAAACGAGAATAGCTGGTCCTCCAGGGATGTGTGTGATGGGACACCTGCATCCTTATTTAGCCCCCGTGTTAGGATATTCAGTCACAGTTATTTTGCAATATGCCGGATGTGCGTCATGCTGTTGGTTTTCCAGCATATTAAAGCAAATTCGCTTTGAGAGAGTTGTAAGCGAACGGAGCTGCTGCACTCAGGCAACAAACACAATCTTCAGACCTCCTTCCACATCGCCACAACTCAGTGAGATAAAAAGCCTTTCCTATCCTTTATGTGCGATGCTGCTTTCAACAAGGGCCACACACAATCTCAGCTCTCAGTCTATAGATTTCCTGTCGCCTTTTCTTTTTCGCGGTCTCTAATATGTCAGTCTCTCTTCCCCCAGGTCTCTGTCTTTTTTATATATGCCCACTCTCTTTGTGGACGTCTTTCTTGTCTTCTTCATTTCTTTATCTCCTCCACTCTCTCTCTCCTTCTGTCTCTGCTGGGAGGAATGCAGCCGTCACACCTTGGCCGCTGACACTTGACTGGCAATCCATTCAACGCGTTTCTATGGAATCTGCGCCTATGGCTTGCGTACAAAACAAGCTGTCACCCAATGGTCCCGTCGAGGTGCTTCCTTTGTGCCGGATCACCTCGACATTAGACCTCTTACTTAGAGCAATCCAAGCTGCATTCCTACCATCCAGGCTTTTCTCTGTGATTAACGATTATTGTACAATCCAGGCTTTCAGCTGTCGATAAAATGCAATCTTGAAAAGTGGCTTATTGAGAAGTTGCTGGTAAATTCAGATAATGTGCTTTAGAGGCAGAGGGCACTAAGTAAGGGATCATGTACATGTACTGATTATCCTGCTACTTTACGATAGAAATCAGTCATTCGATGCAAACTATTGTTTTTTTTAATGATTTGACCTCCTCCAGAGTCTATGATCATAATTGCATCCATAGCAACGGTCTGTGATTCATACTAGGTGCAATCCCTCCCCCTTTCCTTCTTTTGGAAAAAATATGTACGTTAGTCAACAGCTACAACCCAAAGCCTCTATTAGTTTGTATATGTATTACTTTAAGATATGCATAGCAGCATGACACCATCATCCACAGCTGATGATGCGTAGAACATGAACAAAATGTAACGTGTACTTCGAGTAGAGGTGCTCGAGTAGAGTACAGTATTATTTATAATATATATATATATATATATATATATATATATTATTTTTAACAAACCCCCATATGGTTTAAATGCTTAATCTATGAAAAACACTACTTAGATAACATTTTGGTTGGGTTTAGTATTGGGTTTAGGCTTCGATGGCGTATCTAAAACAGGTTTGGCTGGCAAATATTACTGTAATCTTTCAGAAATAACACATAAGCTCTCAGATATTATGCATGTTTCTGTAGCCCCACATAATAATGTAATTAGCTAATGATATGATTTACCTTTGTAATTAAACTTGTGTGTTTGTTCCTGGCTGCGGTTTAGTGAACGGTCAGTTTGTTTGTGTGTGTCTGATTGTATCTTTTGAAGTCGTGCAGTAAAACCAAACACCAGATTCATAATAGCTCCGTGCGTTGCTAGTCCATTATATCTGCAGATGCCTGTAAGGTACAGACAGAAAAACAACAGGTCAATCAGCCCGTTCGAGGAATCTGTTGTTAAATTGCAACTGTTTTTCCTCAGCAGGTTCAGAAGTAATATTTCTCCTGCAGGAATTACATCTGCACTGGCTGAACTCTCCCAATACAATGCAATGCTATTGACAGTCAACCTCGCTACGAGAAGCACAGTTTATTTCAGGGCACTGCGTTACTGTGCTTATCGTAGGTCAGACAGACGCATCAGCCCTGTTCAAGCTAACAGATATTTTTAATTTGCTTCCTCTTGAACGCCAACACAGAATCAAAGTGGCCCACTTCTCCCTTTCTTAGTTCTCATCACGATTTTCATCTTTCGCTGGAGTTCTTTGCAATTTAACTTTCTTTAAACAAATCCAGCTGTGTTTTACACACCAAATAATGCCTGCACTAAAGTAGCAGGGCACACAGCTGTCGACAGTTCTACATCGCATGCATGATCAGTGTCGTCTCCGGAGGAGGATCTGAACTCGGCATGATCACAAGTGTCTGCAACTCCACTGCCGTGGTTGACTTCCACTCAAACCCATACAAAACCACGGATAAGACTATTTAACATAAGCAACAGGCCCATCCCAGGTGTTGTTTCTCTATCGCTTCTAATTTAACTGATGCTGTCATGGATGACAAGTTCTAACATCTGGAATATCTGGAATGTGATGAATCGCACCGTGTGGAGGGGGAAAAGTCGTGTCTGGTCTTCTTGTGCTTTTTTTGGTTGTAAATGTGGCGCCATATTTGCCGTGCTGAAAAGAAAAAGAAAAACCCCAATCAAAGCGGTCCATCAACAAGCTGTCAGCAAACAGCACACAAGTCTGCACAACGTGGAGTCTTTAAGTTCAGTCAATACATTAAGGTTTGGAAAAAGACCAACCTTTGCAATGGAAAATGTGCAGTAAGGGCTATTTTATGCTGGAATGTGTCCAAGGGCCGAGCAGGAGGCTGATGGAGCCTGGATGTTACAGTGGAGTGCTGCTGCTGCTGCCGATGGCAAGGTCTTTCACAGCACATCTGGAGGTGACAGAGACCCTCTTCACCGATTGATCCCTGACGGCGAGATAGAGTAACGGAAGTGTGTATCTGTCGAGGTATTTGAGCCCCTACTCTGAGCTCCCGGTGTCATATTTACGTCAATGAGTCACTTTTGCTGTTGAGAGTAGACCATTCTCCTGTCTTACCTATAGCTCCATTAGCGGTTCCTGGGTTTTCTGTCCATTTTTCAAGCTAAATGTATACAGTACCTGTAATCTATTTCCACCAGGCTCCCTGCAACAGCACGTCTTTTTCAACGCTTTCTTATAAACTGCAATTATCCACACTGGAATTTTTTATTGTAGAAACATCAGCGCGAGTGTCGTGTAGAAGCGTTTGGAGGTGCACAGAAAGGTTGCGAAACCGCGACAGTGAATCAACTCACACTGTCATCATAACAGCGTCTGGGAAGCTGGTGGAAGGGTGGATTCTGTAAAACGTGAAATCTTTTTGTTTGAGTTGAGAAAGCTGACTCAATCTATATTCCTCCACAGCTCAGCGGAGGCTTTAAATTGAACTCGTACACAGTCGGATTACCTGTTCTATAGCCTCGGTGATACTGACAAATAGCGTAGCGGGGAATCACTTCCCCTGCATGAACCTGGTTTAACCAGGCATTAAATGTGTGACTTTGTTTTCAACTTCTTTTCTGCAAAAGCACCTTTTTTTTTTTCATTAACGCATTAACCTGCAGCTGTGGAGGGCTCTGAGCGTTGTAGTCACATTCGATTGCTTCTTTCTCCCGAACAACCTGGTGGCCAAGTTCAATCTTGGCACATCACGTTCCCGCATCTTTGAAAACCGCCACCCTTTTTCATATTGACACCCAGCGGTGGAGAGTGAGAGGAAAGCGAATCGCCGGCGTGCAACAAAGGTCATGTACTGGATTTAAGCGAGCGATATTACAGGCCGGGTGTCTGCTGAGCTGCTAAGATGTGCATCGACGGCGCTGGGAGCTGACCTTGTGCGTGACCACCGCTGATGGATGAGCTGATGGTGTTTGGCCGAATACTGCTGCCTCAATATTTACACACAGGGAGACAGGCAGCAGACAGGAAGCTTGACACGAAGGGCGCACAGGCAGGCTTACACACCGACGCTTGCTTTTCCTTTCGTTTTATTTTAATACACTTCAAACTGCTGCGTCGCTCGCTGCTCCTGTATTGCTATTTACCCCTCAAGGTGAAGCGCTCCCCCATCGTTCTCTGAGAACTCATATCCTGTTGATGTAGTTGTTGCTATTGTTGCCGTTGCCTGAATCCTGATATTCCGCCTGTGCAGTTTTTTTTTTATCTTATTAGATCAAAGGAGCTCTTGAATTATAATAGCCAGTAACTGCAAGGCAATGCCACAATCTTAATTACCCATGATTATGAGATGGAGACATGACTGGTGTCAGATGAACACATCCCACGTGCAGGAGGAACAACTTTTAGAATGACGTTGATATTTTGTTGTGTGATGGATTTAGCTGGAAAAAGGCAAGAAGAGAGCCGTGATAAAATGTAATTCCGATGTAACCATCCTCCCGTCAGCAGTAAACTCACCCCTGATAAAACTTTTTTTTTGTTTATCAGTCCATAATCATAAATATATAATGCTTGTTTTATATAGCATCTTTCGAGAGCAGACCTCACAAAGCACTGCACGACAAAAAACAGAATAACAGGCGTGAAAAACAAAAACAAAAAAGCTCATCTATGTATATGGGCCTTGAGATGCTTTTTAAAAGGGTCCACAGTCTCAGCAGATCTTAAGTCCAGTGGGAGAGCGTGACAAAGTTTAGGAGCTACAACCTCAAAAGCACAGCCTCCCTCTGTGCTGAGCCTGGAGCGAGGAACAAGCAGCAAACCCCGATCAGAGGACCTCAGAGACCTGCTGCTGATGTAGTGGCTCAGAAAAAGAGGGTCGCAGTAGTCAAGGCAAAAAGTTCGCAACAACATCGGCCCAGGCTCACTTAAGGTGGGCTGACATTAAAGGTGGATAAGCTATTCTCATTTTAGCGACAGTGGAAACCCTGTACTTCCAATACAGAATATTACCCTGCATCCCTTTTCATTAGCTTGTCATACAGAGGGATACATACGTTTCCTTTGAGGGCAACAGAAGGAAACCAGACTGAAAATGGTCAAAAACGTATATAACATGTTTTTAAGAAGTGGGGACAATGTCAAAGGGACTGCAGGACACGTTCATACTGCTAACCAGACTGGTATGTTCTTAAAATGAAGTTAGGAGCATGAAGGGAATGATTTTTGCTCGTATGACCATATTGGTACCAACGAGGGAGCGTGAAAAAAAGTATTGCATCATTAACTAAAGACAGTGCTCATTAAAAGATTGCACGTTTAAGAGGTGATATTAGCAGTTAGACATAATCACAGGGCTTTTAGTAGTAGTAGGAAACTTTGCTGCAAAGAGGGTGAAGATTCAAGAGCTAATTCATGTAAAATATCCAAGTTATTAAAAAACGAAACACAATTCTGATCTGAAATTTAAAAAAAGATGCTCAGAAAAACAAACTAATACCATATGTGTGTAGGGTCGACACGTGTTGAGTCAAAGCAAAGGAGAAACTCATCAGTATGGATGCAAAACCGCCAAGAAGCTGTAAATGGTTTTGAAACTTATAATAATAATATCATAATTGCTCTTACGTCCAATTTTCTCCCATTCAGCGTCTTCCAGCCTCCTTTTGTTTCTTATTCTTCACCACCATATATTGCCGTCTCTCCCTTTATCGTTGTTGCCCTCTCTGTCTGCGTCTCTCAATTATTTCTCCCAGATTTTCTCTCTTATCCTCTCTCTCTCTCTCTCTCTCTCTCTCTCTCTCTCTCTCTCTCTCTCTCTCTCCCAGGCCATTTGAGTTGCTCAGGGAGCTGTGAAAACGATGTCTGTGTGTCTTTGCGTCTGCATCCTGTAGGGAGTGTGTGTGTGTGTGTGTGTGTGTGTGTGTGTGCATGTGCGTGCAGGGACAGTGGAGGTGGTGGAGCGTGTTAAGTCTGGCCATAGAAGCCTTTCGACTGGGATAAGGAGCCGAGGGAGGGAGGAGGAAGGGAAGGAGGGAGGAATGGATGAGCGGATGGATATATTCATAAAGGATAGATGAATGTCTGCGTGCGGATCGATATTGGGATGGAGAAATTGAGATTTGGATGAATGGATGGAGAGAGGGCCGGTGGGAGAGATGGGTTGGGGGGAAGCAGGGGAGGAGCAGACGATAACAAGAAAGGATGGATCGATGATGGATAGATACCCAAGATGTATGGATGAACAGATGATTAATGGAGGGACGGGTCGTTTAACACCGCAAAGTTATCAGTAATGACCAGAGATGGCAGGCGGTGGAAGGAGCCAAATATGCTGGGTGTTGACTTTGTGTCAGCGGAGTAAATAATGTGTACTTGCTGTCGTCTGAGAGGAGACGGGGATGCTGAGCCAAAATAAACCTTTCGGCTGATCTTCAAAGGACCAATAAGATCCAAAGGACTTGTTAGCAGGCTTATCTGCTAGAAACTTTACTGCAGGTAGTGTCGCAGTCTGTTACCCTCTTGAATCTTGTTCCCCCTCAACCTTCAAATAGTAGTTCACACATCACAACTCTGAAGCTATATAGTTCCCCACGTAGTTCTCTCCTCCCTTTGCTCTCCGTGCTTGTAGAATTTACATGATTTGTCCACAAAGAAGCCAACGCTGTGGTTATGGTTTGGCGAGGCTTCAGCACAAAAACAGCTTGGTTAGGTTTAGGTAAAGACTGTGGTTTGGGTTTAAATGACTACATCACTAGGGTTAAGGACCTTCTTCGTCATGGCAACGATTTTTGATTGACATTTGTTGTCTTTTTGACTACAGTTGCAGCTTGATTATTTGATATTTCTCCAGACAGACTTTCTGAGCAGAGCTGATGGCATCTTTTGCTGCTTTACACATCGACACATTAATATAAGACGTTTGGATGATAGATGCATCATCATTTTCAGAGTAACTTATATTAAAGGGAAAGTTTTGTTTTCCTGTTTCCCAAAGGGAGACTTGTGAGTCTTTTGCTTTGATGTGATTGGCTCACAGTCAGAGGGAGTGGACAACATCCAGCAAGTGAGAACGTTTGAGAAAAAGCCAGAAGCAAAGTTTATTGTAGGATAAAGGAACTGTCTGATTTGGTGCGTGACCTTAATTGATATTTCCTCCAAAGGTTTACTGTCACTTGTACAATACAGACTCCTCCAATACAGATCCATACAAGGAGTAAAGATCTCATTCTGAACCCTGACTCCATCCATTCATAGCTGTTGAAACAAGAACAAACGGCAAGCAGTTTTCTTTTCTGGCAGCCATGAGAAGGCAGAATGTGAAGTGAAGCACATCTTTCTGCTCTCGTGCACTCTGAGTATTTATCATTTCAGGAATATAATGGTTTACAATGACCAAATCCAAACTATCATATAACTCATTATTCTGCCATGTAGTGCTGAGTACCAAGGTGACAAGGAGGTGGTTGCCTTAGGCAACAGCAGGGAAGCTTCAGGCCATTATCATACCAAGAACTTCCAATTTATTGAGCGGATGAATATGTTTTATTTTACACAATAAAATATTATTTTTTATCTGTGTCTTATAATGGTAGCTTATTTGTCAAATTACTCGTTTTGTGCCTCAAACCATTATTGTCTAATTAGGAAATATAAATATCCTGGAGGCTCACATTATTTGTAGTGTAATTGATACTTATCATCAGACAGTTTAACTCTTTTATTTATTTATTGGCTTTTCACTTGGACTTCTGTGCAGCAACACGACAGATGGCACAGTATAGTGTAGCATGCCTACACTAATGTGATGATACCAAACACATTGTCCCTTTGCAAATGTTTTTTTATGCTTAAAAAGTTACACCCTGGCAAATCACGACTTTTGGAATATCTGGCAGGATCATTTTCAATGATAGCAGATGTACTGAATGCTGCATTTTGCTCACATTGCAGCTACAAACGGTGCTTCAATATCATATTTATGAGATTTGCAGTTCATTACACAATCAGGGAAGTGCACAGCCCTCGGATTTGAGTTTGCTGGTGAAACAGCAGGTAAAAGGTACAAAATAGACGTTTGCAAATATGTGAGCTTTAGTATATTTCCTCATTCAACACATCTGTGTCTATTATACTAACTTTCACCTTGCCAAAGGTTATTCTAGCTTGTTTGATATCTTTGTCGATCTGAGCCAGAATGCCTAAAAGACTGCCCAAAGCCTCAGTGCATCTGGCCCCGAATATGCTCAGTTGGTACACCTGAACTCATTATTAGGCCAAAAGACCCTCAAGTGTGACTAAAGAATCGTTTATAAAATGCTGAGCAGGTTTGTTTCCAATACTTTTGGTCCGGAACAAAAAATGGTCAATGTGTTTTCGCAGCGCTAGCCACAGAATATCAACTTCTAATGTTCTGTTATATATATATAAATACAACATTTTTCTTAAAAAAGCAGAATATTTCTTTACACACTGTTCAATGAGGTATAACAATCCAATTTCATCCAGGGCGCCGTTCACCCACCAGCCTGGACATCATCTTAACAGGGCCTGGCTAGCTGTTTCCCCTTGCTTCCAGTCTTTATGCTAAGCTAGGCTAATCGTGAGAGTGGCATCAATCTTCTCTCCTTAGTCTTGGCAAGAAGGCAAATGAGCAAAATGTCCAACCATTCCTTTTAAGATGTGTATTCTGTGGTTGGTTTTATTTATATTGTCATATCACAACAGAAGTCATCTCAGGACACTTAACACATTGAGCAGGACTAGAATACGCTCAAGATTTCCAGAGTCAATACAATTTCAAAGTCCCAACGTCACCCAGGGACAAGCATTACGGCGACAGTGGCGAGAAAAAACTGCCTTAATAGGCTTTCAGGCAGAAATCTGGTGCAGCCCAGGCCCTTGGGTTCCAACTGCATTTGGTGTTGGTAGTATAGTAGTAGTAGTATTAACAGTAGTGGTGGTATTAACAGAAGCAATAGTATCAACAGTAGTAGTCCATGGCAGCAGGCACAGCCACGCCGAGATGGATCCATCCCAACCATGTCGCTGTAGACCAGAGAGCAGGAGTAGTTGAGCAGACACACAGCGGGCAGGTGGAGCTACAATATGGTGTTTCCAGCATCGGTCAGGACCTCAGCGGACTCTGCTGGACCAGAAAACATAGCCAGACACCCGGGAGTAAAAGTAGCGATGCCAAAATATTAGGGGTGTCACGATTTCGATTTTTCATCGAAATCGATCGAAATGACGTCACGATCTCGAGCATCGAAGTCAAAGAGAGGATCGACGATCCCCCCTCCCCCCGTGTGCAAAGCTACGCACACTACGCAAAGTTACGCAAATGACGCAGCACATTGTAGCCGACGCCGCTAGTTACCTATCCTGCAGGTTATGACACGATGGCGAGTGCAGATGAAAGAGGAGACGCGGCACCGGAGCTTGAAGCAGCTCCTGCTTCTCTTAAATCACATGTATGGAAATACTTTGCGTTCCCGGTGAGTTATGTCGACGACGTTCGCGTTGTTGACAAGAAGACCACAGTGTGTAAGATATGCTATGTACCATACCCGGCCACGGGAAACACTACGAACATGGCAGGACACATTCGCCGGCATCACAAAGATGTAGATTTGACAGCTGGGAAAGCACCATCACTGGTCCAGCCAACTATTCAATCCTCGTTTGCAATAAAACTTCCACAGACCTCAGCTCGCGCAAAAGCTATAACTAGCGCTATAGGGCTATTTATAGCAGCAGACCTGCAGCCTTACTCGGTGGTGGAAAACACGGGATTTAAACATTTAATTAGCGTACTTGAGCCACGCTACAGTATGCCCAGCAGGTCGCATCTTACAACAAAAGTGGTTCCCTCCATGTATGAAGACGTTAAAGAAAAAGTTGTGAGGGGTCTGAGCAATGCAGAGTTAGTTGCCTTAACAACAGATGGCTGGACCTCAAGAGCAACTGAGAGTTACATCACCAACAGTTGTCTTGTCTGGCCATAGCCTTTGATGACTCAAAGAGCATCTCTCTCTCCAGATAAAGATAACAACATATCTTTGTTAAAGAAAGAAACTTGAAACAAGAATGTAAAAATGACAGTTGTCATTCTCAGGGGACAAAACAGTCCAAACTACTTATTTTTTATGTTCAACTGTTAGGATAAAGTTTGTTAAGGCTCTAATTGTCCATGACTTTGGACATGACTGTTATATTTTTTATTTATTTTGTTTTATTGCACCTTTATCATTTTAAAAGTAGTTTGCTGTAACCAAAATAGAGTCACTAGATGGCAGCCAGGCACCTCTGTGACCTCTCATTGTTGTTTGTTTTTGTTGTTGAAAACAAGATTGTTACTTTTATATTGCAAATAAATAATTTAAATTTGACCATTAGTGCCTAATGTGATACATTATGGAAATTGCATCACTTATATGTAGCCCAACTTTTGAAATAAGATTTACTGTACAAAATTTGATGAATAAAACCAATGATCGTAGACTAGACTAGTCTGAAAATGGCATAGGCATCTGTGCTGTAAGAAAAAGAAAAAAATCGAGAATCGAATCGAATCGTGACCCTAAAATCGAAAATCAAATCGAATCGAGTATTTGGAGAATCGTGACACCCCTACAAAATATACATGACTCTGTGAAAAGTGTGTGCTCACGTATTTGTAAAACGTCTGGATATCAGGCATGTTGATTGGCACCGTTTTGACAAGTGCATTCGTCTCTTTAAAACACAAAGATTAAGCCCATCATTTAACAGCCCTGATTCTTGTAAGCCTCTCCATTTTGGATAGTGTGGGGGAAAAAAAGTGCACAAAAGTGTGTTTTGACAGCAGCTTTCTTATCTGTGATGGGTCACATTTTTACTGTCACCTGCCAAGGTCTTCCATCGCTTCTCCAAAAGCTGCCATTATTTTGAACTATAAATATATCACTTGGCTCTTTGTTCTCTTCACACACACAAATGAACCCACACTGTCATGCAATGCACAAATTCATATTCACGCACTGCCAGGCACAGACGCCGAGATTCAGATCTTGCCGTTTCTCCGCTCTGATGTCTTGCAATATGATTCCAGACAAGCCACTTCTCCTCACTTGCTCCCTGAAGACACCGATGAAGAAGAGTTTTGTTTCAGTTTGAAATCCCTTTAAGGTCTATAGACGATATTGGGTCATGTGTGAGAGCGGAAAGAGCTCAACGTTACACTTTCATCTTTGCCTGTAATCATTTCGCCTCCATCACCCGTCCCTCTCTCATGCCCTCTCCTCCTCTTCCTCTCCTCCTCCTTCCTCTCAGGATGAATTGATTAGGTCTTATTACCTTACACACCTGCTCTCTGGATTGCCTCTACTCTTATCTCTCTCTCTTTCACATACACACATATACCAACTACTTCTGTTTTTTCTCAGCTCCCACTCATGCCCGCACATACACACACATGCACAGTCACAGTAATCAGATCCGTCAATCTCTTGTATTTTTGAATACGGCAGCTAAAGTAAGATACGGATACAATCTCAGCTTTCAGTCCGTCTCCATATCAGCATATCAGTCAAACTGTGGTCAGGTCTCACCAAAATAGAAGCACAGTATGTTTTTCAATGTCGGAGACATGGTGGCAACAGTGTGTGTGTGTGTGTGTGTGTGTGTGTACAAGCCATGCTGTGCCCCAGTAGCGTGGCCATCAACACTAACAGGGTTACTGCTTTGATTCCCACAGGGCCACCTGAATAAAAAGCAGACATATTATGCAACACTTCAGGTAAAAAATACCACTAAATAGAATACATGAATATATTTAGATATTGAAACTATAAATGTGTCCAATTGTCCAACCATACCGTGAGTATTCGCAACAGATATCAGTAAGACATAACTGTATATTTCACATTAGATAATACTTTCCCTCACAATTTTAATAGAATGTTATGTAAATGTACAACACTCCAACATAGTATTATGCTACGAGTCCTATCTCGCTGTCCTATAATAAATACAAATACAAATGCAAATACGTCATGCAGTGTACAACTGTCACAGGAAGAACCGTCATAGCAGAGTTGCAGAGTGGAAGTTCTTTTGTTCTTCCGAGGTTCATGAATAAAAGGCCCACTGTTTCCTGTACAGATGATGTTTGGTGATTGGTATTTGGAGTACGGCTTGGATGGCCATGAAACTCTACTGGTTGAATCAATATTATAAAAGGTGAGCAACTGGGTTGGAAAATAGCTTGGGCCTAAGACGCTGACCATGATATCGTCCAGCTGGAGGCCTTCGTTGCCTCTGTCTCTTCCTCATTTACTGTCATCTCACTATACCATATAGATTCTCCTCGTACTCATGACCATGCGGAGTTTCCCACAGGATTTTGTGAGACTGTGGTGGATGGATCTCCCTCTAGAGGGTTCTGGGGGGATGCGACCCTGAATGTTTTTTCATTTCAAAGTTAAATGCTTCAATCTGCACAATGAAGAAGCTCGATCTATTCTTGACTTTGGGCTCTTGTAAAAAAAAATTATTGTGCTCTAATACGAGCAGTGGTGAGATGTAAGTAATTACAAGTACTGTGCCAAAGTACAGTGGGGAGGTACATGTACTTCACTTTACCTTTATTGGCCTATCAGTGACATTGCCATCAGTGCATTGGCAGCTGCACTCAGTAACGGTGTGACATTTAAAATCCATTCTGTACTGCTGCAAAGTGTGTGACCAAATTTTGTATCATACGATGAGCCACCTCTACCAGTGTGCAGTCGTCACTACACTGCCCACGCCTCACAGAGGCAGCACCTTTAATAACTGAAACACATAACCTGAACCAAATTCAAAACAAATCTTTCCTCTGAATCCGACATAATCATTCACTGAGTCTGATGAAAGCAAGCCAATATCATTTGGCAATCTGTGGGCCTTTTTGCAGTGCGCAGGACATGATTGATTGAAATAAAGGGAGACGATGCGTAATGCGGACAGTGTCAGCTGTCCAATCCCCAGAAAGGATTTTATGATTGATGGCATGCAGTAGCATTTAGAAGTCTCACAACTCTGCACTGCACTCTCAGCACTCACAGTGATTACATCTGAGAGTGTGTGTGTGTGTGTGTGTGCGAGTGTGTGGCGTTAGTGTGTGTGAGAGACCAGGGAACAAGAAGACTACAGCGTTGGTGTTTGCTGTGCGATTCTGCATGTGTGAGGTTGATTACGGTGTCGAGCGTCTGCCTCCTTGCATGAATTTGTGCGCGTGTCCGTGCGTGCAAAGGTGATGGTGCAGTCTGTTCGTGTGTGATTGTGTGTGTGTTGCAGCTCTGAGTGCTAGTGGTGATAATGTGGGACTAAAGGAGGGAGGGAGGGAGGGAGGGAGGCAGTGAAGGACAAGTGAGGATTTTCGCAGAAAGGAAGAGGGATGCATAGGAAGGATGACACGGATCATATGGACAAGGTCCGAGGAAGAAACGTAAGGTGTGGAGGACGGACGGATGGTTAAATGAAGCTGCAGCAGATGGGGACGAGGTGGTATGAAGGGGAGGAAAGGATTGATGAGGATGGATAGATGTAGAGAGGAAGGAAGGGAAGAGGTAGATGAATGCAGGTCTAGGTAGGATCCTGTGAAGGACACTGAAAGGTGTGTCAAAAGGGAATAAACGGGTGAGATGGAGAAGGAAAGGGGGTGAGATGGGCGGGAAACTCTAGTGATGTGTTAACTGGGTGTTTTATCCTTTAAACTGAGACTGTCAACAGTCATTTCAGCAAATCTTTCAGCAGTTTTGTCAGTTTTGAGCAAAGCAAAAGATGAAGTAGTGTGATGAGAGTCATAGTGTGTGAGGGATGGAGGGAGGAGGGTGTTGGAGTGCACGGAAGGGTCACCAAAACAAAAACAGCCAACAGTCATGTTGTCATTCCCTACCCATGGGCGTTAATGTAACGGTGAAGGTCCTTCTAACCTCACTGAAGAAGTAATTCTAACCCAAACCACATTTATTTCCCTATCCACGTTGTTTTTGTGTCTTATAGTTGTGTTATAATAACTATATCTCCATGACAACTCTGCAAACCCTCTGAGGAAGGTAATGACATACGATTGACAGCCTGAGAATCCATCAAATGTATTTCTTCACGCCGCTTCTCCAGGATTGAAGTGAACTTTTAACACTGTTTTTTAATGAAACTTTCAAAACTCAGCAATAACGAATTATCACATTAATATCACATTTTTTTTTACGTAGCATTAAGTGTCAGAAAAACAAGTTAAGCGCTAACTAGGTGCTTTCCAATTACAGAAGGCCTGTGAAGTAGATGCAGATGCTCAAACACTTAATCTAATGGTCCCGAGTGTCTACATATCGATTCTATAGTAAATACAGAGTAAATCTCTGTAAATCCTTAATGCACAAACCTGGCACAGACTTGCTTTGTTTCCCACAAGAACAAAGAGAAGTCCTCATGTGGCTCCACTTTGTTTTAAACAGGACAAGTCTCTGCTTTCACACCATGTTATCGACTTAATTCATGAGAAATTGTTTTGCACCGTGAATATGAAAATACAAGAGGTCCAACTTGTATTTTTGTTAAATCATACTCACATTGATTTGGTACCATTGACTCCCGTTTCAGACTCTTATGCTGTAAAACATTGCTCTTTTGTGGAACAGTTAATACTCCAACAGAGACGGTTAGATGATGAGATAGCATTAGCGGTAGCATCCTCCATTTACTTTCTGGCTCCCTTAAAGCTCCCAATTTGTCACCATTGCAAATTTGTGGATCAAAGTTACATTGCAAATCCAAGAATTGTGGTGATTCCATTGGGATGAATTAAAATCACAGGTGATACATGGGTTATTTTATGTCAGATTTCTTTATAATTCTTTATGTTGTAAGTAATGCTAGCATTAATTTGGGGCCCCCAAAATAGGAAGTCCACCCATAATCATAGTGGTTCGTTAGAGTTGTAGCAAGAAATGTAGTTAATGCACAGGAATCAAATGCATTTTGCCAACAAGCCCTCCAACTCATACGACCAAATAGGTCGTGTGTCACGTCCTCAAATATACGACCTCTGGGAGCGTATTGCGGAGATTCTTCCGCAACGATAGTAGTGGTTAAGGTTAGGGTTAGGTCGACGTGTGGAGGGGGTCTCTGCCGATGATTGACGAGGGGCAATCGTCCGCGCACGCGCGGGGGGGGGGGTAGGTTTAGGTCGACGTGTGGGGGGGGGGTCTCTGCCGATGATTGACGGGGGGCGATCGTCCGCGCACGCGCGGGGGGGGGGGGGAGGTTTAGGTCGACGTGTGGGGGGGGTCTCTGCCGATGATTGACGGGGGGCGATCGTCTGAGACACCGGAGTGTCGATATTTACTTGACCGCTAGAGGGCGCGCTATTTTGAAACGTAACATATGGTCGTAATTCGGTGCTTGACACACGACCTATGTGGTCGTTTTCTCGAGGAGGACAGTCTGCATTTTGCACATCGGGAAGAGAAACATTTTACAATCTGCCGCTTCTTTAGTCATTACACTACTTATTATGATAAAGTCTGTGTGGCAGAGCTCCAGCTGCTCCCACAGTTTTTAACTCCCAATTTTCAGGAAAAGAAATTACATCTTTGGAACTTTCCAAGCACGGATTGAAGAGCCTCACACAGCAGCTTCGGATTAAACATCGATACCAAATTAACTTTTTCTACAGTTTGCTTTGCTGAGCAGTTATCTTTCGACCGTGGATCATTAGTGATTCGGGGACCATTTCAGCATCGCACCGCAGAGGTTATCAGACAAGAACCATATTGGACCCATAAGCTTAAAAAGACAAAATCCCCCCTTCGCCGCTGCATGTATACATTGCAGTCCCTGCAGCCGAACACCGCTGTAGTCATGAGATGTTTGGTGAGTGACTGTGTTTCTTTATTGGGTGCAGTAGGTTAATTTTCTCCCGAAAGGGAAATACTAACCCAACAAACCATCTGCTGGAGAACTCACATATTCCCCCTGACCTTATTACAACTCTTAGATTCATGTTCCATACTCATAACATTTAGTCATGATGACATTTTAATTTAGTAAACGTTCTACTCTACTGCTGCTGACTGGTATTAGACATTAGCGATTCAGTCCTCTTGTGATTATAAGAACAGGAAACTGAGCAGTGTGAAGTTAGATCATATCAAAAACAAGATATGTTGAACTGAAACATGAACGCAATTTGTAATTACATTCATTTTAAATGAGTAAAGTTTACCGTCATAACATCCCCACAGTTCTTATCCCAAATGCACACTTAGTATGAAGTGCTGACTCCCTTGTCATGTCATTAGGTGCCTGTAATGAAAAACAAACATCCACACACACACACACACACACACACACACACACACACACACACACACACACGCACACACACACACACACACACACACACACACACACACGTCGTCTCCATCTTTCTTTTTGTCTCTGTAGAAAGAAGAAGACATCAGGAGAGACTACGGCTGTTTTTAGAGGCTAAAGAGTAATATCTTTAAGTGGTGTGACAGTTGGACTGGCTGGATAGCTTTGGGGAAGACACACACACACACACACACACACACACACACACACACACACACTTGATGGATTGAAGTGGTTGATAAATCACATTACAGAAGAACATTTCGAGGACAACACAAACAGTAATCTGGGCTGCAACTCTGGAATCTTGCACACTACTTATTCGCTGAAGCAACAATATTGATAAATGTTTATTTGTTAAAGTAATTTATTACAAACATTTGCTACGTCTCAAATGGAAAGACTTGCTACTTTTCCCCATTTTATTTCACATTTTTTATGTGTTTGGATTGCTGATCAAACAACAAACAACAGTAATATTTCACAATATTGATATTTGGGTATTTTATACACCAAACAACTATTAATTGATCCATTACGTTTTCTTGCAGTTATGTGCAATTGTCAAAAACTGCAACTCTGTTGCATACAAAACCTCCTCACAACCTGTCATTGATATTTATGGAATTTATTACTGACAGATTTTGATCGTTGAATGGATAATTTTGCATCTGATGGCTAAAACGATGAAAGACCGTTTGGCGTGTTGAGAAAAACAATAACCAGCAGATTGATCAATAATTCAAATAATGGCTAGCCAAACTATAAAAAATCAGTTTATTCATCAGTTCCTGTTGATTAATCAGAGGTCTGATTTCATGTTGTTATGACTGAGGAAGCATCCGCTCTGTTGAGTTGTTTCTCTAAAGCTATGCCAGCAACGATTTCAAAACAAATCAAAGGTAAATTAAGGATTCATAGACATAACCCAGGTTTGAAAGCGGGCCAGGAAAGCTCAGCTCAGCCCTGAACTGAAAACATATTTGGCCTTATTGGAAAACGGTGTCTGTTTGGCCTGTAGTGGCAGGTAGCCTGCCGATGGAAAGCTGCGGAGGCCTCCAGATTTACGGCACCATAAACGGCTTAAATGCAATCTGCTTGTGGGCGTTTTTGTACAGTAATAAACACACAGACGAGCTTTCATGTCCACATGCACCGGGAGCCAGTGCCGGCTGGATGTGCTCCACTGACGTCAAATGGGCGATCAGCAGTGTGGCCTCGCTGATAGCACCCAGAGAAACATTATGGAAATACGGCCACATTTTCTGCTTCATAACAGCGAGCAGGAGCACATAAAGCACCCGGCACCCATTGATGCTATGAGCGCTGTGAGGACAATGAAGCTCATTTAAATAAGGTGACAAAGTTGGCCGGCAGTTCATTGTCAGCCGGAACACCACAGGTTCTCTTCATGTCTCCCATTCAGCCCGGGACACAAAGTTAATTTCTTCTTGGCCCGCGACCCGAACACAATAAACCACAGCGATGCCATTACCGGAACCATCTACCGGGCCGACGGAGGGAGCCGAGGCATTTTGGGGAACAGCTTTAAAAAGACTACCTCACTGTTTCCATGCTGCAGTCGGTTCTCAGATACAATAGACCAATTTGCCTTTCTATTTATTATTTATTGTGAAATGAATCGCGTTTACCAAAAAAATTATGCGGTATGCGCTTATACGTGCACGTGTTAATGCACACGGCACAACCGCCGATAACGTGATTTCATTTGGCTCCCGTAAGGTTATTCAGGAAGTGGCAGAGGCCAATATCTACTTACCATTCTGTATGTGTGTGTGTGTGTGTGTTAATGTGTGAGTGCATCCTTAATGTTTCTTAGCCCGCTGGGCTTCCATCTGTGGGTTTGTCTGGTGTCATTTCCACTCTACATATCCCGCTACTCCTCTCACACACACACACACACACCCACACACACACACACTTAATGATAAATACACTACACACACAGCATGTGCACACATAAAATTAAGAGCAAAATCCAGGTTTTTTTTTTACAATGAGCCACACACTTTAAACATGCAGACATGAGCGAACACACAAACACACAACCAGAGCCCCTGGGTGCTATAGAGGTCCCTCCTAATACGTCCTATTTATCATGCAGCAGTTGAACCCCCCTCGTTCTAACCAGCACACACACACACACACACACACACACACACACACACTTGCACATTTTACCCTCATAAAAGCATTGCCTGCATGGATCAGCCATTAAGATATAAGAGTGTATGGAAAACCACTGGTGGGCTGATGATTCATTTACAAACTGACTTAAGAGGGATACTGCTGTGTGTGTGTGTGTGTGTGTGTGTGTGTGTGTGTGTGTGTGTGTGTGTGTGTGTGTGTGTGTGTGTGTGTGTGTGCGTGTGCATGTGCATGCACGCGTGTGTGGTGAATAGTCACACAGAAGCCGATTAAGAGAGGGAGGGAAGGACGGGGGCGTGGGGTGAGAGGAGGATAGACGAGTAAGGAGAGATAATGGAAGCTGAGGCAAGAAGGAGAGAGAGGGAGAAAGACTGACAGAAATTGAAAAGGAAATGATGGAGGCTGAAAGTGAAGGAGAGAGGGAGAAGAGGCAAAACAGACAGAGGAGAAAGGTTTTCTGTAAAAGGAAAGAAAAAGAAGCGAGGGGAGAGAAAGAGTGGAGGGGTTGAAAAGATGAAGAAGGAGCGAAAAGGCAATAAGCAGAGGAAACCCAAACTATCAAGGAGCAAAAAGAGAGGAAGAGCAAAAGAACAAAGGTGTTGGCAACTCCTGACATCTGTTTGAACTCGGCTATACAGTTCACTGCAGATCCTTGAATGTACAACCACTGGGCATAACAAGGTTTTTACCCCTAACAGCTAAAAATCCATCCCAGAGTTGTGAATAATGTATCAGGACTATAATTTGAAATTTAAGGAACCCCCCATCCTCCTCCTCTTCTGTCTTTGAACCAGTTATCTCATTCAAACGATAGCTGTCCAGCTCTGTTGTCTTCTCCCTCTCTTATGGGCTTTCATCAAAATCGGTCCAGATCCAAATCGCTTTAGATCAAAGTGGCAGAGCAGATAAAACATATTGAGACAAATCCAAGCTTTTCACACGTTCTGCTCGCCTCTGATAGTGTCAGCGTTTCTTTGGTCAGGCCGAATCAGACGAAGAAGGGCAATCTGACAGGCAGATAAAGGAAGAGAAGGCAGCAGCAGGGAAGACAAACAGTCAGATGGACAAGCTTTCCATCAAAGACATTACATTTTGTTACTAATCAGGCAGAGATAGAGGCCGAGGGAGCCAAAGGAATATAAGGAGGAGGTGGAAAATCTAAGACATGTGCATTTTGAACCGGTGTTGTGTGATATTAATTATAATCAGCCGGTCGATCATGGTAAATAACCGTAAAGTGCTTCTGCTACAACCGGCAATTACTGCTAATGACACGTTCAGCTCAGTATCAGTGCAGGCACACCGTCCAAAACACTGTCACACACTCACACATGCACACGTTCCTGGTTGAGGTAGGCTAATGATATCTGATTGATAGTCGGCAGAGAGAATGTCCTCGAGCCCTGTGTGTGTGTGTGTGTGTGTGTCTTTGTATCCATGTGGTCTGCCTTTTGTTTTGTGTGTGTGCTTAATTGTGTGTATTTGTGTTTGTGACGTGAGTGTATTGTTGTGTGTGCACCATTCAGATGCTATAAATAACCCTCCCTCTGTCTGTAGTTTTACATTTTGGGATGGGGGCAAGCCATCAGTTTAAGGTTATGCTTAGATCTGCTTTGACAAGCTCAAATTCATCTGATGGGCGAATACACATTAAAACTTGTTATTGGTGTACTAACTTACATTTGTTTTGCCTAGTAAAACCTACATTAATGTTCTCCAGAGGGCGGGAGATGATGGTTTCCACTGATGACGGTGGGACTGAAAACAAGATGTCTAATATCTGTTAGCAGGCACTAAAATTGATTTGATATATCAGCCAAATCACCAAATTTTTTCACCAAATTTTGTTTTGCTTCATGTACCCCTTCCCTTAGAATGAATGGGACCCCACATCCAACACTGTATCCAGTTATGTGTTATTACCATCATCCAGGAATCCCGTATTTAATTTGATTTGTCCATCAGCACAACTGGATCCATGAAAGCAAGACAGCATAAGGCAAACATTCTTTTGTGTTTAATGAACACAACACTGTGCGTGAGTGAGCGAGAACGGCCAATTACTTAGCTGGAAATAATATGAACGAAAAATTACTTCCAGTACACGTTAGGGAGCTAAGCTTCTTAGTGGCGTGTATGTTAGCCTATCAGTGGGTGAAAGGTTGTAAAAGGAGAGATAGTGCTAATGATGCTTTGCCAATGCTGTGTGGGCTTGTTAAAAAGGGGTGGAGCGGGGTGGGGACCTACTCTATCAATGTTTGGAGTCTACTATGAAAAATTTGGTGATAAACAGAATAAGCTTTAAAATGTAGAATATTGTGGAATTTGCCGAAATGTGGATGCAATTTGTGAAAATCAGGGTATTCTCCACCATTATAAGCATTTTTTTCACTACAGAACTACAGCCAATGAGACAATGGGAACTTTTGAAGGGGTCGCCTCTCAGTCATCCAAAATGTGACACTAACAGCTACATTAAGAGCAACTATTAAAGCACGTTCTTTGATTGATAGAAAAACACAAAAACTGATTTCATAGTAAACTTCTACAGGGCTAGTTGTACAGTCAGTAGTACACCACCAAAGAAAAGAAGGCATCTCTTAGCAACAACATCTTTTCAAATGTCGCTCAACCCACCCAGTCGACTGAATGTCAGATGCTGTTTCCACAATTATGCCCCAAAAAGGCTTTATCCTCTTTAGAAAAATGAAAATGGTCCAAATCACTGTCTTTGTTTCCCATCATTCAGTTCAGTTATCCTCCTAAATGTATCTCCAATAGAATCCAAATCCAAAGCAATTGTTGGCCAGTTAAAGAAAGAAAAGGGGGAAAAAAGAACATTCAAATGACAGCACCAGGATTTCAAGCCAGACCCTTTTTTTTTTTCCTTTGTCGTTTCAAGGCAGAGAGAGAGAGAGCAGCGCCCAGCTGACAGGAATCAAAAGAGCAACGGCAGAAATAGATAGAGACAGAGGGGTGGACAGTCACGGACGGAGAAGGAAGATGTGTTGAAATACCAAACTGATTAGCTGGTGTTTCTGACATTTAAATGCCACGTTTACATAAAGAAATAATTCCTAAGAATATTAATCTCTCCAGTTAATACACAAGGAGATGTGAAATGGATCCATGGTGCTTGAGGAGAGGGGCAGAGGGACAAATATAGAGGGACCATTAGCAGAATGTTGCTTTATTGGTATTAATGGCAATGTCACACTATAGGATGTTAAGATGAGTTATTACTTTCTTTATTATCAGACACAGATACAGGTATCTTGATGACCTTCAAGGTCCAATGGTGTTGAACAAAAATGACGGGACCGGCATTACAAAAGAAATGCAGTTAAGGGCTTTTATCCAAACCACCTTAAAGTAGCAGGAATGCAGACATTGTCATGTGGAACAGCAGGTTGTCTCAGGGTAAAATAGAACCTCTTGACAACGTCTCATCTTTTAAGTCAATGGTCCGAACTCGCCACAGCCCATTTGGTTAATAGGTGAAATCATGTTGTCTATTTCCAAACATCATCACGACTCCATGCGGCGCTCCGATACTTGTTTCTGGATTTTTGCCTGTGGGCCAGCAGTTGCTCACCACAGTTTTAAGTAGCCTGTCTGGAGCTGCAGCAGAGACATGAGTGACCATGATGACAGCCTGCGAGAGCTCCTCTACAGCACAGATTTCCTTAACATGCTGCCATCTTGATCCATCTCGGTTGTTACCACATGACACATCAGGGTACTTACAGGGTGTTGCTAACTGGCTAACGCTGCCTCCGTGCTCCATCCTCTCTTTCCAGCTGTTGACACACGTGGCAGCCAGAGATATAAAAACGGACATTATGACATAATAAAAGTGCAAACGGATGAACCGAATGCGTATCATCTGGACTGGGATCAATGAGCTGTGACAAGAGTTGGGTCAGACTGAATTGTTTGGCCTATATTTTCAATATTAAATATTGTCCTGTCGTGCAGTGTATTGTAATTATGACTGATGGCCATCCATCACAACAACATCAAATCAGTTAACAAAAAATCATAGGAAGGGTATTCATCTAAACCAAAAAAAAATTATGGATTGTATGGACTATGGAGCATGTGCACTATGACCTCAGTTCATCTGGACAGGTCAGAATAATTAACCTTTGATGTAAAACCCTCTGATGTCATTGTCCACAACCATTTCCAACGTACAGAGGTGGTTCTGCAGCTATTCAGTTCAGTTCAAATCAGACAGTTCGTTAAGCTGATCAACTACCGGCTGCACCTTTTTAACGGGCCGATACAAGAGTTGTCAAATCTCTCAAAGACCACCTGTTTAGGCTTTAGACATTGACTTTGCATCCTGACAGAACAAAATTTCAACTATTTTCTTTGGTGGGTATGAAAATGATCGAATTTATTCTATCGCATAGCTTAGTTCCAGCCTCGAAACATCAATAGTTTCCCAGCATCAGCTTTCAAACACTCGTATTGTTTGAACCCTGGTGTGTTTTCCAGCCTCACCTCAGCATGCAAAGCCACCTGATGAAATTTCAGAGCAATTTCAGGACTCAAAATGAGTTTAACACAACTCTCTGTAAAGTTCAGCTAACTCGTTGGAAAGTATGTATTTTACTTCTGTTTTAGGTTCAATTATAGCAGCCTGGTGGCCAAACTTTAAGATGCATTTGAGTGGGACTCTTAGTTGGAGTTGTGTGCAGTGCAGTCTATAGCTGAGTGACTACGGACTTAACGGCTATTACAGATATGACTGAACACTTGTGATGACAATGAGAGGGCCTGAGTGAGGAAATTGGATATTTAATGGAAAGGTTTTCACCTATGATCGTAATTGTCTTTTTCCATCTCAACCCTTCTCCTATCTTTCTTTCCTTCTCCATTTGCTCTCCCCTCATCCCTCTTTCTTTCCTCTTCATCCTTTTATCTTTCTCCACCCCTCTTCACTTTGCTCTCCACATCTTCCCCGCTGTCTTGTGCTCTCTCTCTGAGCCCTAAGTAGCCACAAATGGTCCCTAATAGCCTCCAATGGAGATGAATTGATCGTTGTGCGAACCGAATCGATAGGAGATTGCTTTTGCTGTACACAGTGGGATACAGCGAAGCAGGGGGCCTTAATTAAGTTAACAGTAAACCACGATCGCTTCAGAGTTTTATTAGGAGAATAAAGTTTATGAGGAATACACGGACAGGAAAAAAATATGGTTTGAGAATGAGCGAGAAGAAACAAAGGCATGGATGCAACTTGATGTGTTTCTGATTAGACTCCGTCGTGATGCTCTGTGTCTGACTCATGAGGTTGGTTGGGCATTTTCTCACTTCCTCTGCTTGTTTCTTTCTTCTCCAATCCACCCCCTGCTGCTTTCTACACCTCCTCTCCCATTTCTTTCTCCAGCTTCTTCTCCTCCTCCTACCCCGTCTGAACTCCTCTCCGTCCCTCTCCCCTCTCTCCCCTCCCTTTCTGTCGTCTATAATGGGATGAGCAGCAGAATTTGATCAGCAATTTTTTTAAAGGTCACAGAACCATGCAAAAACTCTGTGCCAAAAGCGCCGAGGGAACAAGGGAGGAAAGAATGAGACTGAGGAAGGGAGGAGGCAACCGAAAGGGAGCGATAACAGGCTGGCAGAGTGGAGGCGGTAGGGAGGGCAAGGAAGGAGAGCTATAGAGAAGGAAATGCTGCATGAGGAGAAGGCGGGAGGTGGAGATGTAGACGACGGAGAACGAGAAGAAGGACAGAGCGGAGCGGCGGGGCAGGTAGCGCAGTAAGGAAAGAGATGAGGTAATTTGCTGTTTTATGACACAACAGATCTGGGAACAGATGAATGCATATTAAATATGTAGGAGGGGAAAGAGAGCAGGGGGTGATGAGGAGAACAGGAAAGGAGAAGGAAATGAGAAGATAAGCAGAGAGAGAATAACGAGTGGGCGGGAGAGGGAGGAAGGTAAGGAGGGTGGGATTGAGGAACAATGAGAAGATGTCTCTCCCATCCATTGCCCCTCTCTCATCTCTTCCTTTATCCTCAGTAGCTGTCGGATCTTAATCACCCCTCCATCTCTTCAGGCTCTCATCAGATCCCTTGGCCTGTCTGTCCCCCACTGTCGTATTCTCTCTCTATTCCCTGCTCTGGGTTGAGATAAAAGACACTTCATGCCTCTGCAGTGTCTCATTATGGCCACACAGTGCAACCATCTCCCTGTCTGGAGCAATAATAACTCTTTGATATTCACCATCAAATGGGACAAACTTATTCCCAAACTCACTGAAGAGTCCTCCTTAATCCCCGTCGTCTCACCTGCCCCTCTCCGCTGCCCACTTTCATCAGCCTCGTCGCCCCGCCGCCAATCGATTCCATAAGTCTTCCTCAATCACTTCACGACATTGGTTTTTCAGTGCTACTAAAAAACTAAACAATTTTGGCCCTGTTATATGGGGAGGAGGCGAGTATGGACAACAGGACAGTGATGGATGCACTGTAGCTCTGTAGTCAAGCTGGCAGCCAACTACAGCATCTGGGAAAACGCATGCTAAGAAGAGCTCTATGCTGACAAAACAGTGGGTGAAATAAACATCCTCGGTCCCTGAGATATATTGAATCGTATTAGTTAATTTTATTCACAGCAGACGGTGTGGTTAATGAAGATGCTTAGCAGCTTTAGGAGAGGACAGACCTCAGTCAGCAACTCTAAAAATAGTTCCCTGCAAAATAAACACACATTAAGACTAATGTGCTCCATCTACAGGTGAATGCACAGGCTAGATAAACAAGTTGAATGTGAACACGACCCCGCTCTTGTGCTCGAAGCAGCAGAACTGAAAGGAACATCTCTATCGGCAGCATCAAAGCCTGTCACGGCAGATCCCAAAGGACCCGGCTAGCCGGCTTAAAGCTCCACCTGTACAGGCGCCGACGCTTTCATCAGGATTCTGGCATATCTGCTAACATAGCTGCTGCTAGCGACTACGCTGTCTGCAGCTCCCCCTTCCTCCCTCTCCCTCCCTTCGTCTCTCCCTTCCCCGGAGTCGTAGCTGTTGAAAGGCCGGGGCGACTTCGCACCTGATCTGAAGCTCCTGTCACTTGATGCAAAGGATGCTGGGATCATGGCAGATGGAGGCTGTGGGCATGCTTTGTCTTTTGCCTGTCAGGAGAACTTAATTACAAAGAGTGATGTACTGAAGCAGCTGAAGTTAGTTGTTTTTTGCGGCTGAGCCACGCGATGAGAAATTCACATCAAAAAGATGAGTGCGGTGCAAATTACCAGATGGTCTGGTTTTGAATATGACTCGTTATTAACCAGGTTAGAACAATAAACCAGACCATTGAGGGTTTGTGTCGTAATAATCAAGAGAAATCAATATGTTGGTTGCCCGCAGTGTACTAAGAGTCTTTATACGTCCTTTCATATACTCCCTCCGCCGCTTGTGTTTATGTGTGATTTACGATGTGTGTGTTTTTGGGGTGTGTGTGTGTTTGCACGTCCCAGCTGGAGTTAAGATTGTTTATATTATTGGTGATGAAAGAGGGGCCCACAGGGGCCTCAGTAATGGGCTGGGAAGCCTCTGACTTCTTATAATGGCCTCTGCATATGTGTGTGTGTGTGTGTGGGTGTGTGACAGAGAGAGGCAGCACTATATAATTGTCAATGGGAGGACGCGACACACTTTTACATAAT